>NC_058080.1:402617300-402991689 GCF_014858855.1 Bufo gargarizans | reverse complement strand
AGCAAAAGACATGTCTATCTGTTCGGTGCAGACGTGTCCATTGGATAGTGGCTGTGCTTGGTATTGCAGCTCAGCCCCATTCCCATTGAATGAAACTGAGCTATGCTTAGGCCGCAGCCTCTTCATGCAGGTGATCGGCGGGGGTGCCTGGAGTTGGACCCCCGACGATCTGATATTGATGGCTTATCCTGAGGATAGACTATCAATATGAAGATCTCAGAGAACCCCTTTAAATATTACAATTTTGAAGCTAAAGCATCTGCAATAAACTGATATTTGTGTTTGATGCTGTAGCTCCCTTTAGCTTTGCTGTATGTCGATGCAAGATGAGTGGAATCAGTTCATTATTATTAGAGGGTGGGTTATTTATTAACATCTGTTTTGTACTGCTGGATGGCTAGCTCCCCTATCACACCTTTGTTCTTTGGAGGAGTAGATTATATTCTATGACTTCCTGCAGACTATAAAAAATCTATGACATTTTTCTGTCAATTAAATCCTGTTCATTTCAACTGCCATAAAGTGCACATACACTGTTGATATGTCTATACTGACAGTACTGAATGGAAGTTGTATGTCTCCAATATGGCCGTCCCTAAGGTAGTCTTTATGAATAAAAAAATAATAATAATTGCAATATTTCAAATTAAAGAAACACTCCATATTTTTTTTTTTTATATTACATATATTATTCATATGTAACTCACCACCAGTATTCTAGCAGTCTAAGTTGCTACAACCTAACCCAGTTGCATCCATACATTTTGAACCTTCTCATTATGGGAACCTGGTCATGTGACCTCAAGTCTTACCACCAGCCCCGAGCTTGCTCTCATGTGTAGACAGCAGTGGTCAGTCTCCCAGCTGTCTCTCTGTGTGAGATACATGACGACATCATCCCCATTTAAATTGCTCCTGGCAGGTCTATTCTGCTGAAGATATAATGTCTCCTCAGACTAAAGGACCAGGGCTGCAGATATATAGTAGGTAAGTGTATACAGTGATTAGCTACAGTTATAGATGTTCTTGCTATTTAATGTATTAATACATTGTATAATACCAAGTATAGCCTTTGCATGGATGAGATGAGGTTAATTACCCCTGCAAGAAGTTAGGTGTAGCTCCTGGCTCCTTCACTATCTCAGTCTAGAGTCTAGTTTGTTGTCTAGAGTTAGAGGAGGAAGGGGGAGCTGTGCTATGTACTCTACTCCTCACAGGACTGGACCAAAGTTACATAGAATCACCTGAGGATTATATACAGAGGGAAAGACCTCACCATTTCTACAGTACCTCAGATAGTGATAAAGAAAAGAACCGAAAAGGTGCAGAATCTGCATGGCTAAGCACTACAATATTTGCTGATCAAAACTACTGACTTTACTGCAGTAAGAGAGGGACATAGACCCTTCATATTTAGACACGACCTGGCCAGTCATATCTTATTCCTGTATCCCTCAGTTGGAAATTACAGCCATCACTGCAAACATAATATTGCCAGCCACAGAGTCTGGGCAGATAGAGAGGAAAGAGTACTATAATTCCCTTCCTTACTCAAATCCATACATTACTATCTGGGAGATTTGCACTGTGAATTATTTGGAACTGTGTTTGATGCCATTGGATATACTACAATTCCCATTCTGCACTTTAGTAAAGAGTAACGTTTGTTTTATACATCTGGCCTGGTTACTGACTCAGGCACCATATGCTGGACAGTGCACCCTACACCCCCTGCCTTGCAATGGCACTAAACCTATAACGTCAAGAGCACCCCAACTACCATCAGGCAGGAGCCCCAACATAAAGGTGTGCCCCGATAGAAAATGAAGAAAGGGTGCACCCTCCTTTCACTGCCCTGGCCCTATGGAGCATCAGTGTGAGGGTTGCCACTGTAATTGACTGTTACAGACAGGGCCACTACCACTCCCATCCTCTGCTCCTCCTGGTCTTGTGGCATATAAAACTCCCAGCTCACACTACCTGCCTGTCTATGCCATCTGTGTGTGCTGACTCTCCAATGTAGTTCTATGAGATATAGCGTTACACAGTTTTTCCTGCCTCCTACATGTAAGCGCTGACAGGGGAGAGATAGATGACAGAGCAAAGAGAACAGACAGCCTGAAGCTGTATCACATAGGAAAACATGGAGACCCTGCAGTGTGAGGCGACAGCAGCTCTGTGTCATGGCTGCACTGTGCACTGTGGTAAGACTCCGTCTCCTCTGTCTTTATAAAGCCAGGCATGATGGGAAATGTAGAATTGATTAGGAAAACCATATCTAGGGGGAGAAGGAATCAAGTCGATGGACAATCGACTAATAGCACATTATATAAAACAGGTATATGCAAGGCAAACACAACAGTCTGCATCTTATTCTTTAATAAAGGCCTATCCTGAAATATATGGGGGAAAAAATCCTGGAGTGCTTCTTTAATACCAAACTCATTATTTATCACCTAATTGATGAAACTAAAATCACAACACATTCCCTTTTTAAAGTGGGTTCCAACAGGTCTGCAAATATGTGCTGGGTCTCTAAATTTACTGTAGGAACCCAGACAATATCAGAATAAGAGGCAATTTGTAGGCCCAGGTTTATTGTATAACGATGGTAAATCCTATGCAATAGAGTCTAGTCTGTCTGGATTAAAATGCAAAACAAAAGATTCTGTTCTTTGAGCTATAGTAAAAGGCGGGTTAAATATGTTGCCATTGTATTAATCAAAGCTGTGTATTGCTGGTAAGTCTCCCAGTGGAGTGGTAGGCATGGCCTTTCTCTAGTACTGTTGTATATCACATTAATAGTAAAGACAAGAAAGTAAGAGACGACCTAGCCGGTAGGCTCACTAATATCAGTGTGTAAAAAGGATGCTATGGGGGCTCCTCAACATTAACAGTTGTATTACTAGAGGTACCAAACAGACTTAGTAATGTCTTTCATGAATATCTGTGAAATATCACATAACAAGTATTTATTGTATTACATAGTAGCTCTGAGAAAGTTGTGCTATTGTGAAGTATTTTCACTCTCCCTATTATGTGGTCTTCTTATGTGGTTGTGAAAAGGCACTATTTTTTATTTAACATGCTTGAAAAATGATCACAGGTTATAATGTGAGATTCGTGTTAACCTAATCCAAACAATAGTGAACAGTTTACAAAAAAGAAATTGTATGACAAAGTGTAGGTCTGGCTCGAGGTCAATGACACGACTTTGACATGTTCTTTAGAATATCCTGCTGGTCGTCATTGTGCAAGTAACCTATTGAGTGTGTTGTGTAATTCTTAATAATTGTTGATGGGACCAAACTTTCTGAATGTCTGTGTAAATGAAACAAAAGTGTAATTGTCACATTGGTCTAACTTAACACGTTTTGCCAGCTTTGGGACAACGCCACGTAGAGATCTAAGCCCCATTCTCTGTTCCTCATACCAGACATTTTCCATTCCACTGACCTCTTTCCGTGCAGTCAGGTAAAATGGTGTATTTGCTTCTATCTGAGATGGTGGACGATGGGTATACATGTACTTATACAGAAGACAGTAGGGACACCGTCTGGGTCCTTTTGAATGTTCATGGTAAATCTGTCCGTAGCACATCTTATTAGGGTTTGCTTGTTTGTCTCTTTTAACGCTGTCTGTTCTAGCAAAAAAAGATTGATTATTTCCATCCGTCAGCAATTCGATGTCGCCATACATTAGATCTGCATGCTCCTGCAAAGTCCTCATGTTTAGAAACTGACTATTGTATTTTACCACTGAAGACAGCAGTGGCACAGGCCCGTCATCACCTAAACACCCAATTCTCCACATTTCCTCTTCATCTGCTAGCGTGAAGTAGACAATATTGCGTGACCGGGAACCTGACATTCCAGCTTTGTTAAGCATTCTTAGTTTTTCCTTGAGTTTCTGTGAGGAGGAATTGAAGACACTGCTGGTGATAGAGAAGCCAGCTCCAGCATTCTTCAGAATGCGGTCTAAGCCTCTGCGTATTGCATGGAGAGATGTAGCCAAAAAATCTGATCCATCTGTTTTTTTCACAGTCACGTAAAAATCTTCCAGAAGCTCATTCAGCTTAACTGCGGGGACCTTAAACACAAAGCAAGAACAAATGCTGTACTGATCAAAGATGAGGATTTTTACAAAACTGATCATATTAAAACTAAAACAGAACACCAGGGTAGGGGTATCCACAAGGCAGCCTAAGCAGATGAGTATGGATCTAAACACTGAAGATTACTGACAATTAATGAAAAATACAATAATATTGGTTTGCTAGGACAAAGGGCAATATATGAATCAAGGACATAGAAAGCCGAGGGTGACCACAAGAATGACAACTCTTTCTCCACCCCAGTTTATTAGCTGAAAGTGAAGTAGTCATCAAAAACCACCTCTCTTTTGCAACCACTTTACTGGTAGATTACAATAAAACACTATATAAGAAATATGAACAATATTGGTACAGACCATTTGTACTCTATATTTCAAAGGACCCAAGTTTAGCTGCACATTTTAGGATCTGCACTGGAATAAGTGTGGTATACCAGGAGTGGTATGGCCTTCCAGAACTATTCTCACCAGAGCCCTGGAGATAAAAGGGAATTTAAACTTCTATATTGTAGTTTCTAACTGTCCTCAAATTAGGGGAACAAACTTCAGATATGGCCATCTGGACAACCAACATCTGCTAAAACCTTAGACCTGTGATGGCTAACCTCCGGCACGCCAGCTGTGGTAAGACTCCCAAGATCTACACTTGCTTGGCTGTTCTCAAAACTCCAAAGAAATAAATGAAGCATGCTGGGAGTCGTAGTTTCACCACAGCTGGAGTGCTGGATGTTAGCCATTAGTGCCCTAGACCAGTGATGGCTAACCTTGGCACTCCAGCTGTGGTAAAACTACAACTCCCAAGATGCCCCCCTTGCTTGGCTGCTCTTAGAACTCTATAGAAATAAATGGAGCATGCTGGGAGTCGTAGTTTCACCACAGCTGGAGTGCCAAGGTTAGCCATCACTGCGCAAGACCATTAGCTATTATTAGTGGGGACAGACTATTTGAAGGGAATCTGTCGCCAATATTTGGCCTATATAAGTAATGCTACGATTCTGTTGTGCAATGGAACTATAGGGGACCTGCGCACCACAGTACATAGTAAGGGCATGTACCTCACTGTATGTACTGCATATGGCATATGAGCAGCGCTACTGGCTCCGTCACTGCAAGACTGCGGCACTCCTACAGTGACGAGGCCAATGCAGTACATACAGTTGGGCCAATGCTCTTACTATGTACTGCTGTGCACAGACCCAGGGAGAGAGGCGACCTCAAAGGCAGAAGGGGAGGGCATTGGTGATATCGCAGGAAGTTAGGAGTGCACTGGTGAAGTACTAGGCTCTCTAAATAGGTGGCATGAGCTCATTAAATAGGCAGGCTTAGGCTCTTTGGAAGTTTGGAAATTTGCATATAGGCACAAACATCATTTTCTGGTGAGCAAATGCACAAAAGAATACCAAAACTATCTTTTAAACCATATTTCAGTGCACAACAGCACTGTAGCATTGCCTATATAGGCCAAATATTGGTGACAGATTCCCTTACAGATTCCATACTCTCACTACTCTTACAGTAAAGAATCCCTGTCTATGCGACTCCAGATATAGCAGATGCCATCTTGTTATAGTTACAAATAAATATCCTGAGACAGATCTCTAGATTGACCATTGACTAATTCATACATAGTACTTTGGTCACCCTCTCCCAGGATTTCTTGCCCTCCACTCCCCTCATCCCTTAAATCACTTTGGTTATCAGTTTATCAGTGGTCTTGTTGTTGGTGCAACCTGTCGATGTGTAAACTCACCTTGGTAAAGTCCATACAGTCTTTAAGTCCCCTGGTCATACACCAGTACCTCCAGACATTCAAAGCATACAGAGTAGATTTGGTTGTGTTCGAGCTCACAGCGCTGATACAGAGATCTTTCAGGTCATCATGAAAATGAAAGATGGGGAACCTATTGAGTTTGGTTGAGTATGCTGCAAATAGTAAACAGACATCATGTATCATGCACGTATAACAATAGTTATTCCATGTTTTTATCAGCTATAAAAATATCACCAATATCCACAAAGTGAGTAGTACACAGAATAAGAACATTGTATAACAATACAGAGTCAAGAAGTTACAAAATTATAAAATAACCTTACATACGTAATGCTGTTTTCCCATCTCATGAAGTGAACAGGGCTGTGCTATAGTACACCTGCAGGTAGGAAAACTGTAAAGGAGACACTGCATTAAACCACCCTGCACCCCCTTAATTCTCAGGATATGCCATCACTTTAATTTAAAGATCTGTCTAAAGATGCAGAAGGGATTTGTTTGTACGTTTCCTAAGTCCTTACAGTGAAAAAGTTATAAATGATGTTAAATTTAAATTTTCTTGCTGGCTGGGAAATGTTACTGGATAACATAGTCTACTGTGGTTTTCACTGACCCATACACTTGAATAGATGTGATAGGTCTGCAACATGGCCCAAAGTAGACAATGCTTCCATTTTCTGCCTGTGTTAAAATAAGGGTCCATTCACACGTCCGTTGTTTCTTTCCTGATCTGTTCCGTTTTTTGCGGAACAGATCTGGACCCATTCATTTTCAATGGGTCCTGAAAAAAATCAGACAGCACAATGTCCGATTTTTTTCAGGACCCATTGAAAATGAATGGGTCCAGATCTGGTCCAGATCTGTTCCGCAAAAAACGGAACAGATCAGGAAAGAAACAACGGACGTGTGAATGGACCCTTAGAGTGTGTAAATGAACACATTAAACTCAATAGATCTGTGTACTGTCCACAGACATGAAATACTGACATGTCAGTAAGGCCTAGTTCACAATACAACCACCTATATACAACATTTAGGTGTGCCTGGTTTGTGACAAGCAATCTTATTGTGAATAAGTTAAGCAGACTTAAAGGCTATGTACACCTTTGGGGGCAGTTTCTTTTATTATGCATTGTACTCATTTTGAGCTAAAAATAATGTTTTACATTGGCCTTTATTAAAAATATGGAGCCATTTTTTCTGTACAGGGCTGACATGCTCTAATAGTGGTATCTAAATTTTCTCTCTGCTCTGTCAGCCAGCTATTTCTACTCTCTGACATTATAAACACATTATAGCATAGTTCTTATCTTACTGATAAGAATGTGTCTTAAGTAAGTGTTTATGACCTCTTAGTAAATCATAGATAAGGTTTATTAGATGAACGGCATAAAATAGCTAGATAAACAGTTAACGCTCTGTGACAGAACGGCTCAATATTTTTTTTTATAAAGACCAATTGAAAAATGCTTTTCAGCCCAAAATTAGTAAAATGCAATCATAAAAAAATTGACTCTGAAGGTGTACATAGCCTTTAAGGTCTTGTTGGATGGCAATTATCTCCAAATATCCCCATTGCCGGATTGTTAAACAGAGGTGATAACTGCATTTAAATTCAGCAATCATCTCCCCTGAATGGGGATGAATGATTGTTATTGAGATCACTCGTCCACATAAAAAGTCATAGCACATCCCTGTTCACCTGTTTATTGGCTGATTAGCAGCTGTTTTACACAGGGAAAATTTCGAGAATAAGCACTTGTATGTACACTCATCCCCGATAATTGCCCTAATCCTCTATCATATTTGCATATTGTAGTCAGTATTCTGCATCAGTGTTTATATGCCAAAACTAGGAGTAGCCATAAAGAGAAAATAAAGTATTGTGAAAAGATTTGCACCTATTTTATAATTTGGGCCCACTCCTGCTTTTGTCTTACTGAACTATACACCACCATGTGAAAGGGCTATAGGTGCAGGGTTCCAACTTTGGGGCTTACATCTATATCAACCAAGTGGTCTTGTAACTGCACATTCCTTAGCTATGGAAATATACTAATACCAGTATGATAGTACCTGTTTGTTTTGGGATGATGCAGGAAATCACAAACGAAAATGAAAGCGCAATAAAATAGTGCTAACACTGTCAATAGCAGTTTGTTATATGTTGGTCATCATCTTGAAGTAGTTCAGTAGTTAATTTGTTTTTCCGATATGTAACTCATCTTTTTTACACTTATTGTAGTTGTTTTATATTATGTGTGTACAACCCTTTTCATATGTAAAGCGCCATGGAATAAATAGTGTTTCAATAAATAATATTTCTGCTGTGAGAGAAGGATTCTTTCCCACCGGTAGCAGTGCTGCTTACATAACTGCTGCTACAACACAGAATACACAGGACAGCAATCATTTGAAAAAGTCTTCTGTTTATTGCCTCTGGAGACTCACTCAATAGCTGATCTGATAAAACTCAGGAACTCCTGCAGTTGCCCATCATCAGCTCATTTCGCTGAGTAATAAACCATCTCTGCCTTCTCTATGAGGAGCGACATGATCTCTGTGTGGATGCAGGCTAAGCAAGGATGATCAGTAGCGTCAGCGTTACATACAGGCCTACTGAATGCTTTAAGTCATCCAGCAATCGGCAAGTATTGAAAGTGAACCTGTCAGGTGTGTGTGGAGTAATCTGGACTATTACTATATCACGTAGGAGTCCTGTCATGATTTACTCTGCTTTATACTAAGAAATTGCAGGATAACAGGCCGAACTGGATGGACAGATGTCTTTTTCCAGCCTTATAAACTATGTTACTAAATCCAGCTCCAAATCATATAAATCTATATATCACAGCGTTCAGCTTCTCCCTGTCATATCCTGCTATCAGACAGGGCAACAAAAATCACCTGACTGATTTGCTTAAGGGCTCGTTCACACTTCAGTGTTTGGTCAGTGATTTCCAACAGCGATGTATTAGCCAAAACCAGGTGCGGGTCAACAGTGGTGTAGCGTGGGTTGACAGCACCCGGGGCAAGCCATGTATTGCGCCCCCCCAACCTGTAGACACGCCCCTTTAGGATGTTTAAATTAGGGAGCTGTGTACCAAATGGTTTGAACAGGAAATATGATTTGGTCCTTAAATATCGATAGAATATCTTTAATATATAGGATCCCTTTTGGATCGCTATTTTTTCAGGTTTTGGTTAACATGTGATGGGAATTACTTAATTGTTTTTGACCCACCCCATGGGGATCTATTTTTATTTCTGTATGTCAAGATGAGGGACCAATATGTGGAGGTCCGAAACGCGTAGACTGTACTTGTAGTAAATAAAGATTTTTTTTTATGGGAAGCTGGATCTCACTACTTCTTCATAATTGGCCATTATATATCCTAATAATGAGGGGGCCATTATATATTATAATAATACTGGGAGGGGGGTCATTATATATAATAATTTTACAGAGGGGCCATTATATATATGTAATAATAAAACAGAGGGGGCCATTATATATCCTAATATTACAGGGGGGCCATTATATATAATAATTATATAGGGGGACCATTATATATTATAATTATACAGAGGGCCCCTCTGTATAATATATAATGGACCCCTGCATAATTATTATATATAATGGCCCCTCTGTATAATATAAATGAGTCCCCCTGTATAATTATAATATATAATGGCTGCTCTTTATAAAATATATTGGCCCCTCTGTATAATATGTAATGGCCCACATTCTTTCCCCCACCTCCATAGTGCCCCTAGTACTTACATAAAAAAAAAAAATAATACTCACCTCTCTTCATCGTCTCTTGTAGCCTTCGCTCGGGCGTCCCGGCGCAGGCGGTCAGGAACAAATCACCATGCCCTCCTGCGCCGCGTAATCACATCATCTCGCGAGACCCGGTGCTGGAGGTCACGGTGATCTAATCGCAATCTCCTGCGCTATTCTACTGCTTCATAGGCTTCAGGCCTGGCTTGAAGCCTATGAGGCAGAACAGAGGGGATGGGAGCCATAGGCTTCCATCACCATCATTATACTGCCTGCTGCCTGGCACCCCTACAATTTGGTGCCCGGGGCAACGCCCCCCCCACGCTACGCCACTGCAGCTCCAAACCACAGCACAGGTGCAGATCTTCCCATTATACCTTATCTCGGTGTAGGTTCTGCTTCTGGTTTTGGGTCACAAATCACTAACCAAACACTGAAGTGTAAATGAGGCCTAAAACATGTTATGTCAGGTGGCCATAAAGCAAATGTAGGGAGAAGAAGGTTCTGTATGTAGATGTGGATAGTATTTAGAAACTAACAGCAATAATAATGCTAACAATTATTCCAAATCTATAACCTGTAAAAAGCATTAAAGTTTAGAATACGTAATGAGTATAATTGAGGTACAGATAAAAGAAAAGTTAGTCAAAAGAGACTGCTCTATTCTTATACATATTATCAGTCGTCAGCCGAAAAAAGCTTTAAGCGCCATCAAAGTTAACTTGCCACTTGTTTTACAAGCTAAAGTTACTAATGAGATGAATAATTATTTATGCAAGCATTTCTAATGCACATGGGAGCTAGATATTTCAAATATTAATCAGTTTCTTGGCAATTCACACAGTGGCATGCAGATGAAATACATCAGTGAGCACAGTCTTTCCACATCAATATATCTATTTGTCAATTTAAACCAAGGTTGTTAATAACAGATGGCAAATATTTTAAGAAAATGAGAGCAGATCTTTCAGCTTTCCTATGTTGAGCTATCTGAGGGGAGCACAATATACAGGAAGGGTGATGTATTTAGAGATATATCATTTTCTAGGATTGGATGCTCAAAAAGCCCTGCAATGCCATCCATTCTCACAGAGTGATCCTGTCCCCCCTACCCACACAGAGTGAAACATGGTGTATAAAGGGAAATCTGTCAATCACTGGGTAGACAGGAGAAGCCAGTTTTGACAGCAATTTCACTTAATTACACATGAAATCCTTGGTAACTATATATGTCCAAGTTCATACTCCCTCCTCATTCTATACTCCCCTCTGACAGAAGTTTAAAGGAGTATTACCATCTCATAAAGTCATTGCTAGTGGTTCAAATGGCAGAATTCTGACTATGAAGCGGCTTAAGGGCTACCATGCAGAGGTGTTCCCAGCATTACATTTATGGGCCGTGCTGCAGCTCCTTGCATAGTACAGAGATAAACAGTAAATTGCATGAGCCCACATTAATCAATGTATTTGTGCTACTTCTGGGGGCAAGGTGCACCAAAAATTGTTGCAAATCATTGCATGCGCAATTGCACCTAATTCAGAAAAGTTTGGCCCTAGCACTGAAATAGGCGTGGTCTCTTTTTTGGGACAAATTAAGGTAAAGGCCAGAAAATAGCATATTTTTTGTGCAAATCTACTCCAGTGCAAAGCGGCATAGTAGGTACAGATTTCATTTTCTGACCTTCAGGTGGTTCAAAATGCACTCTATTTCTATAAATTTGCCCTTAGAGATATTTATTCATAGTTATTAGATCACCTGAGCTGTCTTTTTTCTAAACGAAATATAGTAAACCCATTCCATTATTACTTTAGTTGCACGCCTTTCAATCCGTTCAAGATCTACTACGTCTTTCTTGTGTACTGGTGCCCAGAATTGAACACAATACTCCATTTACGGTGTGACTAGTGATTTGTAAAGTGGTAGAACTACACTGCCTGTCCAACAACAAAAATGTCGTCACCTGGATTTAACTAAGCAAATAGGTATGAGCCTCCTATTGGATAATTACTGCATGGGCGATTATCTTTCAGCTGGCAACAAGTTGTTTAACCCCAACTGGTGCAATGAGTTGCTTCTCATTTCTTAAACAACCATGTCAAAAGACACATCTCGTGGTCGTGGAAAAGATGTTAGGCTACTTTCACACTTGCGTTCGGGGTTCCACTTGCGAGTTCCATTTGAAGGCTCTCACAAGCGGCCCCGAACGGACCCGTCCAGCCCTAATGCATTCTGAGTGGATGCGGATCCGCTCAGAATGCATCAGTCTGGCTCCGTTTGACCTTCGTTCCACTCAGCAGGCGGACACCCGAACGCAGCTTGCAGCGTTCGGGTGTCCGCCTGGCCATGCGGAGCCAAACAGATCCATCCAGACTTACACTGTAAGTCAATGGGGATGGATCAGTTTGAAGTTGACACAATATGGTGCAATTTCAAACGGATCCGTCCCCTATTGACTTTCAATGCAAAGTCTGGACGGATCCGTCTGACTAACTTTCAGACTTAGAATTTTTTCTGAAAGATAATGCAGACGGATCCGTTCTGAACGGATCCCATTGTTTGCATTATAGGAGCGGATCCGTCTGTGCAGACACCAGACGGATCCGCTCCAAACACAAGTGGGAAAGTAGCCTTAGTCTGTTTGAGAAGGGTCAAATCATTGGCATGCATCAAGCAGAGAAAACATCTAAGGAGATTGCAGAAACGACTAAAATTGGGTTAAGAACTGTCCAATGCATTATTAAAAACTGGAAGGATAGTGGGGACCCATCGTATTCGAGGAAGAAATGTGGCGGGAAAAAAATCCTGAATGATCATGACTGGCGATCACTTAAACGTTTGGTGAAATCAAATCGAAGAAAAACAACAGTAGAACTCAGGGCTATGTTTAATAGTGAAAGTAAGAGCATTTCCACATGCACAATGCAAAGGGAACTTAAGGGATTGGGACTGAACAGCTGTGTAGCCGTAAGAAAACCACTAATCAGTGAGGCAAACCAGAAAAAAAGGCTTCAATTTGCTAGGGAGCATAAAGATTGGACTCTGGAGCAATGGAAGAAGGTCATGTGGTCTGATGAGTCCAGATTTACCCTGTTCCAGAGAGATTGGCGCATATGGGTAAGAAGAGAGGCAGATGAAGTGAAGCACCCATCATGCCTAGTGCCTACTGTACAATCCTGTGGGGGCAGTGCTATGATCTGGGGTTGCTGCAGTTGGTCAGGTCTAGGTTCAGCAACTGTATGTGCTCCAAAAATGAGGTCAGCTGACTACCTGAACATACTGAATGACCAGGTTATTCCATCAATGGATTTTTTCTTCCCTGATGGCACGGGCATATTCCAAGATGACAATGCCAGGATTCTTCGGGCTCAAATTGTCAAAGAGTGGTTCAGGGAGCATGAGACATCGTTTTCACACATGAATTGGCCACCACAGAGTCCAAATCTTAACCCCATTGAGAATCTTTTTTTTTTTTGGTGGCGACTTTTTTTTTGGACAGGCAGTGTATGTTCTCATCATGTGATTCCATTCCCCTTTTGATGCTCCCCATGATCTAATTAGCCTTGGTTGCAGCTGCCTGACATTGGTTGCTAGCAGGTCATTATATAAAGTCTAGGGCAGAAACCATGTGCTTTAAACAAATTATGGTGTCTGATTGGCTTAGTTGCTTATCGCTCCTTGACCTTCCATAAAAACACCCAATGCATAATGGTATAAAGAGTGTTTGTACATGTTCCTTAGTAAAAGGGTTCTGTCTGGTTACATGCTCAGCTGCAATTCAGCTTCAGAGAAAACAAGGATTGTGTGATATAATCAGATTTATCACTGTATTCTGCCTTAGTGGCCAGCATACTGAAGCAGCATATTATGGCAGATCGCCTTCAGGAGATTACAATCACCTACTTGACTCTTTTTTGTTTCAAAATGCAAATTGTTCTCCAAATGAACAAGTCAGACAAAGACCACAGTATACACAGTAATACTAGTTGGACAAAATAAATTACAGGGTGATTGTCTACAGCATTGTTTCAATTGTTTGCCACCATATGTTTGCATCCCTTGAGTTCTAGAAGTCTTATTCTTATCCCATTACAGAAATTTAAACTGGGTGCAACTGTCCAAAACCCACAATTTTGTCCATTTCTGCCAACTATCATTTGAAAATGTTGATTGCTCGTAATGGCCAAAATGTGATCTGTCAGGTTGTAACATTTTGGCTGTAGCCAACTGAAACTGCATCTGCATGGCAAGTTCAGACAAATTCCTACAATTTCTAAGCAAGCGCACAGCACTGTGTTCATTTTTTTTTTCTTTTATAAGTGTTTGATCAACCAGCTTAGTTCGGCATGTAGCTGGTGGAATCATCCTTTCATACAATCCTACGGATGAATGATTAGATTGGTTGACCAAACTGTTATGTGTAGTCCACCACTGGAGATAATAATGTGCCACTAACCCATGAATCAATTCTCTAATTCAAAATAGTCTTTTACAGGATGTAGAACAAAGCTAAAGCAGTTTCCTGCATATCTGCACTTCGTCTGACCTTCTCCTGCAAACTCTGGGTGTATGGCCTACTTTAGGCTGTATGACCTGTCAACAACGTATTACTCACCCTAGTTTACTAACCACAATTATCGAAAAACTAATTTTGCCTTAGGACTTTAAACTTCTGATGTTTTGAGGAGAAATACAAGCATGGCACACTCTGAGTGTTTTGTGTAATTATGACCAAGGCTATCTAAAATATTTAGTTGGAAAAGCTTCATCTTTTTTTAAAATTGCTGACCTGAACTTATTTGACTCATTAACTTTTCACCCACACAGTCTCCTTGAAAAGGTTTTCCAAATCCAGTCACACCATTTACCATGCCAAAAGGGCATGCTATTAGAGACTGATCATAGGGGTCTGAAAGTTGCGTCTTTTCCGCACTGAATGTATAATTTATGAGAATGGGTTGGTTTCAGATTTTTCAATTGAAAAATAATGCTGAGGAGCCCACACTGAGACAGCCTAAAGGCTACAGAACATTGCAGTAAGTCCCTAAATATTCTTCTAACTATGCAAGAGGGAAGCATTAAGGAAGACATAACATTATTATGACATCACATAAAAAAGCCAACCAAGTGGACCACTGCCCTAAAGGATAGACTGGGAGATTTGGAAAATGCAGAACCTTCAAAGAAATAAGATCTCCATAGGTATAAATAGACCATCACAGCTAAACAGGATGACTTGGAAAATCGTTTACGTAGACATATGACTGGTTGGAGTAGCGGAGGAGGTGGAGGGCAATATTTCGATAAACATCTTTGAGTCTTGGCTACGCGATACCTTTGACAAAGATACACAGTTACAATAGAAAGGGCACACAGAATACCCGAAAAACTCCTGCCACCTGGAAGTCCGCCTTGTTCTATCATGATCAACATCTTCCACTATAGAGACAGAGATATAATACTTTACAAAGCGAGAAAGAGAGGCTCTGTTACACTTGCTGGGCATAAAGTGTCTTTATTTCCAGACTACTCAATGGAAGTCCAGAAGAAGAATGTGAGATTCATAGATATCAAGCGCAGACTATGCACTCTTCATCTTCCATACTCCATGATGTACTCCGCAAAGCTTCACATTATTGCCCATTGTTGATTCAAAAAAAATATCAATGCTTGATTTATTGTCTGCAAGAGACACATATGGTCCCTGAGAGCATTATACTTCTATATAAGTACTAGGTGGATCCGAGCTTCTATTCTATTTACTCCACGTATTCTCGTCAGTATTCTTATACACTGTTATGTCAACTTTGCATGCATTTCATCTGAAATAGACAATGCGGTGCATTATGTATGTCTTTATGGCACTCTATATACAATTCCCTTCATACTTGCAGGGCTTTATATTTCCCCTCCATTTATGGCTACAGTTCTCCATAAAGTGTTACTTTTTGCCAGCTGGGTCCCCTCTGTTCCCATTCTTCTCATGGTAGACTTTAATAACTTTATTGACTATGCCTTAGACAAATTTCCTGGCATAGAACAGGTGGATATTATTTAACACCTTTTGGAAAGATGCTCCAAAATGTTGCTAGACGTATGGCGACTTAAAATCAGGACAGTGAGACAATTCCATTGCCACTCTGTAACTCACAGATGTCACTTGTTTCTGTTGCTGCCAGGGGTTCAATTTGCTGGCAATTTAACCCATACCGGATTAATGTCATAAGTACCCATAGTAATATACCTAAGCTGTTTTTTCTATTTTTTTCAATGAAGACTCAGGGTCTAAATTGGTTGTCTGAAGGCATACCTGATTAAGAAAGTACATAGAATTAAATTTAAGTCCCCAGGGCTTTTAAAGATAATCTGATTGCAGCGGTCTAATATGCAGAAAATACCTGTATTTTAGACCCCCTCGGAGATAAATGCTCATAATTGGCATGATCCCCACAGCCAACTTAATAAACACCTACTAACTATTGCAGAAAATAGGCACAGCATTATTATGAAGGGGGAGAAAAGATGTGACACTTGTTGGCAATTGTTTAGCTAGCAGCATCTGGGTCTACTTATATACAAATGGCTACTGTTAGGCAGAAGAGGCAGTAATGTTTATGTCTCCAGAGATTTTAGATATTCAGAACTTGTATTCCTCTAAAGTTAACCCAACAGATGGAGACCTAAGTGATTTTCTAAACTAATTAAATCCACCTTAAAAGGGTTCTGTCATCAGATACATTGCAATTAAACCATTTCACTCGGAGCCATGTGTGCTTGACAGTTGAACATCATGGTCATGGTCCCATCTTGCTAGATGTCCACATTCTTGACAAAATGGATGTTTTATGATATGCAAATGAGCCCCTAAGTCACGCCACGCCCACTGACTCACAGGGCCAGGCATTAAAGATGTACTCAAGCCTGTCCCTCGTTCGGTGGACAAGCAGTACAGGGATGGAGCTGTTAGCAAACCCCATCCCTGTACAGTGCATGCGCTGAACAAACCTCTTAAAGACTTCAGGGCCAGGCGTAAGTACGTCCTGTCACAGTTATCGGTAGCCATGCTGACTGAGGTGTATCCCACAGCTGCTGGAGGGTGCATGGGGGAGGATCCATAGAGTCAACATGACAATTAAGGTGGTCCCACAGATGCTCAATTTAGTTCAAATCTGGGGAATTCCACCTGGATGATTGGGGCCAGAAAATGCCACAAAAACATTCCCCAGACCATAATGCTGCCACCACCAGCTTGTGCTCTTCCAGTAAAGATTGCAGGTAGTTTGTTCTCTGAAGTTTCTCACCTGACAGACCAACGTCTATCCCTTGGAGACAGAAAATGTAACTCATTGGAAAAAACAACCCTTTGCCAATCAGCAGAGGTCAAATTCCAATAATGCAGTGAAAATTGAAACTTTTTTTCTGACAATGCACCTTCGTTGGCTGAGGTGTAGTGACCATCTGTCTGCTTCGGAGCCCCATACTCCATAGGGTTCACTGTAATGTTGTTTTAAACACACGTCTAATAGATACCACTGTAGCATGTCAGTCTGCCCTTGCTCACCTTCGCAATGGTGTCAGCTGTCCACTTACAATATACTTTCACCAAACTGTACATTTTCAGAAAGCCTGCCACCCTGGGCATGAAAGCGAATAATCATCCCTTTTTGCAAATCTGATAAATTGTCCTTTTAACCGATAACAGTAACGAGGGATATGTGTGCAGACAGCCTATCACACACCTTATATACCCACCAAGACAGCTCACTACATGTGACTTCCTTCATGAGGAGCCAATATCAAAAGTAGAAATAGGACATAGGCAGTACAGGACCCATTTCATTACACTATAAGTGTTTATTAGAGGCTCATTTAAAGCAACACCTTTTGAACATTAAAGTGTACCTAAACCTTTAAGTACATTTTAATAAAGACTATAGGAAATTGGCTAAAATAATATTTCCATTGTACTTTAATTGTTTATTTTTATTTTTTTTACAAAATAGGTACCTGTTCACACTTTAGAATCCATACACCCATACACAGGCAGTGGAGCAATGTTTTATATCAGCTCCTGCCCTGCGCTCGAGTGCAGAGCGGAAGCTAAAATAAGACATCGCTCCTCTGCTTTTGCCTGCTGTGGTAAGCCTGACATACCGCTAGTATGCCAAGCTTTAGCTTGCATCGCAGCAGGGAGAGAGTCCGTACTCCCATAGAAAGTAGTGTACAGATTCATAAGTGCGAATAGGTACCTGAACTTCAGGTGCCTATTTCACATGAGAAAGAAAAATTAATAAAAAGTACATTGCAAATATCATATTTCCTGTACGTTTTAATAAAGTGTACTTAAAGGAGTATTCCTATCACAGACAATGGGGTCATATGGGACCCGCACCTACAACGAAAATGGAGCAGGGAAAGTTGTGCCCTTATTGTCTCTGATGGCAAAACCCCTTTAAACATTTTGGTATACTTTAAAGACAGGTACACTGTAGAAATAGCATTAATTACTTAAGACCAGTGGCCGGAAGTTTTTCTTAATATTCTTCAAGTATTTTTCAGTAAAACACATTGACTATCACGGGTTTATCTCCTGTTCGTTTATTAAAATATGTGATTTGATGATCTATGTAATAGATGTCAGGCACAGGAGTAGGACCGATTCATCAAATGTGGAATTGTGTCCAATTAAGATGATAATAATTGGACAGAAATGATAGATCTTATAAATAAAAGTCTATGCAACAAAACTATGAAGAGTTCCATTATTGTGTATTCTCGGGGTAGTTTCGCTGTACAGGAAAATGATTGCTTAGCTATTCTCCGGTTATTATATGAAGGAAAAAGGTAGACAAGCAACAGCGATAATCGCAGCCTTGAAATGATTGTCAAGAAAAGGCCATTCAAGAATGTGGGGAGATTCACAAAGAGTAGACTGTGGCTATAGTCAGTGCTTCAAGAGTGACCAGACACAGATGTATCCAGAACATGGGCTACAACTGTCACATTCCTTGTGTCAGGCGACTCACGACTCTGGGCTAAGGAGAAAAAAGACTGGACTGTTGCCCAGTGGTCCAAAGTCCCGTTTTCAGATGAGTAAGAGTGGAAAGGTACACAATCCAAGTTGATTTAGGTCTAGTCATGATTACCAATTGGAATTTTGAATTTTTCTGGACAATCACAGACAGACAAAATTTTTTACGGACAAATTGGAAAACCATAATGAATGATAGAGATATATGTCTATAGCTCAATACACTGATAATACCTCATTACCAATATTTACTGTGAGCTATGAAATGATGATTATTACCACCAAAATAAACTAGGCAAGTACCACCAGTCTCAAAAAAATCACAGACATGTCTATTTTTTTCACGGACACAGGAAAAGTCGCCTATTTTTACGCACTGTCCAAAAATGTCTGGACGGTTGGCAACCCTGGGTCCAGTGTGAAGTTTCCACAGTCAGTGATGGTTTGGTGAGCCATGTCATCTGCTGGTGTTGGTCCACTGTGTTATAACACGTCTAAAGTAAGCGCAGCCGTCTACCAGGAAATTTTAGAGCACCTCATGCTTCCCTCTGCTGATAAGCTTTATGGAGATGCTGATTTCATTTTGCAGCAGGACTTGGCACCTGCCCGCACTGCCAAAATTACCAATACCTGGTTTTATAACCACTGTATCAATGTGATTTATTGTCCAAACTCGCCTGACCTAAACCCCATAGAGAATCTAATGGGTATTGTCAATAAAAAGTTGAGAAACACCAGACCCAAAAATGCAGACTAGCTGAAGGCCGCTATCATTGGCTTCCATAATAATTCCATGTCACTACACATTGTTGCAGTAATTCATGCAAAAGGAGCCCCGACCAAGTATTGAGTACGTATACTGTACATACTTTTCAGTAGGCCAACATTTCTGTATAAAAAATATTTTTTACATTGGTCTTATATAATATTCTAATCTTCTAAGATACTAACTTTTGGGTTTTCATTAGCTGCAATCATCAACATTAAAAGAAAAAAACACTTGAAATAGATAACTCTGTATGTAATGAATCTATATGAATGAGTTTCACTGTTTGAATTGAATTACTGAAATTAATTAACTTTTTGATGATATTCGATGCTTCTATTACTCAGACGCACCCGTATCTCCCAGTGAAGCACTGGTTATAAAAATGTTATGTAAACTGTCTTGACATATGTAATACACTGTAATATACTGCTGCTATATAAAATGAGAGGGGGCGGATGGGAGATCTGTTTGATATGCTAATGTTTTCTTAACTTCCAATCAAAATGTATCTGATAAAAAAAAGAATGGGAGCTGGAAGCTGTAAAGAACTCCTGCAAAGATTTTTATTCTCTGACCTGTTAGAAAGGTACATGATGTAAACTATAGTGAAGGTAGTTTTCTTACCAGTGTATGTATTTGTGAGCTATCCACTCCTTTCTGCTTCTCGGCTGTCTCATGTAACCAGCAATAAAACTTTCTAAATAACATAACTTTATGTGTGGACAGGAAGTCAGTTTCTTTATGTATTCCTATGGGAGCCTCAATGTCAGTCTCATAGGAATGAATAGAGAAGTAACTGACCTCCTGTCCTGTGTCAGTTGGAGATGAGTGGTGGTCACATGACACAGCTGAGCATCAGAAGGGAGGTTATAACTCACAAATACAGTCACTAGTAAGAAGATTACCTTCACTTCATTTTAATAAAAATAATCAGAACCTGATTGGAAGGGGTGTGTGTACAAGGGGCTGATTTCAGTAATTTAAAAAAGATCCATGTTGCCATCTTGAAAGTGGTTCCCTATGAGTCAAGATCCGACTTTCCAACAAGCCTTGAGATTTCACAAGGGAATATAACCGAGCCAGATATCCATCTGTCCAACTTGTTTTGGAATGCTTGCCCCTCATCAGTACAGAGTAGGATTCTGGCTGGCTCAGTGTGATGCCTTGAAAGCGGCTTAGGCAGGGTCCTGTATGGAGAATTACTAGAAGTACTCCATGGTATGGAGACTTATTGGCAATGTACTTCTCATAAGTCTCCATACAGAACTGGACTGAGGTCTCTCATGACCCCAGACCCGGGGGATTCATCCATGCTGCCCTTTCCTTCAAATTACGTGAGTGTCTGAATGACGCAAATTCAGGGTGAGCTGTGCAAAACCAGTTTTTTTCTTGTTATCAGTAACTGCTACACATATATTGAAGCAAATAAACCTCAATAAGGGACAATACTAATATTTCAATATTAATAGATATTTAAATATACTTCTGTACTTTAAACATATGCTAATACAGATGGCACATATGTTGTGTACCCATTTACTCCTTCTTTTCAACATTTTAGAAATTATTCATTGTTGAGGCCTAGATTCTTATGTTTAGCAAAGTTGTTTTCAGGATACTAGAACTTTTTTTTTCAATTTGCATATTCAGTCACAATGGAACAACAGGATTGTTATGTAGCCAAACATTCTAGTGCCAGGCAACGTGGAGAAGGGACCCTTGCATAATACACTGTATTAAAATAATATCTAGTAGCCTACCTGTTTAACACTACTAGCATTTAGTATTGCACCACACAAAGTATACTGAAAATGAGTTCTATTCACTTGAATGAAACTTGCAGAAATCTATGTGCTTGCTGCCAAAACACCCTCATTCAGATAAATGAACCTAATTTTTAGTTGCAGATATTTCTGAAAAAAAATCTGCTGCACGTGAAGGCGCCCTAATACTACTGTTTTCACAGCTCATTGCAAAGGGTTTCAAAAATTTTTAAGATGAGGCAATCAATGGAAAAATGTCTCTTCCAGAGCTCTGCCATATGCATCTTCCATAGAAGATAACAGATACCAAATTTAAAAATGTCGCTGTAATGCCTTTTTTATGCTGAGAATATTTATGTGGTATTCATTCCAATAAACTAGCTGGCATCACAGCTACGTTTCTGTAATCTGATATATCATCTTTTAAGGAATACATACAACAATGCTATGAAAGAGTTATTTTTCCACTGATGCTTGCATTTCATTGAGGCACTGTACCTGCGAATAAGGAGTGTGGATGTTGTCTTCTTCTGGAGCTGGTAGCTGTTCCCCTCTCAGAGTCCAGTTGACAAAATATGCCAACTATCTAGTTGTGCCAAATGTCATGGCACAACCTGGACAGTCTGCATTCCTATATGAGAGTCGGCATTTTACTTATTTTGGGCTAAAAATTATTTTTCAATTGGTGTTTATCAAACATTTTTTAACATTTTTCCTTTTACAGCTTTTAGCTTCAGTGAATTTGAAGCATAGCAGGCTTTCACACTGAATCAACCAGGGAGCTGTTCTGACAGCTTGATCTGTAGCCCTTATCCCTGAAATCCTGACAGCTCCTAAACACTCATTATAGCTAAATTCTTATCAGTCTGACATGAATTTAGCTTAAATGCATGTGTATGAGCTGGAATTTAGAGATAAGGGCTACAGATCCAGCCCACAGACCAGTTCTCTAAGGGATTCCGTGTGAAGCACAGAGCCTACTACTCTACAAATGCTTTGAAACGGAAAGATGTATGAAAAGAAAAACTGTTGAAGATATTTATTAATGACTAATTGAAAAAAACAATTTTAAGGCCAAAATGACTAAAATGTAATGATAATAAAATGTCCTCAAAGGTATCCATAGCCTTTAAGGATAGTCAGAAGTGAAGCGAGCCTGTCGTAGACTTTGATACAAATTTGAAAATTTGCAGTATGTCCACAAATCCCAGTGGATTTTTCTGATGCATGTGTTCTGTAAAACCCAGTTCATTTGCATTGTATTGTCATATATGTTACATAGTTACATGTTCTATAGTTACAGATATTCGTGCTGAAAATTGCTTCTGAAAATACTCTAACCCACATATAGCTTGTTGTAGGTATAAGTATATATAAGTAATACATAAGTATTCAAACAAAAGAGATGAGTCTGATATTGTACCTTTTTTAATAAATTATAACTTTCCCACCATTTTGTTGCATCAGGATTGTAAATACTGCAGTAATTTTAATAAGTTAAAATTAAATTTCAAGAGAAAACAGATTTCAACAGTGAATACTTTTCACAGAAGAAACTTGGTATCACACAAAAATATGCAGATTTTCATCTGTATTTTGAAGGTCAAAAACATAACATTTCAGTAGTTTCACATGCCACTGTGATTGCAGTTTCATGAATGACATACATATACAGTATGTGGCTGTGGCCTTGCTCAGGCTCACAACAGTGCAGATGAATTGAGGAACAGTCTTCACGCCATAAACACCATTGCATATTGCTATAAATTATATTTGGATTCACATCACTGTTTAGCTTTCCAGTCTTCTGATCTGTCAGAAGAAGAGAGAGAGAGGGGGGAAAAAAACTGGATCCAGTAAAAAAGGGATCATGTTGCATCAGTTGTCATCCGTTTGAGCCATTTACATCTGAGATCCGTTTTCTACACAGGAAAAAACTGCATGCAGTACTTTTGTTTCCATCTAAAAAACGGATCTCAGACAAAAATGGCTCAAACGGATGACAACTGATGCAACAGGATTCGTTTTGTTACAGGATCCTGTAAAAAAAACCGAATCCTATGAAATCCTATGCCTAGCTGATGCAACAGGATCCATTTTTTTCTCTCTCTTTCTTCTGATGGATGAGAACGGGAAGCTAGACGGTGATGTGAATGCACCCTTAATGCTACAGTTGTACAAATTCTACATTTAAAATCCTACATTTGTCCAAAAAAATAAAAGAATATTAATTAAAAAAGTTAAAATGCATCTCAATGTTTTCAGTCCATGAAAGGCATAGAGCTTAATTAATGTAATCAAGTGCAGAAGACAAAAGGCCGCTATACAGACTTCTAGGTCAGTACTGTCTCAGTGTTTCAGGTCACTCAGGCATTCAGGAGCTAGAGGACTGGCTGCAGCATGAGCCTACTTCTAGTAATACTTTGAGGATCATATATTCAAATTATAGCACCCTTTCTTGAAAATGTAGCCTGTTCTGTGCTCACCACTCAAGGGATAAGTATTATTTCAAAAGTAATTTTCCAGGCTACAACATGCATTTTGGTTGACCACTACAGTATAAACATTATTGTAGGTGCAATACAAAAACTAGTTCAAATAACAGACTTGTAATGAGAGAAAACACAATAAAATATATTACATAGTTTTTTGCTTCTAAGGTAGCTAACAGTAAAAGAGGGCCAGACTCAAACATTCAATCACAGCTTAATTCATAATGCTAGTCTAAAATCCTAACTAGGCCTTGTAGTGATCTTTTAACAGTTCCATGTCAAGCTGTGTCTGAGGAAGAGTCATAAGAGGCTGAAACAATAAAGTTTCCAGGCCCCGAGTGAGTTGCCATAGACTGGGCAGCTTGTTGGCTTAAATTGTTACAGATTAGGACCAGTTGATTACTTTGAGCTTCCGAAAGAGTACTACAGCTTTGATATACACTAAAGTTGGTTTTTCTTCCAGGGATGTTACCCTTCTCACACATTGTTTTCACCATTTTGGCCAGTTTGTTTTTACCAAGAGCCTGACAGTTGTACCAGTGAAGGGCAGCTAGGTTAACAACTGGCTTGATGGACAGATAGAAAGGAGCATCTTCATAACGCATTGCTGGAGGTCTTCTCTGTGCATATTCTTTGTAGTCCTGCACAGGACAAGTTTGTGGTGAGTGTGGTGTGGCATATACTCTACATTCTGTCCCAGCTCTTTTGACCTTTGCATCAGGGCTTTCCTGGCCCATCCACTCAAGAAATTCCAATCCAGTCTCTAATATTCGAAGCCTGACATCCCCCCATTTTAGTGTGGAACCATGAAAACCAGTACAGTGTCCAAAAGCTTTGGTGTTGTTCAACCAGACAAGATTCAGCAAACCTTCAGGATTGTAGCGACTCAGAAGACCTCTCTTGCGAAGAATAAGTTCATCAGCAAAGGTGAGCTTCATAGATTTATGGGGTTTGTTCCCTTTTCCTTTACATCGTAGTTCAATTTGCTTTTGTTTTAAAGCTTCCTGTGACCTCCTAAATTCCTTGTCTCTGGTAATGCTATAACCATACCTGTGCTCCTTCAGATACCGTTCTAGGCCACACTGATAATTGGCCAGACTGTTTGGCTCATACTCTGACCCATCTTTCTGCCTGGCATCTACAAAGAAAGACGCCAGGTAATCATCTAGTTCTTTGCAAGGCATCATGTAGATTTCTCTGGTCTCCATTGGGTATTTAGAGATGATGAACTCTCTAAAGTTTCGCAGAGCTGTCTGTGTGCTGCGAATAGTTTTTTCATTCTGCTCTCGGTTCAACTCAGCTGCAACATCATCTTCGTCTAAAGAGACTATAAAAGGAGTACAAAGGGGGTACAAGGAAAAAAGGAAAACAAAAAGGAAAAAGGGAAAGGAGAAAAGATTCATAAAAAGAAGCAAAAAAAAAAAGGAAGCATGTAGATAGCATAAAATGAAAAGGGTATAATGCAATTAACGGAGCAAGAAGGGAAAGAGGGGGAAGAAAGAAAAGAAAACATGGTTGTGAATTTTACTGTATCTGTTTGGTTTGTAAGAAAAACAAAAATGCATTTTAGAACATTAATACATACCTGTCTGGACAGCCAACTTCAGTAGTTTCACAAATGATGTACTAGAGCATAAAAAAAAGAATTCCGTAATAGGTCTTCAGTCACTGGGCACTGATAGTGCATGTAGATTGGCAGGAAAAAAATGTGATATTGATGATAATCCACATTTTGAGAAAAAAAAAGTGAGATAAAAGCTTTTACTTTTACACTTTATCCCACTGCTTCATGTGTGTCAAATGAACTGTTAAGCCCATTTGTACAGTGTATGTGCTCCATTTGTGAAACCAGAGGTTGTACTGGTTCCATTTCATAAATTTCAGCTTTCAAAATCTTTTCCACATTCATAATGATTATTAGGCAAAATGTTAAAAAGCCATCCACATGCAGCTTAGACCGAAGCAGATTACATTGAAACACCAGCATGAAATCTAATGGTATTGTGTAAAGCAAATATGTTTTAATACTATTCCACATGACAAAGGGTCATCTCTAGGTAATCAATAAAAGCACTAACACCAAACATGTCAATGCTTTTACTGACTACCTGTACTACAAACATCCAAGTACCAGCAATAAATAAGGCCAAGGTTTTCCGCTGAAGACAGTGATTGGCTGCAGTGGTCACGTGAACCGTAATACACCTCTGCACATCACTGTGCGAGTTAATGTCACTGTGACATGTAGGTGTATGGCATGTGACAGCTGCAGTAAAATAATGCCTTTGGCAGCAGATGCTGTAAGTGTTCCATAATTTTTTTTGATCTCACACCATTTTGGGTGTCCGACACCCAGCACCCCCATGATCAGCTAGATGAAGGGAAGGCCGCGCTCCACGCGAGCATAGCCTTCTCTTGTTTGTGTACCTGCTGTCTGTAGACAGCGCAGTAGCGAGCAGGTGTAACTACAAGCCGTCCCATTCTTTTCAATGGGACGGCTTGTTCCTATAAACTTGAATAGGAACAAGCTGTCCCATTGAAATGAATGGTACGGCTTGTAATTACACCTGCTTATCGCTGCAACGGCGAGCAAGTAAACAAACAAATAACAGCTGTAGCCTTCCCTTCATCCAGCCGGACCCCCGCTGATCTGATATTGATTACCTATCCTGAGGAAAGGTCATCAATATTAAAATCCCAGAAAACCCCTTTAAGTTTTCATGTCTGGCTAAATCGTCATCTTTTTACATAATTGGTACCACAATTCTGTGTGGATTAATTTCTTAATATTACTATACAGTGGTCAGAGCGCACTAGAGCGAGCTTAGTAGCTACATACCATGGCTGTAGAGTTGGAGTCGAAGCTAGTTTTGGGCGGAGTTGGAAGAAATGTACCAACTACGACATCAACTTTAAAAAAATACTCTCTCTTATTAATATAGTTAGGGCTCTTTCACACCTGCGTTCTTTTCTTCCGGCATAGAGTTCCGTCGTCGGGGCTCTATGCCGGAAGAATCCTGATCAGTTTTATCCTAATGCATTCTGAATGGAGAGAAATCCATTCAGGATGCATCAGGATGTCTTCAGTTCCGGAACGGAACGTTTTTTGGCCGGAGAAAATACCGCAGCATGCCCCGCTTTTTGCTCCGGCCAAAAATCCTGAAGACTTGCCGCAAGGCCGGATCTGGAATTAATGCCCATTGAAAGGCATTGATTCGGATCCGGCCTTAAGCTAAACGTCGTTTCGGCGCATTGCCGGATCCAACGTTTAGCTTTTTCTGAATGGTTACCACGGCTGCCGGGACGCTAAAGTCCTGGCAGCCATGGTAAAGTGTATTGGGGAGCGGGGGAGCAGCATACTTACCGTCCGTGCGGCTCCCGGGGCGCTCCAGAGTGACGTCAGGGCGCCCCACGCGCATGGATGACGTGATCACATGGCACGTCATTCATGCGCATGCGGCATCTCTGACGTCATTCTGGAGCGCCCCGGGAGCCGCACGGACTGTAAGTATACCGCTCCCCCGGTCCCCACTACTACTATGGCAACGAGGACTTTAATAGCGTCCTGGCTGCCATAGTAACACTGAAAGCATTTTGAAGACGGATCCGTCTTCAAATGCTTTCAGTTCACTTGCGTTTTTCTGGATCCGGCGTGTAATTCCGGCAAGTGGAGTACACGCCGGATCCGGACAACGCAAGTGTGAAAGAGGCCTTAATTAGTACTTTATTTGTTAACTTTCATACACATTTAGAAACGTTAAAGGAATGGCAACTTTCTGGTTACTGTTGACCAATGTGTTTTTAAGATGATTATATGACAGTTACTAATATAGTCTTTATTGAAATTCTTCACCATTTTCTATGTTTCATAAGGTATGCCCCTGTGTTGACAAAATCTTTTGTGCTGTCCATATAGAGGTCCTGTCCATAAAATGGCTGCTGATGGAGAGTCATATGACCAGACAGATCACCTCTATGTGCTGCCTCCTCCATTCAAATACACTGCACCTGCTGTCTGCACTTGTTTTGTTGGAAGTTTAGTGCAGATGCAGTGTGGCATCACATGGAGGTAATTTGTCTGGTCACATGACCCTCCATCAGAAGCCATTCTATGGACAGGTCCTCTATGTGGACATTAGGTATCTTCATGCTGCTCCAAGGCCCTCAGTTACAATACCTGAAACTGTGCTGCACATGCTCAGTAGTGAAGACCAGGGGAGGAAGTTCACTACTGGGCATGCCTGCAGTCTGCCTGCATCTTGGAACTTTCACATTAGCGTTCGGGGTTCCGCTTGTGAGTTCCGTTTGAAGGCTCTCACAAGCAGCCCCGTCCGATCCGTCCAGCCCTAATGCATTCTGAGTGGATGCGGATCCGCTCAGAATGCATCAGTATGGCACCGTCTGTCCTCCACTCCACTCAGCAAGCGGACACCCTAACGCTGCTTGCAGCGTTCGGGTGTCCGCCTGGCCGCGCGGAGGCAAACGGATCTGTCCAGAGTTACAATAGAAGTCAATGGGGGCGGATCCGTTCGAAGGTGACACAATATAGTGCATTTTTCAAACAGATCCGCCTCATTGACTTTCAAAGTCTGGACGGATCCGTCTGAATATAAATCACACTTAGACTTTTTTAGTAAAATATAATGCAAACGGTTCCGTCTGAACAGATACCATAGTTTGCATTATAGGAGCGGATCCGTCTGTACAAATACCAGACGGATCCGCTCCAAATGCAAGTGTGAAAGTAGCCTTAGACAGGTAGACAGAATTAAACGGGCTGTCTGGGAATAAGTAACTTTTCACAGGAGCCTGCAGCCTGCCTCTGCTATGGAAAGAAGGATATTTACCTGCTTTCTGCTGCTCTGGTCCTGCGTGCCGGCACCCATGTCTCTATTTTCTGGTCTGCAGCTTGTTTAATTCATCCCTTGAATGGGCATAATCATGTTCTCATCTGTTGTGCTGCAGCCATTAACTGGCTTTAGTGGTAATTTTTATTTTGTGGATATGTCACCGCTGAAGCCAGTCACTGGCTGCAGTGGAACAGATGATCATGCCTATGCTGGACAGGAAGTAAACAAGTCGCAGACCAGAAGATAGACACACAGGAGCCAATATGCGGGACCGGAGCTGCAGATAGCAGGTAAGTATGGACATTTCCATAGTGAAAGCAGGCTGCCTGTTCCTGTAAAAAGTCATTTATTCCAACCACTTTTTTACAAGTTTATTTTATTCCCACTTGATTCTCAGAATTTCCAGGAAATATATATACAGCTTTTCTAACTTCTTCTAGGGACACACTCATAGGTTTCCTACAATTGATAAGTGTATAACAGTGTTTCCAAGTTTCCAGTAATTAAATGCATAGTGAATTACCTATTAACTGAAAGGAATATAGAAAATGTCAGGAAATTCAGAAATTGTACTTCAATAAATATAGTTTAAGTTTCATCTGAGAAGCCTGATTACTTACATAAGAGTAATAAAACATACAATATTACCATTTATTACTAGATTATTGGCCATTTGGAGTGTGATAAAATGCAGGAGTCAGAGCTATGGCTTACTGACTAACACTACCTGTTGCTGTATCCAAACATACATATGATGAACTTCTCTTTCTGCCACAGCTCCAGCACCACCCTTTAAGTGTCAAAACTAATTTTAGTTTTCCCTTGTCACCACAGTATATGTAAAAAAATGTATATAAGTCTGCAGTTTTCACACTGAACACTAGGCCTAAAAGTTAAAGAGGTTGTCCGGTCCCAAAATCAAAATTCTTTTTATGTGCTCCTAACACGCCTCACCATGCCTACATATGCCCCCAATACCTGTTTTTCATGTCTGAGCTTTCTTTCCCCCCAGGAAGACATCACATTATCCTGGCAGATCTGTTTACTTTCTCCCCTTCTTGTTTTGCTGAATACATAACTTTATTGATACACAAGCCTGGCTGCACTGCACAGTGATGAGTCACAGGCTGGACACGCCCCCCACACTGCTCTGTCTGCAGCAGCCACACCCATTACAACTCCTGTGTCCATCTTTCTGCACAGAGACATGAATCTACTTCTCACCCAGTGTCTAAATCCCATCACTGACCGTCCCCAGAGTGTGATAAACAGCTGGAAGCAGCAAGCACACCCAAACACATCTGTATCTAATCCCATCCTGTGTGATACAGCCTGCTGAGCTGTGTATCTAAACTCATCACCGACCGTCCCCAGGCTCTTCCCTCACCATCTCCAGAGTGTGATAAACAGCTGGAATCAGCAAGCACACCTAAACACATCTGTATCTAATCCTATCCTGTGTTATACAGCCTGCTGAGCTGTGTATCTAAACTCATCACCGACCGTCCACGGGCTCTTCCCTCACCATCTCCAGAGTGTGATAAACAGCTGGAAGCAGCAAGCACACCCAAACACATCTGTATCTAATCCTATCCTGTGTGATACAGCCTGCTGAGCTGTGTATCTAAACTCATCAGCGACCGTCCACGGGCTCTTCCCTCTCCATCTCCAGAGAGTGTGATAAACAGCTGGAAGCAGCAAGCACACCCAAACACATCTGTATCTAATCCTATCCTGTGTGATACAGCCTGCTGAGCTGTGTATCTAAACTCATCACTGACCGTCCCCAGGCTCTTCCCTCACCATCTCCAGAGTGTAATAAACAGCTGGAAGCAGCAAGCACACCCAAACACATCTGTATCTAATCCCATCCTGTGTGATACAGCCTGCTGAGCTGTGTATCTAAACTCATCAGCGACCGTCCACGGGCTCTTCCCTCACCATCTCCAGAGAGTGTGATAAACAGCTGGAAGCAGCAAGCACACCCAAACACATCTGTATCTAATCCTATCCTGTGTGATACAGCCTGCTGAGCTGTGTATCTAAACTCATCACCGACCGTCCACGGGCTCTTCCCTCACCATCTCCAGAGTGTGATAAACAGCTGAAAGCAGCAAGCACACCCAAACACATCTGTATCTAATCCTATCCTGTGTGATACAGCCTGCTGAGCTGTGTATCTAAACTCATCACCGACCGTCCACGGGCTCTTCCCTCACCATCTCCAGAGTGTGATAAACAGCTGGAAGCAGCAAGCACACCCAAACACATCTGTATCTAATCCTATCCTGTGTTATACAGCCTGCTGAGCTGTGTATCTAAACTCATCACCGACCGTCCACGGGCTCTTCCCTCTCCATCCCCAGAGAGTGTGATAAACAGCTGGATGCAGCAAGCACACCCAAACACATCTGTATCTAATCCTATCCTATGTGATACAGCCTGCTGAGCTGTGTATCTAAACTCATCACCGACCGTCCACGGGCTCTTCCCTCACCATCTCCAGAGTGTGATAAACAGCTGGATGCAGCAAGCACACCCAAACACATCTGTATCTAATCCTATCCTGTGAGATACAGCCTGCTGAGCTGTGTATCTAAACTCATCACCGACCGTCCACGGGCTCTTCCCTCTCCATCCCCAGAGTGTGATAAACATCTGGAAGCAGCAAGCACACCCAAACACATCTGTATCTAATCCTATCCTGTGTGATACAGCCTGCTGAGCTGTGTATCTAAACTCATCAGCGACCGTCCACGGGCATTTTCCTCACCATCTCCAGAGAGTGTGATAAACAGCTGGAATCGGCAACAACTTCCAAACACATCTGTATCTAATCCTATCCTGTGTGATACAGCCTGCTGAGCTGTGTATCTAAACTCATCACTGACAGTCCACGGGCTCTTCCCTCACCATCTCCAGAGAGTGTGATAAACAGCTGGAAGCAGCAAGAACTTCCAAACACATCTGTATCTAATCCTAACCTGTATGTGTGCCTTATACAGAGCTTGTTGTGTGCGATACTGCCTGCTGAAGTATGTATTTAATCCCATCTTCTATGATCATTTTGAGGACCAGAATCCATGTTCTGTCTTTACTGAAACTGACATATGGATGTAAAAAACACACTGATGACGTCTATGTGCTTTCCACATTTGTATATCAGTTTTTGCGAAAGATAGAACATGCCCTATTCTGGTCCTCATAATGCAGATCTAAAACCCATAAAACTCAATGGGACTGCAAAAAAAAAAAAAAAAAAAAAGTGAATTGCAGACGGACAGTAACCTTATTTAGTGGAACTTGCAGACCGCAAAACCTAAACCGTGCGTCCATAACAGTGACATCCACAGCGCCCCCATAACAGTGACATCCACAGCGCCCCCATAACAGTGACATCCACAGCGCCCCATAACAGTGACATCCACAGCGCCCCCATAACAGTGACATCCACAGTGCCCCCATAACAGTGACGTCAACAGCGCCCTCATAACAGTGACGTCAACAGCGCCCCCATAACAATGATGTCAACAGTGCCCCCATAACAGTGATGTCAACAGCACCCCCATAACAGTGACATCCACAGTGCGTCCATAACAGTGACATCCACAGTGCCCCCATAAGTGACATCCACAGTGCCCACATAACAGTGACATCTACAGTACCTCCATTCTGCCATGCATTGCCCCCCTTGTGCCATCCAGTGCCCCGGTTTGCCATCCAGTGCCCCCATTGTGCCATCCATTACCCTCTTGTGCCATCCATTGCCCCTTGTGCCATCCAGTGCCCCTATTTGCCATTCAGTGCCCCATTCTGCCATCCATTGTCCCCTTGTGCCATCCAGTGCCCTCTTGTGCCATCCAGTGCCCCATTATGCTCCCAGTGCCTATTGTGCCATCCATTTCCCCATTGTGCCATCCAGTGCCCCATTGTGCCATCCAGTGCCCCCTGTTTGCCATCCAGTTCCGCTCTTGTGCCATCCAGTTCCCTTATTGTGTCATCCAGTGCCCCCTGTTTGCCATCCATTGCCCCTTGTGACAAGCATTGCCCCCTTGTGACATCCAGTGCTCCCATTGTGCCATCCATTTCCCCCTGTTTGCCATCCAAAGTGCCCCCTGGGACATGCACAGCATAGCGATCAGCCTCTGTGGCTGATCGCTATGCTGTCACTCCTGCACAGCGCTTACACCATGCTGTGTAGGAGTCAGTACAGGCTCCACATAGAAGTCTGTACACTGCAGAGAGCGGGCGGCAATCCCACGCATGTGCACTACGATTCAGCATAGTGCGCTTGCGTTGTAAGTGAAGACGGCCAGGCAGAGCTTTCTTTTGCAGGAGGCGGTGACGTCATTCATGACAATCTGTCTCCTGCACAAGAAAGAAAGAGAAGACAGGACGAGAAGAAGAAGACGGAGACTTACCGGAAGACAAGAAGCTATAGAAAAATAAAAAACTTATAGCTCTTGGAACACGACGATGAAAAAATGAAGAAAAACGCTTGGTCAGTAAGGCCCAAAACAGGCTGGTCACTTAGGGGTTAAGTAAAGGACATTGCAGTCTGAAACATCAGCACAACATTTTAAATTCAAGGTAACCACCAACACACACTTTGTGGACAAAAGTTTTATTACACATCAAGCTTCTTTGACATCCCATTCTAAATACATAGGCTTTAATATGGAGTTCCTGCTTTGCAGCTAATTCAGCTTCTGGGAAGCCTTTCACCTTTCTGTCTGTGGGAAGTTTTGCCCATTCATCTAGAAGAGCATTTGTGAGTCAGACACCAATGTTGGACAGGGAGTTGCTTGCAATCTCCCTTCTAGTTCATCTCAAAGGTATTCAATGGAGTTGATGTTAGGGCTCTGTGCGAGCCAGTCAAGTTCTTCTACACCATACTCAACCCACCATGCCTTTATGGACCTTGATTTGTTCCCACAAACTTGAATGCATACAACTGTCCAAAATGTCTTGGATATTCAATAGAACTGAAGGTGGCAATACACATTAGTCTAAAGTTGACAAAAATGAACAATTTCAACTAAAACAGTAGTTTGTTGAAATGAATGATTATTTTAGCTGACAGATGATAGTCCATTGTTGTTTGAAAAGTGGTCGTCCACATTTAATATTTTTGTTTGATAGTCGGACAAAAGATATTTAGTTCAAAGACCTTTAATCCATCGGCCAATTTCATTGAATGTGTATGGGCAATTTGAACAACTCTAACGGCAAATACAGTTGCATGAAAAAGTATGTGAACCCTTTGGAATGATATGGATTTCTGCACAAATTGGTCATAAAATGTGATCTGATCTTCATCTAAGTCACAACAATAGACAATCACAGTCTGCTTAAACTAATAAACACACAAAGAATTAAATGTTACCATGTTTTTATTGAACACAGCTTGTAAACATTCACAGTGGAGGTGGAAAAAGTCTGTGAACCCTTGGATTTAATAACTTGTTGAACCTCGTTTGGCAGCAATAACTTCAACCAAACGTTTCCTGTAGTTGCAGATCAGACGTGCACAATGGTCAGGAGTAATTCTTGACCATTCCTCTTTACAGAACTGTTTCAGTTCAGCAATATTCTTGGGATGTCTGGTGTGAATCACTTTCTTGAGGTCATGCCACAGCATCTCAATCGAGTTGAGGTCAGGACTCTGACTGGGCCACTCCAGAAGGCGTATTTTTTTCTGTTTAAGCCATTCTGTTATTGATTTACTTCTATGCTTTGGGTCGTTGTCCTGTTTCAACAGCCATCTTCTGTTGAGCTTCAGCTGGTGGACAGATGGCCTTAAGTTCTTCTGCAAAATGTCTTGATAAACTTGGGAATTCATTTTTCCTTCGATTATAGCAATCCGTCCAGGCCCTGACGCAGCCATGCAGCCCCAAACCATGATGCCCCCACCACCATACTTCACAGTTGGGATGAGGTTTTGATGTTGGTGTGCTGTGCCTCTTTTTCTCCACACATAGTGTTGTGTATTTCTTCCAAACAACTCAACTTTGGTTTCATCTGTCCACAGAATATTTTGCCAGTACTGCTGTGGAACATCCAGGTGCTCTTGTGCAAACTGTAAACGTGCAGCAATGTTTTTTTTTTGGGACAGCAGTGGCTTCCTCTGTGGTATACTCCCATGAAATCCATTCTTGTTTAGTGTTTTACGTATCGTAGATTCGCTAACAGGGATATTAGCATATGCCAGAGACGTTTGAAAGTCTACAGCTGACACTCTAGGATTCTTCTTCACCTCATTGAGCAATCTGTGCTGTGCTCTTGCAGTCATTTTTACAGGATGGCCACTCCTAGGGAGAGTAGCAGCAGTGCTGAACTTTCTCCATTTATAGACAATTTGTCTTACCATCTACTGATGATCAGCAAGGCATTTGGAGATACTTTTATATCCATTTCCAGCTTTATGCAAGTCAACAATTCTTAATTGTAGGTCTTCAGAGAGCTCTTTTGTGCGAGGCATCATTCACATCAGGCAATGCTTCTTGTGAAAAGCAAACCCAGATGTGGTGTGCATTTTTTATAGAGCAGGGCAGCTGTAACCAACACCTCCAATCTCATCTCATTGATTGGACTCCAGTTGGTTGACACCTCACTCCAATTAGCTCTTGGAGATGTCATTAGTCTAGGGGTTCACATACTTTTCCCACCTGCACTGTGAATGCTTACATGGTGTGTTCAATAAAAACATGGTAACATTTAATTCTTTGTGTGTTATTAGTTTAAGCAGACTGTGATTGTCTATTGTTCTGACTTAGATGAAGATCAGATCACATTTTATGACCAATTTGTGCAGAAATCCATATAATTCCAAAGGGTTCACATACCTTTTCTTGCAACTGTATGTACTAAAATGTGTATGGCTCTGTCTGTGAAACAAACGTTCAACGAGTGTTTGTTTGGTCAAATGGTTATCATCTATCAACCAACTTCTATGTATTGCCAGCTTAAGCGGCCTAGGCCAGCCCCTGAAAAACAAGCCCACAACATTATCCCTCTTCCACCAAACTTTGTTCTGTGGCATTCGCCAAACCCAGACTCCCAGATATAGAATATATGTTGGACAGAGAATGCTTTACACCTCTCTGTCCAACACTTGGCATTGTGCTTGGTGATGTAAGGCTTGCATGCAGCTGATCGGTCTTGGAATCTCATGCCATGAATCTCCTAGCATAAAGTTTTTGTGCTGATGTTAATGGTAGATGAGGTTTTGAACTCTGTAGTTACTGGGTCAGTAAAGCCTGTACCTTGGCACTCGGTGAACCTGCTTTGTAACTTTACATGGTTTGCCAATTTGTGGCTGAGTTGCTGGTTCCTAAACACTTCAACGTTACAATAAGGCTAGTTTCACACTTGCGGCAGGACGGATCCGACATGCTGTTCACCATGTCGGATCCGTCCTGCGGCTATTTCGCCGTGCCCGCGGACCGCCGCTCCGTCCCCATTGACTATAATGGGGACGGGGGCGGAGCTCCGGCACAGCACGGCGGTGCACGGAGAAAGCCGCCGGACTAAAAAGCCTGACATGCAGTAATTTTAGTCCGGCGGCCTTTCTCCGTGCACCGCCGTGCTGCGCCGGAGCTCCGCCCCGTCCCCATTATAGTCAATGGGGACGGAGCGGCGGTCCGCGGGCACGGCGAAATAGCCGCAGGACGGATCCGACATGGTGAACAGCCTGTCGGATCCGTCCTGCCGCAAGTGTGAAAGTACCCTAATACAGTGGAATATCTAGGAGGGAAGAAATTTCACAAACTTGTATGGGTATCATCTTATTAAACGCTTAAAGGGGTTGTCTCATCTGAGACAATATCACTAGGATATGCCCTCATTGTCTGATAGGTCCCCACTGGAACCTGCAACTATATTGAGTACAGAGCAGGCCAAAGTGGTGGCTGGAGGACTCCGGTCCGGCCACCACAAAGCGCTCTCCCCATAGAAGTGAATGGGAGCACACTGCGCATGACCAGCCACTGCTCCTATGCACTTCCATGTGCCCGACAGAAATAGTTGAGCTAGCACTCGGCTATCTTTGGCTGCCGCATAGAAGTGCCTAGGCATCAGAAACAACAGGCACCCGATGGCTCTGGTGCTCACTCCGCTCTGGAGTAGATGCCATCTTTAACCCCTTCACGCATTATCACGTATGTGTACACCATAATGAGTAAGGAGATCTATGGAGCGGGCCTCTGCAGCGGGCCCGCTCCATACTTGGTGGGTACCAGCTGTATCATACAGCAGGCACCTGTCCGCACTGACAGGAGATTTCATCTCTGGTATGGACCAAAAAGGAGTGGGCATAGCGGATACTAAAAGCTGTTGGTCTGTGCCCCCTGGCATTTCCTCATGGGCATGGCTGGCAAAATACTCACTCCTCCAGGAGCTCTGTGTTGCCAGTGGTCTGTGACAGGCGGTATCTCTGTGCTCCCTCCCAGCGGGCTTGTCTCAAGCTGTAGGTCTCTTCAGGCCATCTCCGCCTTCTGCTCACTAGTGCCTGCCCCTTTCCCCATTTCTTTAAGGGCCTATGCATGGCCTGTCTCCAGCCAATTGTTGCTTTACCTGAATTATTTATGGCACCTTTTCCAGTGGATTTGTGCCTGATAAATAAGGGACTTTTCTAGAGCCTGCAAAGTAATTTCTGTCCTCTGACCCTCCATGTCTGACCTTTGCTTGTTCATCGCATAAACCCTGTGCTGCCTGCCTTGACCTACTGACCCTATACAATAGTAAAAGGGCAAAGACCAGGTGGGCCACTCAGATAACGCTTTTAGGAGTAGCCCTTAATCAAATTTGTTCAGTGATATAGTGCAGTGGTGGCGAACCTATGGCACGGGTGCCAGAGGCGGCACTCAGAGCCCTCTCTGTGAGCACCCACACCTTGGAAAAAGTCTAAGGCGTACCAGTATGCCTTAGACTTTTTCTGCCATTCATCATCGCATGGCGCACTATGAACAGCACAGGCAGCACATTGGATGTAGGCAGGCTATTATCACTAAATGATAAAGTACATGGAAGATATACTATATTGGACTGTAGTGTTCAGGTTAAATTGCCGTGTTGGCACTTTGTGATAAATAAATGGGTTTTAGGTTGCGGTTTGGGCACTCGGTCTCTAAAAGGCTCACCATCACTGATATAGTGGGTCCACGCCCGTTACATCATTTTGACTTTAAGGAATAGTACTCCCTCTTCACTTCTCTGGATCTATTCTGGTTTTTATCTCATAGCTCTCTTCTTTGAGCTGCTTATTATATGTAATCAAGATTGTTATAAAATGACACATTTAATCCCTTTTAAATTCCTTATTATAGCATACTGAGATAATAGGCGTCCTCTATTCTGGACCATCCTGCATCATCCAAATTAGACAGTTGCTACAAAATGTTTCTCTTAAAGTGGAGGACCTGGCACATTTGTGCATTACCCAGTTCCCCTATGGATTTAAGTATGCATTGTCTGTTGTTCCTCTGTGTATTGTTCCATGTTGAGTGCTGTCTCTGATGACCACTTCTCCAAGCAATATTAGGATGATCAAGGGTGGTCTGACCCCTTCAGGGGCGTAGCGTGAGGGGGGCCAGGGGGCCGTTGCCCCGGGCGCCAAATTGCAGGGGGCGCCCGGCAGCAGGCGTTTTTTAAAGGAGGGAAGCAGGCATTTCCATTCTGCCTCATAGGCATTAGGACAGGTCTAGAATGTATTGGCTTCTTCGAGGGCATGACGTCATGAGATCATGTGACCGCTTCCTCCTGCCCCTTACAGACTGTGCCAGATGCAGGAAAAGGGCTGTAAGGAGAAGCAGAGCAGCGTCCAGAGCAGGGAGAGTGCAGGCACTTACAGTATGCTATGGTCAGTGATTTCTGGTGAGGGGTCTGGGGGCTGTATTTTTATGTAGTTTGTAGTGGAGTATATGAGGGGTGTGAGAGCTGCTAGAAGCTTTTATAAAGTCACCCACAGTTACAGTGCTCACCATACAGTACATCCCCTAACAAGGTATTTTAACTCCATAAGGTGGTTTTGCCTCGTCTGTGCGCTCTCCACACTGTGGGTTTTGTCTCCTCTGTGCTCCCTCCACACAGTGGTAAAGATGAGCGAATATCATATTTTGAAATTCATTTACACTTCGTTTGGTGGTAAAAGCAGAATTGCGTTATGGATTCCGTTACCACGGACCATAACGCAATTCTATGATGGAATGCTTAGCGGAATGCCTTTAGAGGCATTCCGTTATTCCTTCTGTCATAATAGAAGTCTATGGGCTGCAAAACGGATCCGTCCAGTTTCCGTTATGCAGGGGAGTCCTCTCCTGCATAACGGAAACGGGACAGATCCGTTATGCAGCCCATAGACTTCTATTATGACGGAAGGAATAACTGAATGCCTCTAAAGGCATTCCCTTATGCATTCTACGTCATAGAATTGCGTTATGGTCCGTGGTAACGGAATCCATAATGCAATTCTGCTTCTACAACCAAACGAAGCACAAGCAAATTTTATAACATGAAATTCGCTCTTCCCTACACAGTGGTTTTGCCTCCTCTGTGCCCCCTCCACACGGATTAGAATGTATAATGGCCGCCTCTGTATTATTAGTATATATAATAGCCCCCTCTGTATTATTAGTATATATAATAGCCCCCTCTGTATTATTATAATATATAATGGCCCCTCTGTATTATTATACTATATAATGGCCCCTCTGTATTATTATACTATATAATGGCCCCCTGTGTATTATTATAATATACACTGCTCAAAAAAATAAAGGTAACACAAAAATAACACATCCTAGATCTGAATTAATTAAATATTCTTCTGAAATACTTTGTTCTTTACATAGTTGAATGTGCTGACAACAAAATCACACAAAAAAAAAAAAATGGAAATTAAATTTTTCAACCCATGGAGGTCTGGATTTGGAGTCACACTCAAAATTAAAGTGGAAAAACACACTACATGCTGATCCAACTTTGATGTAATGTCCTTAAAACAAGTCAAAATGAGGCTCAGTAGTGTGTGTGGCCTCCACGTGCCTGTATGACCTCCCTACAACGCCTGTGCATGCTCCTGATAAAGCATCTGCCAACTCCTGGACAGTCTGTGGTGCAACGTGACGTTGGTGGATAGAGCGAGACATGATGTCCCAGAGTCCCAGATGTGCTCAATTGGATTCAGGTCTGGGGAACAGGTGGGCCAGTCCATAGCATCAATGCCTTCGTCTTGCAGGAACTGCTGACACACTCCAGCCACATGAGGTCTAGCATTGTCTTGCATTAGGAGGAACCCAGGGCCAACCGCACCAGCATATGGTCTCACAAGGGGTCTGAGGATCTCATCTCGGTACCTAATGGCAGTCAGGCTACCTCTGGTGAGCACATGGAGGGCTGTGCGGCCCTCAAAAGAAATGCCACCCCACACCATTACTGAACCAATGCCAAACCGGTCATGCTGGAGGATGTTGCAGGCAGCAGAACGTTCTCCACAGCGTCTACAGACTCTGTCACGTCTGTCATGTGCTCAGTGTGAACCTGCTTTCATCTGTGAAAAGCACAGGGCGCCAGTGGCGAATATGCCAATCTTGGTGTTCTCTGGCAAATGCCAAACGTCCTGAACGGTGTTGGGATATAAGCACAACCCCCACCTGTGGACGTCGGGCCCTCATATCACCCTCATGGAGTCTGTTTCTGACCGTTTGAGCAGACACATGCACATTTGTGGCCTGCTGGAGGTTATTTTGCAGGGCTCTGACAGTGCTCCTTCTGTTCCTCCTTGCACAAAGGCGGAGGTAGCGGTCCTGATGCTGGGTTGTTGCCCTCCTACGGCCTCCTCCACGTCTCCTGATGTACTGGCCTGTCTCCTGGTAGCGCCTCCATGCTCTGGACACTATGCTGACAGACACAGCAAACCTTCTTGCCACAGCTCACATTGATGTGCCATCCTGGATAAGCTGCACTACCTGAGCCACTTGTGTGGGTTCTAGACTCCATCTCATGCTACCACTAGAGTGAAAGCACCGCCAGCATTCAAAAGTGACCAAAACATCAGCCAGGAAGCATAGGAACTGAGAAGTGGTCTGTGGTCACCACCTGCAGAAGCACTCCTTTATTGGGGGTGTCTTGCTAATTGCCTATAATTTTCACCTGTTGTCTATCCCATTTGTACAACAGCATGTGAAATTGATTGTCACTCAGTGTTCCTAAGTGGACAGTTTGATTTCACAGAAGTGTGATTGACTTGGAGTTACATTGTGTTGTTTAAGTGTTCCCTTTATTTTTTTGAGCAGTGTATAATAGCCCCCTGTGTATTATTATAATATATAATAGCCCCCTATGTATTATTATAATATATAATGGCCCTTCTGTATTATAATATATAATGGCCCCTCTGTAATATTAGTATATATGAGTGTGCCTCAACTCTGGTCCTCCTATCTGTCTGGCTCTAGCACAGTATTGGGGGGCACACTGTGCGTGTTCTGAAATCTGGGGCCTCACACCCATCTACTACATCATCTGTACTCAGAGAGTTATCACTGTGTTATCTGTGGTGTTACATAGGACTGCAGGTGACGTCTACTACATTATCTGTACTCAGAGAGTTATCACTGTGTTATCTGTGGTGTTACATAGGACTGCAGTCGACATTTACTACATTATCTGTAAAAAGGGGCTAGTCCACAGGTTTGGGGGTGGGGGGGGGGGGCGCAATACATGGCTTGCCCCGGGTGATGGCAACCCACGCTACGCCACTGGACCCCTTTAATATATAACAATGGCTCAGTGTGTACTTGACATATTCTCTTTTTATTAGCTACTATACAACACATCTGATCCTCAATAATACTATTCATTGTGATTCCAGTATGATATGCCTGACTAGCTTCTGGCCTACAGAAAAAATGAACAATAACATTTTCAGAGCTATTTAGACATAGTTCTGACAATCTAATGCAAAAATAAAATTAGCAATGATTATACAGTACATACCACTCAAACCTAAGCCTATTTTAATGAAAGCCTTGAAACATAAAAGTCGCGCACGGACAAACAAGATTAATTATATCTTTTAGTTATGCAACATGCTGAAAAAGAAGCCTTTCTTTTATTGTCATTGAAACAAAATGATGAAACCTTACATTAGGAATACACACAAAATACTAAAATAAATGAATAATTCAGTGTTGTATTATTGCTTGTAGACCTATTATTTTCAGATGACTAATATTATGTGCTGCACAAATGAGACTTGCTTGCTGCAAATCCGTCAAGAACACTAGCTAATTAGGTTACTGGGTGGAAGTCATCTCTACTTTGTAACCTTATCTGCACCTTTTTACTTATGCGACAGAGCACTTATTACATTAATTACCTGTTCATTATTAGATAACCATTTATTGGGTTCATATGCCTTTTTAATGTCTACTTAAATTGCCCTTCTGGAATATTTACAATTTACATAAAAAAAGATCAAGCCTTCTACTCCAAGTCTCAAAACAAGTAACAGTAATTGGTCTCACCAATATAAGCCCTTGTATATATAAAACAGTCGGTTAAACTTGCCTAAATCTGCAGGACCAGATAACTTTCAAATGTGTAGGGGGACTTCCAACTCTTCCTCTACAGATGTCAGTGAAAGGAAGGGCGAGCCATTATGAATCTTATCATGTCTAATCCTTTGCTCCTCAAGTAGATAAGGTGCAGCCAGAGGTATTTGGCAGTGGTTTACTAGCCAAGCCTGCAGGTACATAGAGGAATCAGGGGGAAAGGGGGGATAGCTGTTGGCTAAAACAGGTAAACAGGTATCTAAGGTGTATGGGAACGTACGGTAGTAAAGCATGTACATTTTCTTCCATTCTAACCCTTCCCCTGCTAAGGATGTATTTCGTACATTCTTAGTAGTGATGGCCAGATCTCAGGCTGAGAAATCCAAGCCACATTTTGTTTTAAAACTGACAATCTCACTTTTAAAACAAGACTAGAATTATGGTGCTAGCCCCAATCAACTGCAGTTAGAAAAGGGTCTCAGTGAAAGCTGCATATATCTGCAACTTTCACTCCCAATTTCTAATTGCTTTATCTTGCAATTTATCGCAGCTAGCACAGAGATCTTGGTCTTATTTTACAGCGTAGATTGTCCTGGCTTGAACTTCTTGAACTGTTACACAACTGTAGATATGTCATGAGAAGGCAGCTCTCCGATGCTCTCCTTTGCCCTGCGCTAAATCGCACAGGGCAAGGGCTCTATTGTTTACAATCAAACACTGCCGGGCGGAAGCTTCGCCCGGCAGTGTGTTCGGTGATGTCACCGGCTCTGATAGGCGAGCTTTAGCGCTGCCCTAGCCATTTTACTGGCTAGGGCAGTGCTAAAGCCTACCCATCAGTGCCGGTGACGTCAGCGGGCTTCCCGGCAGCCCCATGGAGAGCCGGTATGTCATCGGATCTCCAAAAAATGCCTTTGCCCTGCGCGATTTAGCGCAGGGCAAAGGAGAGCATCGAAGCATGAACTGCTCCGATGCTCAAGTCAGGGGGGCTGCCTGGGTGAAAAAGGAGGTATGCCCGGGTTCAGCTCTGAACCCAGACAACCCCTTCAACTATTAGGCCATATTTTTATACACGGTATCTCTTGGTTCAAAATATTCTAAAATAAGTGGCGTGTTTCCATGCCACTTTCACACAAGCTGTACAAAGCTTATAGCGCACACCTAGCAGTGTCCTGGTACTGTTGCACGCCTTGTCTGGTGACATCATGTGGCTCATGGTTACGCTGCTTATCATGGCACTGGTCTGGTACTTTTATCAAAGCCCGCCCAATGAGTGGGTAAAACACTAGCTGTTTTAGCCGTAGTTATTCATGGGGGCCGGTACTATCTTCTCTGTACTACACTGCACTCTTTATAGACCAAAACAATGTTTTCATTTGTTCGTAGGGTTGTGCCACTGCACACTGGTCGGCATTATCTTCTCTGCTTTCTCTCCAGGCAGAGAAAGCTCTACAGTGTTATTGTGACAGCACCGCTCATAACTTTATTGGAGCAGTGCTTATATTAAGGTAGGTGCTCCTCCACCACCTTACAGATCCAAAAGGAAAGTTAAAGAAGGATAGAGACTATCCGTTTATTCTGCATAGTTCTTCCTCCAGTATCTCTAATGCCCCAGCTATAGATAAGTTGTCTGCAACATACTAACAATCACTTTTTTGAACTCTAGATAGCTACCTCACAATATATGATTATACTTACTTTAAACTGATCAAACAGAAGAGAACATTGTTTTATCGTTTGTAAAAGGTTATTACTACTCCCTGTAGTCCTGAGTGCTAATAAATCTTTATTAGGAAATTAAACATATGTCTGACAGTCTCATTTCTTCTGTTATTTTCTGTTCCCAAGTAAGCCTACATGTGCAAAACTGAAGCAGCAAGTTACATGATATCTCCTACAAAACACACTTATTATCTATGCTGCTTGGTTTTAAGGGGTGCTCTCATCCTCCAAATATAGGACAAGGAGATTATCATTTGCAAGTGTAACCATAAAGAATGATAAAGCTGAGTGAACATGCACAAAAAAACATAAAGGTGATTTTCAGTGGTCATACAAGGCGGTCCTCTTGAAAATACTTCATGGAAATCTGTTATAGGCCGTTCAAAAAATATCAGATCAGAAAAGTTAGGTTGTAAAGTGATCTGGTAACCATCTACACTAGAACTATTATCAGCATTTCAAGAGGTACATACATGCCTATTCAGAAAGTACATGCAACATCTATTAAAATAGTGAGGGTACCAGGAATGCAGCCCTTGATGTTACTAAAGGAAACAGACAAGGTAAGACAACCATTAATGGAGCAGTCTAAGGCTGGGTTCACACCTGAGCGTATTCGATAAGCGCTTTTTACAGGTGTTTTTATTGGGCGTTTTTGAGGCGTATTTTGGGGCGTTTTTGTATTTTGGGAACGTGCGTAGTACGCGCGTTTGTGTGATTAACCACAGAGGCATCCAATGAAAAACGGCCACAATACACGCGACAATACGCCCCAAAGAAGCTCCTGTACTTCTTGGGGCGTAGGGCATTTTACAGCGCTTTCGTAAAACGCTCAGATGAGAACCATGCCTATAGGGAAACATTGGCTTTTGCCTGTTGAGCGTTTACAGCGCGTAGCAACGCGCTGTAAAACACTCAGGTGTGAACCTAGCCTTAAGAATCCCAGGACTCAATCCACTCAATAACCAATAACTACATGTATACATATCACTCATAGAGCTATAACAAAAATTTGTTTGGTGGTAAAATGTTAATTGCGTTATAGAGGCATTCCGTTATTCATTCCATCATAATAGAAGTCTATGGGCTGCAAAATGAGTCTGTCCCATTTCCGTTATGCAGGAGAGGACTCAGGATCAGTAGAGGACTCCCCTGCATAACGGAAACGGGACAGATCCGTTTAGCAGCCCATACACTTCTATTATGACGGAATAAATAACGGAATGCCTCTAAAGGCATTCCGTTATGCATTTCGTCATAGAATTGCGTTATGGTCTGTGGTAATGGAATCCATAATGCCATTCTGCTTTTACTACCAAACGAAGCGTGAAAGAATTTCAAAATATGAAATTCGCTCATCTCTAGACGTAGACGTTAGCAATGGAGCAGGACAGTACATGAAGAAAATGTTATTTTTTGCCAGGCTTGTTAGAGCTACCTACAGTGCCTGACAAGACCCTGAGACAATGATAAAAGCCAGGCACTCTCATCTTCTCACATGAGGCGATACATCAAACTGTATGCTAGCTGATTGGGCAGTTTCATGAAGATTCTACGTCTGAAGCATCAATTTATTTCAGAGCAGGATATATTGTAGCATAAGCAAAACTACAGTGCACCATTAAATACAAAGACTTGTGGGATCTCTATGGCTAGAGTCATGAGGAAAACTTGGGCATACCTTAAATTTTACAACAGCAGTCATGGTTTACATAACCACAGTACATATAAATGTAATATAGAAATAATTTTTTTAGATGAGCAATATAGCAAAAATTGCCCAAGAAAAAGAGGTTGTTTTGTCAGAACTTTTGAGTATAAAAAGAGTCCATCATATAAGGCCTATACAGGTATATGAATAGGAACATTAGGAGAAGCTATTTTGGTCTGATTTTGTCTTATTCAAAAGGGTAATATAAGTTCAAACCCTTGTGAACTTAGAATCACTAACTCGAGATTAAACTTGTATAACGACTTTTGTTTATAAAACTTAGTCTGCTCTTAAAGAAATTTAGACAGGTCTAATAAAATGTATTTACCCAGATAAGACACTGAAGTAGAAATGTGTGAGTTTTAGGTTAGTTGAAATGGATATAAAGAGACTCTAATTTTCTTTGGGGTTTTTATATTAATCAATGTATGAGTGGATTTTGATTTTTATATCATCAATTTAAATATGTGTGTTTTATATAACTAAGAATGTGGTAATTATAGATATATTAATTTTAAGGTTAGACTTGAGGTAGAAATTCCTATATCATTTCAGAATGTCTCCCAGAGAACAGTGTAAGTTAATGATCTCTCTCCCTGAAGATTTCTTGAATGGAGAAATGTGGACACAGGTGATCATACACAAACCCTGTCTTTTTACCAAACAATGACCACGAGTGTTCTAGTGTTTGGAATGAATTAGGTTTAGTCAGAGATTTAGAAAGAGACTGGATGTTTGACAAAAGATAAACTTCATTGTCTCTTTCTTCAAGGTTCTGTATGAAACCTTAGTTAAAGTTTATCAGTTCTTCAAATTAATAAGAAAATATACAGGACAAGACTTTTATATGGAGCCTTAGTGCCACCTAGTGTTAGGATAAAATTAAGGCTTAAATTGTGAAATCGCTAGGGGAGGTCCTATTAGTTATAAAGTGATGTCACTAAGTAAATGATCGAACCAGGCCAGTCCAATTTTAGATGGGATAAAAAGATGGTATGGGCTGACAGAGGGATCATCTTCTTGAATCAGCTTGGGATGGTCATCTTGAAGAAAACATCTTGAAACATCTTGAGACCTGAAGCCATCATAAACCATCGGATCCAGCCACTTGACCACCTTTTCAGCTATTGGAGGCAGCCATCTTAGAACAATTGAAACTGATTTCTGCTAGCTGACATTTTGATATAGTATAACCTTACCTATATTTTATAGGATAATTAATTAATTAATATAATATATATTCAATTAACCATACTTTGTGTATAGTATCTGTTTTGGAATAAGATTGGGGTGTACCTGCAGCATCATCCTAAAACTTGATCCGATTCAGGGAGATTTATATGTACTGTTGGAAACACGGTATCATCTCCAAAGAACTGAATTCAGTTCTAGGTAGGTATGGTTAAATATGTATATACAGTACAGACCAAAAGTTTGGACACACCTTCTCATTCAAAGAGTTTTCTTTATTTTCATGACTATGAAAATTGTAGATTCACACTGAAGGCATCAAAACTATGAATTACCCCATGTGGAATTATATACATAACAAAAAAGTGTGAAACAACTGAAAATATGTAATATTCTAGGTTCTTCAAAGTAGCCACCTTTTGCTTTGATTACTGCTTTGCACACTCTTGGCATTCTCTTGATGAGCTTCAAGAGGTAGTCACCTGAAATAGTCTTCCAACAGTCTTGAAGGAGTTCCCAGAGATGCTTAGCACTTGTTGGCCCTTTTGCCTTCACTTTGCGGTCCAGCTCACCCAAAACCATCTCAATTGGGTTCAGGTCCGGTGACTGTGGAGGCCAAGTCATCTGGCACAGCACCCCATCACTCTTCTTCATGGTCAAATAGCCCTTACACAGCCTGGAGGTGTGTTTGGGGTCATTGTCCTGTTGAAAAATAAATGATGGTCCAACTAAATGCAAACCGGATGGAATAGCATGACGCTGCAAGATGCTGTGGTAGCCATGCTGGTTCAGTATGCCTTCAATTTTGAATAAATCCCCAACAGCGTCACCAGCAAAGCACCCCCACACCATCACATCTCCTCCTCCATGCTTCCGTTCACCTTTTCTGCGTCGCACAAAGACACGGTGGTTGGAACCAAAGATCTCAAATTTGGACTCATCAGACCAAAGCACAGATTTCCACTGGTCTAATGTCCATTCCTTGTGTTCTTTAGCCCAAACAAGTATCTTCTGCTTGTTGACTGTCCTTAGCAGTGGTTTCCTAGCAGATATTCTACCATGAAGGCCTGATTCACACAGTCTCCTCTTAACAGTTGTTCTAGAGATGTGTCTGCTGCTAGAACTCTGTGTGGCATTGACCTGGTCTCTAATCTGAGCTGCTGTTAACCTGCAATTTCTGAGGCTGGTGACTCGGATGAACTTATCCTCCGCAGCATAGGTGACTCTTGGTCTTCCTTTCCTGGGGCGGTCTGCATGTGAGTCAGTTTCTTTGTAGCGCTTGATGGTTTTTGTGACTGCACTTGGGGACACTTTCAAAGTTTTCCCAATTTTTCGGACTGACTGACCTTCATTTCTTAAAGTAATGATGGCCACTCGTTTTTCTTACTTAGCTGCTTTTTCTTGCCATAATACAAATTCTAACAGTCTATTCAGTAGGACTATCAGCTGTGTATCCACCTGACTTCTCCACAACGCAACTGATGGTCCCAACCCCATTTATAAGGCAAGAAATCCCACTTATTAAACCTGACAGGGCACATCTGTGAAGTGAAAACCATTTTAGGTGACTACCTCTTGAAGCTCATCAAGAGAATGCCAAGAGTGTGCAAAGCAGTAATCAAAGCAAAAGGTGGCTACTTTGAAGAACCTAGAATATGACATATTTTCAGTTGTTTCACACTTTTTTGTTATGTATATAATTCCACATGTGTTAATTCATAGTTTTGATGCCTTCAGTGTGAATCTACAATTTTCATAGTCATGAAAATAAAGAAAACTCTTTGAATGAGAAGGTGTGTCCAAACTTTTGGTCTGTACTGTATATATTTGTATCAATAAAAGAGGAAATCTGAAATAGACCAGATTTGGATTTAAACAGAGACATTTGTCGGCTGAGAGAAATCAGGTATCAAATTCATTTAAAATATAATTGAATGCTATTGTCATAATAAGGCATAGTAGTAGATATATATATATATATATATATATATATATATATACACACACACACACACACATTAGACTATTTTGGCTTTCTTAAAATTTTGCATATCATTGATTGAAGTTCAATTGCCACCAATTTTCTTTTAAATATATATATATATGTATATATATATATATACACAGTGGAGGAAATAATTATTTGACCCCTCACTGATTTTGTAAGTTTGTCCAATGACAAAGAAATGAAAAGTCTCAGAACAGTATCATTTCAATGGTAGGTTTATTGTAACAGTGGCAGATAGCACATCAAAAGGAAAATCGAATAAATAACTTTAAATAAAAGATAGCAACTGATTTGCATTTCATTGAGTGAAATAAGTATTTGAACCCCTACCAACCATTAAGAGTTCTGGCTCCCACAGAGTGGTTAGACACTTCTACTCAATTAGTCACCCTCATTAAGGACACCTGTCTTAACTAGTCACCTGTATAAAAGACACCTGTCCACAGAATCAATCAATCAAGCAGACTCCAAATTCTCCAACATGGGAAAGACCAAAGAGCTGTCCAAGGATGTCAGAGACAAAATTGTAGACCTGCACAAGGCTGGAATGGGCTACAAAACCATTAGCAAGAAGCTGGGAGAGAAGGTGACAACTGTTGGTGCGATTGTTCGAAAATGGAAGGAGCACAAAATGACCATCAATCGACCTCGCTCTGGGGCTCCACGCAAGATCTCACCTCGTGGGGTGTCAATGGTTCTGAGAAAGGTGAAAAAGCATCCTAGAACTACACGGGAGGAGTTAGTTAATGACCTCAAATTAGCAGGGACCACAGTCACCAAGAAAACCATTGGATTAAAATCCTGCAGGGCTCGCAAGGTCCCCCTGCTCAGGAAGGCACATGTGCAGGCCCGTCTGAAGTTTGCCAATGAACACCTGAATGATTCAGAGAGTGACTGGGAGAAGGTGCTGTGGTCTGATGAGACCAAAATAGAGCTCTTTGGCATTAACTCAACTCGCTGTGTTTGGAGGAAGAAAAATGCTGCCTATGACCCCCAAAACACCGTCCCCACCGTCAAGCATGGGGGTGGAAACATTTTGCTTTGGGGGTGGAAACATTTTGCTTTGGGGGTGTTTTTCTGCTAAGGGCACAGGACAACTTATTCGCATAAACGGGAAAATGGACGGAGCCATGTATCGTGAAATCCTGAGCGACAACCTCCTTCCCTCTGCCAGGAAACTGAAAATGGGTCGTGGATGGGTGTTCCAGCACGACAATGACCCAAAACATACAGCAAAGGCAACAAAGGAGTGGCTCAAGAAGAAGCACATTAAGGTCATGGAGTGGCCTAGTCAGTCTCCGGACCTTAATCCAATCGAAAACCTATGGAGGGAGCTCAAGCTCAGAGTTGCACAGAGACAGCCTCGAAACCTTAGGGATTTAGAGATGATCTGCAAAGAGGAGTGGACCAACATTCCTCCTAAAATGTGCGCAAACTTGGTCATCAATTACAAGAAACGTTTGACCTCTGTGCTTGCAAACAAGGGTTTTTCCACCAAGTATTAAGTCTTTTTTTGTTAGAGGGTTCAAATACTTATTTCACTCAATGAAATGCAAATCAGTTGCTATCTTTTATTTAAAGTTATTTTTTCGATTTTCCTTTTGATGTGCTATCTGCCACTGTTACAATAAACCTACCATTGAAATGATACTGTTCTGAGACTTTTCATTTCTTTGTCATTGGACAAACTTACAAAATCAGTGAGGGGTCAAATAATTATTTCCTCCACTGTATATATATATATTTTTATTTTTTATTTTTTATTTATTAGTTTGCATCGTATTATTGTTATTTAATAACTATATATTTTGATTTACCACCACCTTCTTTTTGTCGTCTAACTTAGCGCAGATCACAAGCTCATTTTAGCTTGGTATTTGTGATAATAGATTAGAATCTCCTTCATTACAGATTCAAATTTATTTACATAAATAATATAGACTCTTAATTCGGAGACAGCATAAATATTCCGACAGTTTACGATAATCAGAGACATAGATGTAGCACATACCAAGCTGTCACTTGGTGCATGGTGTCATTTATGTAATTATGGCGATAGAGGTATCCAGATATTAAAATAATCCTATCCTATTATTTGGGGGGACAAGGTGACAAAAAAATGATAAGCACTAATTGAAATATAGTGCAGTGTAGGCATACATACCGACCATAGGGGTCTATACTGATCTTAGAACATTGAAAGGGGATATGCTTATGTACAAGCACACTGACCCCCCTGGCGTGAGTAGAATACGTGGAGTGGTATGCATGCCCCATCCAGGAGCGATTCAATGTACCCACAGATTCCCTCGTCAGATGTGTTTCCGACAGGCAAAATAATGGCTGGTTGAAATTGTCATAGCGAATTGAACACAGCATTTTTCTTGGAATGCCTCCCCAAGGCCTCTCACATTCCAGGATAATACATTAACCCCCATCATCATAACCTAGAGATAAGATCTGCTGGACCCAGATAGCATGCGTCCTACTCCATCTATCATTTCCCAGCTCTAACTTGTAGCAGATGAGCACCCCAGTATAGCAGAAAGAGAGAGTGGTGTGGTCACAGTGTGCTTCCCCAAAACTCTCTTGCATCATCACTGCTCCCCGAACTACGCACTATAGTGAACATATAATATAAACATAACTTGACTCTCCAGGTAATACCCTTTTCCAAGCCTCCCAGTCGGGAATCATTCTTCACTGTGCCTCCTGCCTTACAGTGTATCTGAGTCTCATTAGTGTCTAGCCAAGACACTGCCTCTGCTGCTGAATCAAAGAAAGGTGTAGACCCTTTAACTGCCACTTGGAGCCTTGCTGGATAAAACATGGAATATGGCACTTGTAAAGCTCGTAAGCGTTTTTTTTCACATCCACATATTGGGCCCTTCTGCGCTGGACCTCCGCAGAAAAATCAGGAAATATGGAAATGTTGTTACGGTTGATAGCAATCTGACCCTTCTCACGTGCCTTATGCAGAATAATGTCCCGGTCTCTGTAGTGTAGAATCCGAACTGGTCGCGGGGGGCTCTCTGGAGGTAAATGCCTCGTGGGTACTCAGTGAGCACGTTCCACTGCAAACAGGGGGGTGAGCGATTACTTTCCAAAAGTTTCCAGCAGCCATTTTTCAAAAAACATGCTCGGGTCACCTCCTTTCACCTTCTCAGGTATCCCAATCAGTCTAATATTGTTGTGCCTCATTCTATTCTCAAAGTCGTCAGACTTTGCAGCAATCATGTCTATGTTAGTTATAACTCTTTTCGTGTCCCTTTTCATAAGGGGTACACAGTCCTCCAAAGTGCTCACCCTCCCTTCTACTTCCGTCATGCGCTAAGTGACTTTTTGTAGGTCGTGTCTAATTATATTGACATCTTGATTAAGGCTCCCCGTAAGGTTGCTCAAAGAGAAAATGGCGGTATTACATTGGTTCACTGCTGCAAGACTATCTTTCAAAGTAGGGTCCGCGGGGCAAGGATCAACAGTACTGACCTCTTGTGTCGCATGATCCTGAGACCGCTCATCTCTTTCTCCAGGTTATTTCATATGCTGTTGAGAGATTGAAGCTGTCGCGCTAGCGGCCATTTTAGGTTTGGGGCCTGTATGTTGTAGCTGCCCGTCCTGTGCAGGATCCCCTGTCACCCACCCCCCAACCAATCCTTCATAGCAGCCTCACCTCCGGGTTCTTGGCCGGTTGTTCTGGCAAAACACATCAGTTTGGATGCCACTTCCGCTGCTTTTTCCGCTCCATGCTTCCCGGGTGTCTGCACAGGCCTAGCAAGGCTCTCCTCCCTGGGCTCTCTCTCCCAAGCTCCCTTTTTGTTTTTGTGGGTCATACTAGTACCAGAAATGGCATTGAGGCACTCTAATAGATTTTAGTTTGTTAGTAGGCTGAAAAAGGGCAGGATGCCGAGGATATTATAAGGATGCTGTGCGGGAGCTCTCCTCCATGTGTCCGCTCACATGCTTGGCTTGGCCACGCCTAACCTAGAAGCTGTTTTGCAGGCAAAGGGTGATCATACTAAATATTTAGAGTAAATAATTTTTATTGGTGTTTCATAAAACAGCAAATAATAGCTATATTAGCAGTGTCGCATCACAGTAGGTGTTACATCACAAGCCTATGCAATAGGCCTGTATACAAAGCAATGATATACAGAAGTAGTTTTGCATATTCGACAGGGTCTGTAACAAAAAGACCATAACTTTGAAGGATAGAGGGGGTGGGAAAAAAGGGGGGGGGGGAGGGTGGGAGGTAAGAACTGTCAGCTTCTACTCTAGAATGAGAGAACCATTCCCGCTGGATGTCTGTCACCCGACTCACAACCCGAGTGCGTGGAACAATCAGCGATTCAGGGGGAATAATTGGGGTTACGGAACCAAGGATCCCACGTGAGTAGCTTAGATTTAAGGGAAATAATCGTGGGTGGCAATGAACTCTCGTACCTACAGGACGTGTTGACCTCTTGTATGACCTCAGCTAAGGTTGGTGAAGCTAATTGCTTCCATTGACGTGTAATTATCAATTTAGCGCTAAGTAAAATATGTCCCACAATATTCCTGCCCTCAGGGGGAACATCCTGAATACCCAAGAATAAGAGAGCTAGTTCTGGGAGAGGCTTCACAGTCTGGGCTAATACCTCAGAAATCAAGCCAAAAACACTGTGCCAGTAAGGGACGATTATAGGGCATGCCCACAAAATGTGAAGTAGAGAACCCATGGCGCCACATCCTCTCCAGCAATGAGGGGAGGCTGAGGGGTAAATTGTGTGTAGTCTCTGCGGGGTAAAGTACCAGTCATACTAAATATTTAATTGATTTAGATTCTGCTTTAGTTCATTCACTTTGCTGTTTGTTAATTAAACTATTACAACTTCTATTTTTTAAAGCATTCTTACTTTATAGCATTTTTCCACACCTGCCTAACATTTTTGCATGGTTCTGTATACATCTGTATTCACCAAATTCAACACATAAATCAATGGCATAATAAAGCAATAGAATAATCACTTCTTAAAAAATACAAAATAGATCAAAGAAATAATTGATTGTAATTGCAAGGAGAACAGTGAACTTTACAATCTATAAATACCATTGTCCTTAGCTAACTTTCATCATGCTCAGGGCTGTCAGTTTAATTAGGCCAATGTCCTTCAGATTGTGAATGCAGAAAACGAAAGTATAAGCCTAGTTTGCATTCTGTACTACAGCAATATACAGCAATTAATTCCACTACATCTTTGTAATATAGCTTTGAATATAATAGTTAAAAAGTCTTATAATTTCTATACAAAGAATATAATCTTACTGACTCAGTTGACTGGGAATAGTAAGTAAAGCTCCTTTAATACCTCCTTTCTCCTGTCAGTCTGGTGTAAATGTTTGAATACCCTAAAAACAGATCCATTCATTACAATTGACCAGTCTACTTTGGACTCTGACCTGCTCTCTGTTGATTTTTGTGTTGCAAGGTTATTTTTAGCTATTTTTTGTGGTTATTTCCTTTCAATATAGCGAGCTAGTGATGTTACTTGTTAGCTAGTGAGCAGGTATATAGCCCTATTCTAAGACCACCAGGCCGCATTCTTAAGTGGTAAACTCAGTACATGCATATTGCATACTGGAGACCTTTTAGGAGGGGTCACTAGAAGGTATAACGGATAGATACATATAACAGAGCTTTAGGCTTCAAGGAAGATGTCTTTGACTACCTCTTTATGTATTCATTATTGGATGTTGGCCATGTTGGAATTGGGAGCCGACCAACAAGGATCTTACCCATTAATTGCAAGTTAAGTCCTTTTTTATTTACTTTGTATGTGATCTGTCTGTATGTGTCTTTTATCACTATTCAGTAAACGTTTTATTCACTTATTCTTTGTTAAGCCTATTTTATTCCCGTATGTTAGAATCCACTGTTAAACATTTGGTGTCAGAAGTGGGATCAGGCAGTAAATACACTTATTGTTTATATAAGGTGACACAAAGAGTAAAAATGTTCAGGTCCACTTCGGATGGGACTCAAAGCATCCCTTGACAAAGGAGATGTGTCAGTCTGCTGGTAGGCTGTTACATTGATCTGATACAGCTGTGAATGTTATCTCTTAGGAAGAATATGTGAGTAAAGAAAAAGGTAAAGAAAACTGTTTTTATGTGATTTGCACTACACATTGGAGATTACTTATATAATAATTAAGTGGCAATATACTGAATTTGTTACATTATAGTGTGCATTTTTATGTTTTAATACTCTATTTTATTTTACAGTTGCTCTAAATAACTTGATCATCATCATTTTGTATATTATTCTGTTAGTAGACATGAAGACAAAAATACTTTGGTATCACTTTAGGAGAATTGAGTTAATTAGTGACAAGTTTTTTCTGACTGTGATATAAGGCATAAGGGGAGGGAGGGCTGCATAAGAATGTGTTTAATGATTCAATGAGAAGATGCCATGTTGTAGGGGTCAACAGAACCCCTCAACATATAACGAGCATACAAAAACCAGGCAAAAGGATCAGAGAAGACAAAACAAGACTTTATTAAACATAACCTAACATGAAAGACATAATCCTGGACAAACAGGCTAGGTAAACAGTGGAAGATGGATAACCACTGGACCAAGTGCACCAGTTTGACTTTGGGCCAAACCCTAAGGGCGTTGTCTAACTGAATCCTCGATTTACACAGTACCCTAATGGTGGGGATAGACTTTTCCGAGGTTTCACCAGGTCACTAACTCCTGGGATGGCCCCGGTGCATTTGGCTGAACCCTGCAAGATAACCGATACTGGTGCATAACACCAGCAGTCCAAGCACACAAACCAAACAGGAACTGGAACCCAAACAATCAGAAACATTGGACACAGTTCAGACATAAACCATGCAGACAGATGCCCGGACCCTATGCGGAACAAATGCATTACGTTACAGATAGAGCTGCTCAGACATGAAACAGGCAGGTGCCTGAACCCCATGTGGAATGGATGCATGGCAGTCACAGACAGAGCTGTCAAGACATGAGACAGGCAGATAAAACATCCACACCAGAACCCATGCAGAATGGTGAGCATGGCTCTCCCAGCCAGGCAAGGTCATGGTGACAATGAAATACCAGGCGACCACACAGATCAAGGTAGAATGGCAAACACCCAGGTCAGGAGCATACACCCTGCACACAGCCAAGCTGGAGACAGACAGCCTCAGGCACAGAGCTCACTGGTCTAAATAGGTGATAAACGAGAGCACTTGACCACCTGCTAATCAAGCACACACAGACCAGGGAAACATTAACCCTACAAACACATTGCATACAGGTCACAGGAGACAGTTCACACATGGCCACAGAACACCATAGCCAGCACACACCACGCAAACAACCAGCATACATGGGAATTGTCAACCACAGCCAGTCTAAACTGCCCTGTGATGCAAACACAGGGAGCATACAAATTTACAGGCCGACGTTCACACACAAAAGGCCGCAGCCAGCACGCAGTACCCAGAGAACCAGCATACATGGGTAACAGCCCACAGCCAGTACGCATGGCTGTGTGCGCGGTGTTTATAGCCAAAGGAGAATTCTGGTGTAAGGAATAGTTAACAGCAACAGCACGGAAAATGCAGAGTCAACAAAACCAATTATATGTTTTTGTGTTTTTTTTATAATGCACACTGGTGTTATTTTTTGTGGGACCTGCAGAATTTTTTAAAGAACTCAGTTGTGTAAATATGATGGAAATCTTTCCTATTAGTGTTTGAAATGGGCCCTTAATGTCTGTATTATAATATGTATGTCTTAGGGCTGGACAATTTTGCAAAAAATTGGCTTTTTTTCAGCCTAAAGACGATCATAAATTTTTCTTGATTATTTTTTTCTGGACATAACTTTATTGCAGGATGAATTGAGGGCTTGTTTTTTGCAGGATGAATTGAGGAGAATACAGCACTTCGTATGTCTCAGATTTACAGGACCGATTTGCAGGATAAAAAGGGAGATCAGATCCCCTTGTTTGCGACCTCCAATAAAGATATACTAACGCATGCAGGGCGTTAGTATATGCAAGAGTCTTTAGCTGTGAACACTACATTTCGGTTAAGGACAATGGCCTGTCTGCAAACTCACCAAATTGAAGTACTTGTAACCAATCCTTGTTTCCTGAGTGCAGTGTCTCAGCACAAGTGAGCAATCGATCCCACGCCTGAAGTCGCAATAGGAGAGGAGCCTTCAATGTCTCTCAGTGGTCCCAAGATGGCCCCCTTGGAATTCCCGTGCTAGCATGCAGTCTTGTCTGATTGTTACGTTCATCCCCTGTAGACCAGGTAACAGCTTAGATGCTTGGGATATGCAGAGCTCATAGAGGGGGGCTTATTTATTCAGTCGGAGCTTGTAGCAGGTGTCATTTGATAGGTCTTTGGCTTTATCTAAGCAGGAGCTACAGCCGCTACTGCTTCACATCCAGAATGGGAAGTCCTCTGCACCAGGGTTAATGGCATGGGACAGAACACCCTACACAGCTTAGTTGCACTGGAACAGTGCTCTGGACGGTAAAAAATTAGATTTTGCGATATTTAAAAAAATAAAAATAAATCGCTGGGCTCCAAAAGGGCGAATTAAACAAATTAATTTGATTAATTTACAAGCTCTAGTTTGTGTTGTTATATGCTGCTTGTTATGCTTGCCTTGTTACATGCATCTAACACCATTGATCTGTATTCACGATAAGCTAAAGAGAAAATAAAACTACGAGAGAGGAGAGCTAGTAAGCCTGACCAATGAGGTGGACTAAGGTGGCATAGAGGAGAGTGAGGAGAAAAGGTGGGACACCAAAACAGAGCCTTCTACTCCTCCCTTAAAGGGGTTGTCTCACCTACTGATTTCAGAGTTGCATAGTTCCTGAAATACTTTCTAAGCTGAAGTGGGGGCAGTGCCTCTTGCTGAGACCGATGACACAGGCAAGCGGCTGTGCGTGCGCAGCCCCAAAGCTGCTAATGTGTAAGAATCACTATCAGCTTCGGATGAGTGAGCGCTGTGCAGATCGTGACAACCAATGATAAATGGTTGTCACAATCTTTTTGCTAGTTCTCCATCTTTCCATAGATGTATAAAACATCTCCAAGGCTGTGGTACATGCCCTGGAGCTATTCTATACAAGAAGCCATAGTTGAAATGAGGTGTCTGAGGACGGGAGCAACTGCCTAAGAGCGATGGTCGGGGACCGGTGTGCTCGCTCCTGCGATTCCTGGTCATCAGAAAGGCCTGCTCATGCTTATTTTGCGCCAGCGCGGCCACCGCTGCTGCATTGCAGCGAACATCTATCAGTAAGTTACTCATATTACCTTTATACACATAATAAATTCAACTTGATGAGGCGAGACAACCCCTTGAACTACAAACCACCTCGATGAAGAAAAAAAAAAGAGAGGTTTTCCCTCATTTGATGGGTTATTAACCTTTTTATGACCAGGCATAAAAAAGGCCTGAATGTACAGGCAATTTTTCATGACTTTGTGCACGTGGTGGTTTAGCGACCCTAACTTTTTATTTGACTACCAAAAAAAATTTTGCTATGTTTTTTACTTGACACTTAGGACTTTTTATTAGCATGTTTTTTTAGAGATTTCCCCCCCCCCCCCTTTTTTTTAGGTTTTATTTGGGGGAAAACTCTATAGGTTTTAGTGAATGGGGCAACTATGGTAACAGTTTCCATTAGCAACAGCATAAAAAAAAATTTAACTTGTATTTTTTACGATTTAGCAAGTTCTCCCACTTAGAAATCATGGAGGGGTCTGAAATTCACATAGCAGGTGCATTCCCACTCTGAGAGACAGGAAATCACATTGTATGATTTTTAAATAATTTATTTGTCTTGCACCGCTGAACATAAGTATTTGAACACCTCAGAATCAGCAAGAATTCTGGCTCTGTTACTGTCCCTTTAAAAAGTCCACCTCTACTCCACTCATTAAAAGACCCCTGTCCACCCCACAATCAGTCAGACGCCAACTACTACCATGGGCAAGACCAAAGAGCTGTCAAAAGACACCAAAGACAAAATCCACAAGGCTGGAAAGGGCTACGGACCCCTGAAAACGCCGATTACTTGGCGAAACATGTCGGGGGGCAGCGTTGCTCTCATGTTTTAATTCAGCTTAGCCCGTAGCAAAGCACTAGTATGATAATACAACAGAAAGTAAATGACACATTGTACCCACAGACTATACTGGCAGCGCGCAGCCAGTAAGGTAACAAATGTTACATTCCTAGCTAGAAACTATAGCAGGGATTGCAACTTATATCTAGAAGTGCTAGCTGCAGCTAGCTGGTAATTTTAGAATTAACCCTTTAGGAAAATATATTAGTGAGACCAATTAAAAGCTAAGTTTTAATAATAAGTAGGTGTAGGATTAAGAGGTGTAATTTAGTCCATAGGACATTAGAGGTTTTGGTCTGTGGAGGCAATATACACAGGCAGAGCTGATCAGGGTCTCTGGCCCTCCCTGCACTACTCCACCAATCTCCTGCAGGCACTGGAGAAGGCAACAGTAGTAATAAACCGCTCCCGTCTTCTCCTCAGGGTCCCCACTGTGTCTGACAGCCAGGACCTCACCTGCTCTTGCTAGATTGCAGGAACTTTAATCCCAGTGCTGTACAGTGCTGGGATTTAAAGGCTGCCTGACTGTTTATATACATGCTATCTGCACAGTGTATGTGCAGATAGGAGATATATAGTCAGTGGGCAGCCAGGAAGAGGTTAAAATGTGTTTTTATGTCCCAGGTTTAATTGGATATGTGCTTTTATGGAGAAAGACCATTTGTTTCAATATTGGGAAAGATGGGTAACTGAGAACATCTGCAAACAATATTACCAAAGAATACTGTTACAATGGCAGCCTGTGCCCACCATTGCCCCACTCACATGAGCAGGCATGGAAGCCGCATCTCTTTCCTGGTCATGCACTCTGCTTCATCAGCAGTCTGGACTCATACCATCTTCTGTTAATAAAAGCAGTGTTGGACTGACTGATTATTCTAATCCATTTGATTCAGGATTGGTGGGAAGTAAAGGACACATAAGCAAATTTTAAAACTTACTCCAACTCATTAACAGGACACATTAATATAATGGATCCGGAAAAACGCAAGTGTACTGAAAGCATTTGAAGACGGATCCGGGCAGTGTTACTATGGCAGCCAGGACGCTATTAAAGTCCTGGTTGCCATAGTGGGAGCGGGGGAGCAGTATACTTACAGTCCGTGCGGCTCCCGGGGCGCTCCAGAATGACGTCAGAGCGCCCCATGCGCATGGATGACGTGCTGACGTCACTCTGAAGCGCCCCGGGAGCCGCACGGACGGTAAGCATGCTGCTACCCCGCTCCCTGCTACACTTTACCATGGCTGCCAGGACTTTAGCGTCCCGGCAGCCATGGTAACCATTCAGAAAAAGCTAAACGTCGGATCCGGCAATGCGCCGAAACGACGTTTAGCTTAAGGCCGGATCCGGATCAATGCCTTTCAATGGGCATTAATTCCGGATCCGGCCTTGCGGCAAGTCTTCAGGATTTTTGGCCGGAGCAAAAAGCACAGCATGCTGCAGTATTTTCTCCGGCCAAAAAACGTTCCGTTCCGGAACTGAAGACATCCTGATGCATCCTGAACGGATTTCACTCCATTCAGAATGCATTAGGATAAAACTGATCAGGATTCTTCCGGCATAGAGCCCCGACGACGGAACTCTATGCCGGAAGAAAAGAACGCAGATGTGAAAGAGCCCTAACATGGATCTGCCACACTAGAAAATATGTTGCTGCTCGTATTACTGTTGTCTGGGGGTAGACCTCAAAGGTAAAAGTCTACCCGAACATTCCTGCAGTACAGCCACCAACCAGAGGGGCTGATGACCTTATACAACTACCGCAGAACAGTGGAATTAGCAAGTTTGAGTGTTAAAGCTCCTTCCTCAGACAAACTTAGGGACTGTTCTAAAATCAACGATACCACAGAAAAACGGCTCTGAAACCTGCACTTAGGATTGAAAATACAACTGTAATACCCTCAAACATCAACAGGGAGAAAGGAGGGGTAGAAAACTCTGCCAAAGTTGAAAAGAGCAAAAGGAAATACAGTTCCCCATGTTTAGGACACCAGAGACTGTAGGATCCAAAAAGATCAGAAGCAAAGAAGATTCCTACGAAAGAAACCACTTGTTAGTCCAACAAAAATATTTATCAATTTTTTTTTCTGCACATGTCTTTTATCACTGCTCATTACACTTTTTATTCCCTTAGCCTCTGTTAAGCCTAGTTTATTTCTGTATCCTAGAATCCACGGTAAAACAATATTCGCTTTGCTGAACAGAATTATGTAGTATACTACACTATTATGTCCAGCAAAAAGAAAAAAAATCTATATTTAAAGGGTTTCTGTCACCCCCAAAACACAATATTTTTTTTTGGGCTTGTTAAAATCCTTATTTTACGACTATTCCATATATAGGGCTCTTACCTTTGTCTGTGGCTTTGTTTCCTTAAAAATCGATCTTTTAAAATATGCAAATCACTTCACTACCAGCAAGTAGGGCGTCTACTTGCTGGTAGCCGCCGCAAAAAAAATGCCCCCTCCTCCTGTTGATTGACAGGGCCAGCGAACACTCCCCTCCTCCGGCTGGCCCTGTCAGCATTTCAAATCCCGCGCCTGTCTTCATTCGGCGCAGGCGCTCTGAGAGAAGGAGGCTCGCATCCTCAGCACTCCCTCAGTGCGCCTGCGCCGATGACTTCACCGAAAGAGAAGGCGTCATCGGCGCAGGCGCACTGAGGGAGTGCTGAGGAGGCGAGCCTCCTTCTCTCAGAGCGCCTACGCCAAATGAAGACAGGCGCGGGATTTGAAATGCTGACAGGGCCAGCCGGAGTAGGAGTGTTCGCTGGCCCTGTCAATCAACAGGAGGAGGGGGCGGTTTTTGCGGCGGCTACCAGCAAGTAGATGCCCTACTTGCTGGTAGTGAGATTGATTTTTAACCGCCTCCGGACCGCCTAACGCAGATGTGCGGTCCGGAGGCGGCAGCCCTGCGCAGAGTGACGCATATACGCGTCATCTCGCGAGGGCCGAGATTTCCTGTGAACGCGCGCACATAGGCGCGCGTGCTCACAGGAACAGAAGGTAAGCGAGTGGATCTCCAGCCTGCCAGCGGCGATCGCTCGCTGGCAGGCTGGAGATGTGATTTTTTTTAACCCCTAACAGGTATATTAGACGCTGTTTTGATAACAGCGTCTAATATACCTGCTACCCGGTCCTTCCGGTGGTCCCTTTTGTTAGGATCGACCACCAGAGGACACAGGCAGCTCAGTAAAGTCGCACCAAACACCACACTACACCCCCCCCCCCCCGGTCACTTATTAACCCCTTATGAACTCCTAATCACCCATGATCACCCCATATAAACTCCCTGATAACCCCCCTGTCATTGATCACCCCCCTGTCATTGATCACAATCCCTGTCAGGCTCCGTTCAGACGTCCGTATGATTTTTACGGATCCACGGATCGGATCCGCAAAACACATACGGACGTCTGAATGGAGCCTTACAGGGGGGTGATCAATGACAGGCGGGTGATCACCCATATAGATTCCCTGATCACCCCCTGTCATTGATCACCCCCCTGTAAGGCTCCATTCAGACATCCGTATGATTTTTACGGATCCATGGATACATGGATCGGATCCGCAAAAAACACATGCGGACGTCTGAATGGAGCCTTACAGGGGGGTGATCACCCATATACACTCCCTGATCACCCCCTATCATTGATCACCCCCCTGTCATTGATCACCCCCCTGTAAGACTCCATTCAGACGTCCGCATGTGTTTTGCGGATCCGATCCATGTATCCATGGATCCGTAAAAATCATTCGGACGTCTGAATGGAGCCTTACAGGGGGGTGATCATATGACAGGGGGGTGATCACCCATATACACTCCCTGATCACCCCCTGTCATTGATCATTCCCCTGTAAGGCTCCATTCAGACGTCCGCATGTGTTTTGCGGATCCGATCCATGTATCCATGGATCCGTAAAAATTAAACGGACGTCTGAATGGAGCCTTACAGGGGGGTGATCAATGACAGAGGGGTGATCACCCATATACACTCCCTGATCACCCCCTGTCATTGATCACCCCCCTGTAAGGCTCCATTCAGACGTCCGCATGTGTTTTGCGGATCCAATCCATGTATCCATGGATCCGTAACAATCATACGGACGTCTGAATGGAGCCTTACCAGGGGGGTGATCAATGACAGGGGGGTGATCAGGGAGTCTATATGGGTGATCACTTCCCCTGTCATTGATCACCCCCCTGTAAGGCTCCATTCAGACATTTTTTTGGCCCAAGTTAGCGGAAATATATATATTTTTTTGTTTGTTTTTTCTTACTAAGTCTCATATTCCACTAACTTGTGTCAAAAACTAAATTCTCACATGAACTCACCATACCCCTCACGGAATCCAAATGCGTAAACATTTTTAGACATTTATATTCCAGACTTCTTCTCACGCTTTAGGGCCCCTAAAAAGCCAGGGCAGTATAAATACCCCACATGTGACCCCATTTCGGAAAGAAGACACCCCAAGGTATTCCGTGAGGGGCATATTGAGTCCATGAAAGATTGAAATTTTTGTCCTAAGTTAGCGGAAAGTGAGACTTTGTGAGAAAAAAACAAAAAAAAATCAATTTCCGCTAACTTATGCAAAAAAATAAAAATTCTATGAACTCGCCAGGCCCCTCATTGAATACCTTGGGGTGTCTTCTTTCCAAAGTGGGGTCACATGTGGGGTATTTATACTGCCCTGGCTTTTTAGGGGCCCGAAAGCGTGAGAAGAAGTCTGGGATCCAAATGTCTAAAAATGCCCTCCTAAAAGGAATTTGGGCACCTTTGCGCATCTAGGCTGCAAAAAAGTGTCACACATCTGGTATCGCCGTACTCAGGAGAAGTTGGGGAATGTGTTTTGGGGTGTCATTTTACATATACCCATGCTGGGTGAGAAAAATATCTTGGTCAAATGCCAACTTTGTATAAAAAATGGGAAAAGTTGTCTTTTGCCAAGATATTTCTCTCACCCAGCATGGGTATATGTAAAATGACACCCCAAAACACATTCCCCAACTTCTCCTGAGTACGGCGATACCAGATGTGTGACACTTTTTTGCAGCCAAGGTGGGCAAAGGGGCACACATTCCAAAGTGCACCTTTCGGATTTCGCAGGCCATTTTTTTACACATTTTGATTGCAAAGTACTTCTCACACATTTGGGCCCCTAAATTGCCAGGGCAGTATAACTACGCCACAAGTGACCCCATTTTGGAAAGAAGACACCCCAAGGTATTCCGTGAGGGGCACGGCGAGTTCCTAGAATTTTTTATTTTTTGTCACAAGTTAGCGGAAAATGATGATTTTTCTTTTTTTTTTCTTTTTTTCTTACAAAGTCTCATATTCCACTAACTTGCGACAAAAAATAAAAAATTCTAGGAACTCGCCATGCCCCTCACGGAATACCTTGGGGTGTCTTCTTTCCAAAATGGGGTCACTTGTGCGGTAGTTATACTGCCCTGGCAATTGAGGGGCCCAAATGTGTGAGAAGTACTTTGCAATCAAAATGTGTAAAAAATGGCCTCCGAAATCCGAAAGGTGCACTTTGGAATATGTGCCCCTTTGCCCACCTTGGCTGCAAAAAAGTGTCACACATCTGGTATCGCCGTACTCAGGAGAAGTTGGGAAATGTGTTTTGGGGTGTCATTTTACATATACCCATGCTGGGTGAGAAAAATATCTTGGTCAAATGCCAACTTTGTATAAAAAAAATTGGAAAAGTTGTCTTTTGCCAAGATATTTCTCTCACCCAGCATGGGTATATGTAAAATGACACCCCAAAACACATTCCCCAACTTCTCCTGAGTACGGCGATACCAGATGTGTGACACTTTTTTGCAGCCAAGGTGGGCAAAGGGGCACATATTCCAAAGTGCACCTTTCGGATTTCGCAGGTCATTTTTTACACATTTTGATTGCAAAGTTCTTCTCACACATTTGGGCCCCTAAATTGCCAGGGCAGTATAACTACCCCACAAGTGACCCCATTTTGGAAAGAAGACACCCCAAGGTATTCCGCGAGGGGCACGGCGAGTTCCTAGAATTTTTTATTTTTTGTCGCAAGTTAGTGGAATATGAGACTTTGTAAGAAATTTTTTTTTTTTTATAAAAATCATCATTTTCCGCTAACTTGTGACAAAAAATAAAAAGTTCTATGAACTCACTATGCCCATCAGCGAATACCTTAGGGTGCATACTTTCCGAAATGGGGTCATTTGTGGGGTTTTTCTACTGTCTGGGCATTGTAGAACCTCAGGAAACATGACAGGTGCTCAGAAAGTCAGAGCTGCTTCAAAAAGCGGAAATTCACATTTTTGTACCATAGTTTGTAAACGCTATAACTTTTACCCAAACCATTTTATTATTTACATTTTTTTTTAATCAAAGACATGTAGAACAATAAATTTAGCGAAAAATTGATATATGGATGTCGTTTTTTTTTGCAAAATTTTACAGCTGAAAGTGAAAAATTTAATTTTTTTGCAAAAAAATCGTTAAATTTCGATTAATAACAAAAAAAGTAAAAATGTCAGCAGCAATAAAATACCACCAAATGAAAGCTCTATTAGTGAGAAGAAAAGGATGTAAAATTCATTTGGGTGGTGAGTTGCATAACCGAGCGATAAACGGTGAAAGTAGTGTAGTGCAGAAGTGTAAAAAGTGGCCTGGTCATAAAGGGGGTTTTAGCTAGCGGGGTTGAAGTGGTTAAGGAAACAAAGCCACAGACAAAGGTAAGAGCCCTATATAGGGAATAGTCGTTAAATAAGGATTTTAACAAGCCCCCCAAAAAATATATTGTGTTTTGGGGGTAACAGAAGCCCTTTTAACCCCTTAGCCTGTTTTGGGCCTTAGTGAACAAGTGTTGCAAATTCAAAGAGTGATAAAATATATTAAAAATAAATACAAACAAATCACATACACAGTAGTAAAAGTAAATAACAATCAATAACCTGGCCTGCAACAACGAGGTGAGATCCCATCGCCACTGTTCCAACATGGACCATGGCCAACATCCCATGGTAATAGAGAGGGAGATAGTAAAACAACACCATCTTACCCGACTGATGTCCTCTGTGGAGCTGAGACTTTTGTCTCGCACATTAAAGTTTTCTAACTTAATGGCCCTCCTAATCATGATGTTCAGTGTGCCTATCCAGAGCTATCTAACCACTCAGGAATGCAATATTTACAGAATAGGGGACTTGTACATATTGCACTAACTAACTACGTTAAAAGGACTCATTACATTAAAAAGTAATATAATAATTAAAGGTGAAAGAGCCAATCAGTACTTTAAGGGGTTGTCCCATAAAACATATTCTACAGTTTTCAAACCAGCTGGATCTGAATACTCTGTGTACAGTTCTGGGCTCCTGTGAACAAGGCAGACATAGCAGAGCTGGAGAGGATCTAGAGGAGGGCAACTAAAGTAATAACTGGAATGGGGCAACTACAGTACCCTGAAAGATTATCAAAATTAGGGTTATTCACTTTAGAAAAAAGACGACTGAGGGGAGATATAATTAATATGTATAAATATATCAGGGGTCAGCACAGAGATCTATCCCATCATCTATTTATCCCCAGGACGGTGACTGTGACGAGGGGACATCCTCTGCGTCTGGAAGAAAGAAGGTTTGTACACAAACATAGAAGAGGATTCTTTACGGTAAGAGCAGTGAGACTGTGGAACTCTCTGCCTGAGGAGGTGGTGATGGTGAGTACAATAAAGGAATTCAAGAGGGGCCTGGATGTATTTCTGGAGTGTAATAATATTACAGGCTATAGCTACTAGAGAGGGGTCGTTGATCCAGGGAGTTAGTCTGATTGCCTGATTGGACTCGGGAAGGAATTTTTTATTCCCCTAAAGTGGGGAAAATTTTCTTCTACCTCACAGTTTTTATTTTGCCTTCCTCGGGATCAACTTGCAGGATGACAGGCCGAACTGGATGGACAAATGTCTTTTTTCAGCCTTATGTACTATGTTACTATGTTACTTTTGTAATTGCATGTAATGAAAAATTTAGCATAGCCATTGAGTCATTCAATAAAATGTATCTGTATAGCGCCACCTGTTGGTTTGTTTGTTTCTTTTTTCTTTGTCCTGCTCACTGATAAGGCCGCACATGCTCATTTTCATCATTCAACTGCCTCCTGAGCTGTGATAGGGAGACCATGGACACGACTCATGAGCTGCGGCAGAAAAGACACTTCCCTTGAGCTGCCAGTTTGATATAAATCTAGCAGAGCAATGAATGGGGAGATCTCTGGATCCATGTGAGGTACAGGGCTGGTTCTAGCTTTGTTAGAAAGAGATTGTCATCTACTATATGATGTCTGCTTTTCATTTTTTACATTAATCAAGGAATAACCCTTTTAACTAAAAATACCCTTACAACACACCAAGCTATTTTTTTTTTTTATTGTCACATTCCAAGAGCTATAACTTTTTAACTTTTTTTCCGTCAATGTAGTTGTGTGAAGGCTTGTTTTTTTCAGGGCAAGTTGAAGTTTTTAATAGCACTATTTTGAGTACGCATAACTTATTGATTTACTTTTATTAACTCTTTTGGATGTGTTTTATAAAATATTATATATATATATATATATATATATATATATACACACACACACACACACACACACATCGAGATAAGAAGTGTCAGATTGCTCCAAAACTCAGCATGTAGTTATGTCTCAAGCAGATATGTAAGGGATTACAGGTGTGGGTCTTGCCACTAGTGGGTGTAAAAGTAGAAAAAAAGCGATCCTAGATGGTGTAGGGAGCAATGATTACATGAGGGAACACACACAAGGCAAACAGGCTGTGGAAAGCCTATACAGAACACTAGTAGAGAGCATTTTTTGATCGGCCAAGAAGTACAAGCAAGCATCCTCAGTTTCATTATACACCATCAAGAGACAGATGTCACCTTCATTACACACCCCCTGTCTCTGCCCAGACCATTTCCAGGTGCTTACCAGAAGGAAATTTGGTGTTATAATGCCCATTAGGTGTCCTACCATTGACAGCCAGTCATCATCACATTCATCTTTAGCGATGAATCCACGTTCTGTCGAGTGTGGAGGCCTCGTAGTAAGTGCTTCAATTCTGTTTTTGCTGTGGAGTAACAAGCTGTCCCTGGCGCAGTGTTCTCGGGACCTATCGCATATGACAATCCTTTACCCCTAGTAATGGTTTGAGGAACACTAACAGCTCAGCAATATGTGTAGGACACCCTCCAGCCACATGTGTGGCCTCTCATGGCAGGGCTTCCAATTGGCATTTTTCAGGATAATGCGTACGGGCAGCACGGTGGCTCGGTGGTTAGCACTAGTGCCTTGCAGTGCTGGGGTCCTAGGTTCGAATCCGACCAAGGGCAACATCTGCATAGAGTTTGTATGTACTCCCTGTGTTTGTGTGGGTTTCCTCCGGGTACTCCGGTTTCCTCCCACACTCCAAGACATACTCATAGGGACCTTAGATTGTGAGCCCCATTGGGGACAGTTGGATGATAATGTCTGTAAAGTGCTGTGGAATATAGTAGTGCTATATAAAATGCATAGAATAAATAATGCTCACACACAGCAAGGGCTTCCAGATTGCAAAACTTTGTTGGCCTGTCCAGTTGCCACATTTATCGCCAGCTCAAGCATGGGACCTGTTGGGACACCAGCTTCACAACCTATGAGGGGCAGGATCTACAGACCCAGCGGCAAAATCTGTGGGCAAAGTTCTGCAATTACACCATATGGAACCTGTATACCTCCATGACCAACCATGTCATCTTGTATCCAGGATAGAGGCGGCCCAAGAAGGCACCAGAGCCTCCTTTCAATTGTACAGTTTTCCCTAATAAATGTGAGTAATATTGTAAACACTTACATATGTCATCTTTACATTCAAATATACAGCATAAAGTTTCATTTGATACCAACAACTCTTTCTTGGTGCATTATTTCTTTTTTGTCAATGTGTGCCATATTTTTCACCCTGTAAGACAACTTTTTTCCCCCCAAAGTGGGGGTAAAATGTCAGTGCATCTTAGGAGGCGAATACTAATGAGCACTTCGATTATGGAAGAACTCATTAGTACAGGAGGAGGACTGGTCTTCGTCGGCGGCACGCTGTGCTGTAACCTGCATACAGCGTGAGGACATTGGCGTGCTCTGTGACCTCATACTGTGCAACGTCGTGCCAAAGTACAGCGCGGCAGGAAAAGGAGCTGGATCTTAGGAATGGCAGCAGCATCTGGAGCAGGAGAATTAAGTTTATATTTTTTTCTCTCTCTGATCTTAGGTCTGATTTACATGGGAATCTGATCACAGGTCTGAGTCAAAGTCATAAACATTGGGGGTCTGATATGAGGTCTGGTGATATTAACATTAGGGGTTTGATCTGAGCTATGATCTTATTAACATCAGGGGTCTGATCTGAGGTCTGACTGGGGCCTGTTCTGAGAGCTGATTAATACTAGGCATCTGATTCGGGCTCTGAGCTGAGGTCTGATTACCATTAGGTGGGGGTTTGATATAAAAAAACCTAGGTGTGCCTTATGGGCAGGTCTTATAGGGTGAAAAATATGGTATCTGTATATATATATATATATATATATATATATATACAGTACAGACCAAAAGTTTGGACACACCTTCTCATTCAAAGAGTTTTCTTTATTTTCATGACTATGAAAATAGTAGATTCACACTATAGGCATCAAAACTATGAATTAACACATGTGGAATTATATACATAACAAAAAAGTGTGAAACAACTTAAAATATGTTATATTCTAGGTTCTTCACAGTAGCCACCTTTTGCTTTGATTACTGTTTTGCACACTCTTGGCATTCTCTTGATGAGCTTCAAGAGGTAGTCACCTGAAATGGTCTTCCAACAGTCTTGAAGGAGTTCCCAGAGATGCTTAGCACTTGTTGGCCCTTTTGCCTTCACTCTGCGGTCCAGCTCACCCCAAACCATCTCGATTGGGTTCAGGTCCGGTGACTGTGGAGGCCAGGTCATCTGGCGCAGCACCCCATCACTTTCCTTCATAGTCAGATAGCCCTTACACAGCATGGAGGTGTGTTTGGGGTCATTGTCCTGTTGAAAAATAATTGATGGTCCAACTAAACGCAAATCGGATGGAATAGCATGCCGCTGCAAGAGGCTGTGGTAGCCATGCTGGTTCAGTATGCCTTCAATTTTGAATAAATCCCCAACAGTGTCACCAGCAAAGCACCCTCACACCATCACACCTCCTCCTCCATGCTTCACAGTGGGAACCAGGCATGTAGAGTCCATCCATTCACCTTTTCTGCGTCGCACAAAGACACGGTGGTTGGAACCAAAGATCTCAAATTTGGACTCATCAGGTCTAATGTCCATTCCTTGTGTTCTTTAGCCCAAACAAGTCTCTTCTGCTTGTTGCCTGTCCTTAGCAGTGGTTACCTAGCAGATATTCTAACATGAAGGCCTGATTCACACAGTCTCCTCTTAACAGTTGTTCTAGAGATGTGTCTGCTGCTAGAACTCTGTGTGGCATTGACCTGCTCTCTAATCTGAGCCGCTGTTAACCTGCGATTTCTGAGGCTGGTGACTCGGATGAACTTATCCACCGCAGCAGAGGTGACTCTTGGTCTTCCTTTCCCGGAGGCGGTCCGCATGTGGGCCAGTGTCTTTGTAGCGCTTGATGGTTTTTGTGACTGCACTTGGGGACACTTTCAAAGTTTTCCCAATTTTTCGGACTGACTGATCTTCATTTCTTAAAGTAATGATGGCCACTCGTTTTTCTTTACTTAGAATTTGTATTATGGCAAGAAAAAAGCAGCTAACAGTCTATTCAGTAGGACTATCAGCTGTGTATCCACTTGACTTCTCCACAACGCAACTGATGGTCCCAACCCCATTTATAAGGCAAGAAATCCCACTTATTAAACCTGACAGGGCACACCTGTGAAGTGAAAACCATTTCAGGTGACTACCTCTTGAAGCTCATCAAGAGAATACCAAGAGTGTGCAAAGCAGTAATCAAAGCAAAAGGTGGCTACTTTGAAGAACCTAGAATATGACATATTTTCAGTTGTTTCACACTTTTTTGTTATGTATATAGTTCCACATGTGTTAATTCATAGTTTTGATGCCTTCAGTGTGAATCTACAATTTTCATAGTCATGAAAATAAAGAAAACTCTTTGAATGAGAAGGTGTGTCCAAACTTTTGGTCTGTACTGTATATATATACACAAACACACACACAACATTTTAGGACAAACACTGTGGCGCACATGCCAGCCTTTACGGTACATTCTCAGGAGAGTCTTCATCTGCTTTTGATAAATACAGTAAGTATTAAGGTTTCAGGGCCTGAAGGAACTTGCAGTGATCTCATTCAGCATGTAATTCAAGCTCTGAAATTGTTTAACAGGTTCTATAGGATGAACGATTATATCATTACAGAGGTCATGTTTAGAAGCTATGTGGAGAAATCCTGGCAACACAAGAGTACTTCACTATATACAGTCTGATACCACACTTACTTGGAACCTCAGGCGACCCACTGATATGCAGAACATAATAAAAAGAAACCTGGATTCATTAAATTATTATAATCTGAATCTAACTATAATCTTAATTTTTTTCCAGAATTCACTAATAAAACCGGTATCCATAGAAACAGAGAAGTCAGCAATGATGGATAAAATTCATGGTGCTATTACAGGTTTGCGGTGGAGCTGAGATAATCGTGTGTGGGCTACAGCTAATTCCTGAGACTTGAAGGAGTCATGCACAAAGCAGGGCCCTGTGCACAGACACACTGGGGGAGATTTATCAAGACCGCAGGGAATGCAGTGGCGCTGGGATATCAAAAGTCTTGATATCCCTGCACCACTGGAGGATGCACCTAATTTATGACAAGGCGCACAGCTCATCATAATTTAGGCACATCCTCCAGCAGAACAGAAACCTACAATAGCTCAGAGCTGCTGTACATTTCTGGCTTCATTTGGGCCAGAAAACTGGTTTAAATTAAGCTAAATTTGTCAGGGTGACTGACCTCGTCTCCTTTCCGCCCTTTGCATGCCCCCATTATGGAAAGTGGCGAGGGCAGCAAAAAATCCAATAGATGCAATAATTTTTTTTAAGTCGCAATTAAAAAGTTGCAAGCACATAGATTGTGACTTTGTAATGCCACTTTTCAGGCACAAGGGAGATGATAAACCTCCCCCATTTAGTATATCCAATTTAGGGTTATATCACATACTGCATTGTAACACACTACATATTTAAAGAGGACCTTCCACTTTTCCTTACCCGCGCGGATGGATCACAGACCCATTGACGTGGAATGGGTCTCGATCCCTCCCAGACATTGCCCGTGCATTGGGGACTGCAAATTGCAGTCCACAATGCACGGAACTGCCTAACAGCGGCCATGTGCATGAGGCCTAAGACTGTGCAAGATCATGCAATCAACTGACTCACACGTGTGGTGTGACACGCGAATCACGAAAAATCCAGTAGTGTTGGATTATTGATGTTTGTGTGCTGCGATAGTAACAAATGTGCGAGTCTCGCTACAACCTTATTCATTCCTATGGCAGTTGTGCTACACTGGGATATTTGGGAGTGCCCTTAAAGCGGTTGTCTCATCTCAGACAATGGGGGCATATCACTAGGATATGCATCCATTGTTTGATAGGTGCGGGTCCCACCGCTGAGACCTGCACCTATATCGAGAACAGAGCCCCGAAAGTGGTGGAGGAAGCACTTTGCATGTGCAGCCGCCCTCAATTCATTTTCTATGGGGCTGCCGAAAATATCCGAGCGCTGGCTTGGCTATTTCCGTCGGGTCCATATACGTGAAATGGAGTGGTGGCCGGTCATGTGCGGTGCGCTCCCCTTCAGTTCTATGGGGAGAGCGTTTGGTGGTGGTCGGACCAGAGTCCTCCAGACACCACTTTGCAGGACTCCATTTAGGAGATAGATACAGGTCCCAGCGGTGAGACCCACACCTATAAGACAATTGGGGCATATCCTAGCAATATACCCCCATTCTCGGAGATGAGACAACACCTTTAAGAAGCAACATCAAATTAGGTATAAAAATGTAACTTTAACACCAAAGTTGAAACCAATGAAGGATCCGGCAAGTAGTTCAGCGTGCACAGCACATAAAACATAGATGGTAAACCAATAACTATGCTACAGTAATATAACAGGTGCAGTCACACAGATACATTATTTATTATCACCTGTCAGCCCGATTCAATGCCGTCACAGCGATTTAGTTACAGGATTGGTTTTCTGTCTCATGTCTCCTGCAAGCTCTCAGTAATGTATCATCACACAGTTCCTTTGGGACTACAATGAAATAATTTGCAGTAACAGGAACAAGCAATGATTCTCTATTCCACGTAAACTAGGAACATATATCTAAGGACTCATGCACACGAACGTGTTTTGTTTTCTTGTCCAATCCATTTTTATGGCAGAACCATTCACTTCAATAGGGAAATGACGCCGTGTGCAAAAATAGAACATGTCCTATTATTGTCCGCATTACGGACAAAGGATAGGACTGTTCGATTAGGGGATAGCTGTTCCGTTCCACAAGATACGGAATGCACACAGATGTCATACGGATTTTTGGCGGATCAGTATTTTGCAGACCGCAAAATACATGTGGTCGTGTGCATAAGCCTTAAGAGGTATAAACAAGAAAACTTGCAATCCTTTGTGCATTACCTAAACTGAACAAACCAAGCAATGATATTTGTCAGCAAATAATGGATTACATCAGATTTAGAGACTAATGGGCGTGACCCTTTAAGAACAGAGCCTGATAAATCAAACTGGAACGTTTGTTTCTGTTCTTCCAAAGACTATCATAGTATATTTTATAATGTCTAACCACTAGGGGGCACCTAAGCAATGTCACAGAAGAAATTCAGCTTTGGTCCTGAATACGGCTATGCAGGTGCATTTCAATAAATCAGAATATCATCAAAAAGTTATTTTTTTCAGTAATTCAACTCAAAAACTGAAACTTATATTATATAGATTCATTACATACAGGGTTTATTTATTTTAATGTTGATGATTACAGCTAATGAAAACCCAAAAGTCAGTATCTCAGAAAATCTGAATATTAGATTAGACCAATTTAAAAAACTATTTTTAATACAGCACTTTTGGCCTACTGAAAAGTATGTACAGTATACATACTCAATACTTGGTCGGGGATCCTTTTGCATGAATTACTGCATTAATGTGGCGTGTCATGGAGGTGATCAGCTTGTGGCACTGATGAGGTGTTATGGAAGACCAGGTTGCTTTGATAGTGGCCTTCAGCTCATCTGCATTGTTGGGTCTGGTGTCTCTTATCTTCCCCATAGATTCTCTACGGGCTTTAGGTCAGGGGAGTTCTTTGTACAAGCAAGCACAGTTATACTGTGGTTATTAACCACCTCAGCCCCCCTAGCTTAAACCCCCTTAATGACCAGACCACTTTTTACAATTCTGCACTACACTACTTTTTACGGTTTATTGCTCGGTTATACAACTTACCACCCAAATGAATTTTACCTCCTTTTCTTCTCACTAATAGAGCTTTCATTTGGTGGTATTTCATTGCTGCTGACATTTTACATTTTTTTTTATATTAATCGAAATTGACCAAAATTTTTGCAAAAAAAATGACATTTTTAACTTTCTGTTGTAACATTTTTCAAATAAAACTACATTTCTATATAAATTTTCTCTAAATGTATTGTTCTACATGTCTTTGATAAAATAGTTATAGCGTTTACAAACTATGGTGCAAAAAAATTAATTTACGCACTTTGACTTTCTGAGCACCTGTCATGTTTCCTGAGGTTCTACAATGCCCAGACGGTAGAAAAACCCCACAAATGACCCCATTTTGGAAAGTAGACACCCTAAGGTATTCGCTGATGGGCATAGTGAGTTCATGGAAGTTTTTATTTTTTGTCACAAGTTAGCGGAAAATGATTTATTTTGTTCTTACAAAGTCTCATATTCCACTAACTTGTGACAAAAAAGAAAATTTTACATGAACTCACAATACCCCTCACGGAATACCTTGGGGTGTCTTCTTTCAAAAATGGGGTCACATGTGGGTTATTTATACTGCCCTGGCATTTTAGGGGCCCTAAAGCGTGAGAAGAAGTCTGGAATATAAATGTCTAAAAATTTTGCCACTGCGGTGGGGTGGACTGAACGCAAGTGTGCGCACAAGATTAGGCTTGATCGGGCGAATACTGCGTTTTTTGTAGAGCCTATAGAACATGTCCTATTCATGTCCGCAATTGCGGACAAGAAAAGGCATTTTCTATATAGTTCTGGCAATGTGCGGATCCACAAAATGCGGAAAGCACATTGCCAGTGTCCGTTTTTTGCGGATCCACAAAACACATACGGACGTCTGAATGGAGCCTTACAGGGGGGTTATCAATGACAGGGGGGTGATCAGGGAGTCTATATGGGGTGATCAGGGGTTAATAAGTGACAGGGGGGGGGGGGGTGTAGTGTAGTGTGGTGATTGGTGCTACTTACAGAGCTGCCTGTGTCCTCTGGTGGTCGATCCAAGCAAAAGAGACCACCAGAGGACCAGGTAGCAGGTATATTAGACGCTGTTAACAAAACAGTGTCTAATATACCTTTTTGGGGTTAAAAAAAAAAATCGCATCTACAGCCTGCCAGCGAATGATCAACTCGTTTACCTTGCGATCCTGTGAACGCGGGCTCCTGTGAGCGCACGTTCACAGGAAATCTTGCGTCTCGCGAGATGACGCGCCGATGCGTCTACGAGGAACAAACCAACCGCCCGCAGGACGCATCCCTGCGTTAGGCAGTTGGGAGGCGGTTAAACCAGGTATTAGCACTATTAGCAGTGTGGACAGGTGCCAAGTCCTGCTGGAAAATGAAATCAGCATCTCCATAAAGATTGTCAGCAGAGGGAAGCACGAAGTGGTCTAAAATTTCTCGGTAGAAATGGAAATTGCATAGAAGTAGAAATGTCATACTAGACCTCAAGAAACTTGTATTGTCCATCTCCACGCTCTCCCTCCAGACTCTGGGACCTTGATTTCCAAATGAAATGCAAAATTTACTTTTATCTGAAAACAGGTGCTAGGTCCACCAGAAAGAGGGTGTTTTCTGTTCTGGGAGCTCCTTGTATCAACTCAAAATGTCCATATAGGGTATTTTAAAAAGTCTAAAAATAAATATAAAAAAGATTGCCCAAAGTGGGGGAAAATTGCCCCTGCGTCCTATGGGGCGAATACTAATGAAGCATTTCCATTATGGAAGCGCTCATTAGTACCGGAGGACTGGGAAGCGGTGAAGGCTCTGTACTCACCTCTTCCTGGTCCTTCGGCTGTCGGATGTGCAGGGCTGCGCACAGCGTGAGGGACCTCTGTGACCTCGCGCTGTGTGCGCCAGTTCACAGAGCACAGCCGACAGCAGGATGAAGAGGATCGCGATGGTGAGGAGCGGTGGCGTCCAGGAGCAGTGGAGGTGTTTTTATTTTATTTTATTTGCGCCGATGGCTAGGGGCTGACATGAGGGCTGATGGGTGGCTGACATGAGGGCTGATGGATGGCTGACATGAATGCTGACATGAAGGCTGACATGAGGGCTGACATGAGGGCTGATAGATGGCTGACATGAGGGCTGATAGAAGGCTGAAGGTTGGGTGGTTGATCTGAGGCATTGTGGGTCTGATCTGAGGTCTGACATTGGGGTCTGATTGGGGCTGTAAGCTGACGTCTGATTAACTTTGGGGGTTTTATTGCTGGTCTGACCTGAGGTGTACTGGAAAATATTTTTTTCTTATTGCCCTCCTCTAAAACCTGCGTCTTATGGGCCAGTGCGTCTTATAGGGCCAAAAATACGGGTAATTGTTATTTTCAAAGAATTCTACCATATCTGTACTTTACACTGGGAGTGCACCATGGTATCACTGTGCTTGATTGGCCAGCAGACTCGTCTAACCTAAACCTCATAGAGAATCCATGGAGTATAGTCAAGAGGAAGAAGAGAGAGAATAGACCCAACAATGCAGATGAGCTGAAGGCCGCTATGAAAGTGTGTAATCAATCTACAGTATATAATATATTAGTTTCACTGTCTGAATTGAATTACTGAAATAAATAAACTTTTCGATGATATTCGATTTTTTTTAGATGCACCTGCATGTGTTACTACGTCTATTAGGACATCCTACAGCTAAGATGAGTACTGTAATTGCATTGCCTAGAGTCTAGTAACTCATCTGAGACCCACCACCTGTCTTAGGCTACTTTCACACTAGCGTTCGATCGGATCCGTTCTGAACGGATCCGATCGTAATAATGCAGACGGAGGCTCCGTTCAGAACGGATCCGTCTGCATTATATTAGCAAAAAAAAGCTAAGTGTGAAAATAGCCTGGGACGGATCCGTCCAGACTTTCAATGTAAAGTCAATGGGGGACGGATCCGCTTGTAGATTGAGCCATATTGTGGCATCTTCAAACGGATCAGTCCCCATTGACTTACGATGTAAGTCTGGACGGATCCGCATGCCTCCGCACGGCCAGGCGGACACCCGAACGCTGCAAGCAGCGTTCAGCTGTCCGCCTGTCCGTGCGGAGGCGAGCGGAGCGGAGGCTGAACGCCGCCAGACTGATGCAGTCTGAGCGGATCCGCTCCATTCAGACTGCATCAGGGCTGGACGGCTGCGTTCGGGTCCGCTCGTGAGCCCCTTCAAACGGAGCTCACGAGCGGACACCCGAACGCTAGTGTGAAAGCAGCCTTAAATGTGGCTCAGGCAACAGTTTTTTCTGCCACTATGCTTTATAATGCACATGTTTGTTCAAACTGGATTATATAAAGATTATAAACGTAAAACAAGTCAACCACAAGTCAAAAAAGGATTATCATGCATTTGGCAAAAGCCACGTCCACCTCCAAACATTTTTGTATCTAAAATAGAAGAGTAACCACTATTAAATGTTTTCCTGCTTTTGTTTTTTCAATTATAAAGCTGTACTTCGTGGCACTCTGCTTGGCTGATGCTTGGAATCGGGTTACCACCCCGTTCACAGTAAAAAGAGAATACTCCAGCAAATGAACTGCTGGAGTATTCTCTTTTTACTGTGAACAGGGTGGGACCCCGACTCCAAGCATCAACCAAGCAGAGTGCCATGAAGTTCAGCTTTATAATTGATCTTCCCAGACCGAGTGGAGCGCTTCCCACGACCATGGCCAGTGGAACCCTGTCATTCCAACAGGAAGAAATCTCACTGATGCTATCCCAGGTCAACATCTCTGGTGAACTTCTACAGACATCAGCGTCTGAGTTCAAATCAAGGGACCTAGAACGTGAAGCCCAGAGACTTTTGAACTATGAGCTACATTGTGTTACATTAGCGGAATACTTGAAGGTACAACGCACCCCCCGAGGGCTACGCATCCGTACGAGACCAACCTTCTTCAAGGATAACAGAATTCTGCAGAAAATTTGAGCAGATTCTCAACAAGTGTTCTTTTGACTTAATGGCACTAACCTTCTCTTCTCTGCAAGATCCCATCAACAAAACAAAGACCGAAATCAACATGATTGAGGAACAACTGAAAGCCATTCTTTCACCGGATGTCACAACCAGACAGCTGAGAAGCTCTGACAGAGGCCTTTCAGAACCTCCTCCTTGACTTTCTTTGTTGTGGTATTCAGTTCCTCATCTCGTTAGCCTCTCTCAGCTGTCATGTGTTGGACTAATTGCTTCCCTTTAAATTCCTCCCCAGAATGCTTTTCTGGGCGGCTTATACTTCTTCCTGGAGTGTGTGTGCATGCTGATCTTGTTCTCCTGTCTGCTACAAAAGCTAAGTGTTGAACATTTATCTGTTATTTTCTGTTTGCTGGATCCCAGGTGACCCTGACTCCCTCCGTATCTTGTGTAGGGAGCCGGTGGTCGTGTCCCCTCACTATTGTAGGGTGCTCAGGGGTTATATAGTCAAGGTACGTGGATATGCAAACTTCCACCATTCGGATCTTTGCATAGGCTGAGCAGCCAGGGAAAGTGCCAGGTCTTCTGCAGGGGTCTCCCCTTGGTTCCTTAGTTTTTGGATCCAGCGAGTCATTTATGCATGTTGCTTTGCCTTGTTTCCTGTACACAGTCCGTGACATTATAAGCCGCCAAAACCGTCTCAAGCATGGATCCGGTTTCACTTTTAGCTGAACGCTTCCAGGGTCTTTCATTGGAGGTAGCTGATCTCCGTAAGACTTTTTCTCAGCTTCAAGTGACCGGTTCAGCTTGCGTTCATGGACTTTGTTCTGAGCCTAAGATCTCGCTCCCGGATACGTTCTCCGGGGGTAGTGAGAATTTTGTGCGTTTTAGAGAGGCTTGCAAACTCCATTTTCGCCTTCTTCCCCATTCCTCTGGTGATGAGGAACGGAGGGTGGGGATCATTATATCGCTGCTCAGAGGTAACGCTCAGTCCTGGGCCTTTTCGCTGCCGGAGGGGGCACGGCCTCTCCGTTCAGTGGATGAATTCTTTTTAGCCCTGGGTCAGATATATGATGATCCAGATCGTATTGCTCTGGCTGAGTCTAGACTACGTCTATTATGCCAGGGTAAACAATCCGCAGAAATATACTGCTCAGAATTTCGGAGATGGGCAGTTGATACTGGTTGGAATGATGCTGCACTCCGAAGTCAATTTTGCCATGGTCTTTCAGAGGGATTGAAAGATGCATTTGCCTTTCATGAGAGGCCTATTTCTTTGGACTCTGCTATGTCTCAGGCCGTTCGTATTGACAGGCGTCTTAGAGAGAGAGGTGAGATGTCCCCTTCCTGTCATACTCAGTCCCAGGACAGTGCAGCGGTCCCATTCTGTGCGCAGGGGTCTCCGTCGCCGTCAGCCCCTTCTGAGCAGGAGCCCATGCAGCTGGGGTTGATTGCTTCTGACAATAGAAGATTTAGCTCGCATGGGAGGGTTTGTTTTTGTTGTGGAGGTATAAATCATTTGGCAAATATTTGTCCCTCTAGGAGATTCAGGCAGTTTTCTGGGAGTAATAAAGAAACAAACAGGAAAAAATCTTTTAAAAATGTTCCGTCTGTTACTATTGGCAGGGTTGAGGCGGAAATTGAAGGTTTTCCATTTGCTTGTAGTTCCCGTTTTGTCCTGCCGGCTAGGGTGGCGCTAGAGAGCAAGAACATTTTTTGTGAGATTTTTGTGGATAGTGGAGCAGCGGTCAATCTCATTGATAATCAATTTGCGATAACTCATGGTTTCCATGTGCACACTTTGGGAAAGGATATTCCTGTTTTTGCTATCGATTCCGCTCCACTTTCTCAGAAATCATTAAAGGGCATAGTTCACGATATCCGTTTAATTGTGAGTGATGCTCATGTTGAGGATGTGTCATGTTTCGTCCTTAGCGGTTTGCCTACCCCTCTGGTGTTGGGGCTGCCCTGGCTCACTAAGCATAACCCCACCATTGATTGGCAAGCGAGGCAAATAAATGGTTGGAGTGACTTTTGCAGAGAGAATTGCCTCATGACATCTGTTTCTGAGGTTGCTACTAAGACTGTACCATCTTTTCTCTCTGAATTTTCGGATGTCTTCTCTGAGAGTGGAGTTCAGGATTTGCCCCCGCACAGGGAGTACGATTGCCCTATTAATCTCATCCCAGACGCCAAGCTGCCTAAATCTCGTTTATACAATCTTTCCCAACCTGAGAGGATCGCTATGCGTGCTTATATCTCTGAGAGTCTGAGAAAAGGACACATACGACCCTCGAAGTCACCTGTTGCCACTGGTTTTTTCTTTGTTAAGAAAAAAGATGGTTCTTTAAGACCTTGTCTGGATTTCAGGGAGCGGAACAGTATCACAATTCGTGACCCTTATCCGCTTCCTCTGATCCCGGACCTGCTTAACCAGGTTGTTGGGGCTAAAGTATTTTCCAAATTAGATCTAAGAGGGGCATACAACCTGGTCAGGGTCAGAGAAGGGGACGAATGGAAGACGGCCTTCAATACCCCTGAGGGCCATTTAGAAAATTTGGTTATGCCTTTTGGTTTGATGAATGCCCCAGCCGTTTTTCAGCATTTCCTGAACAGCACTTTTTATCATTTGATGGGAAAATTTGTATTGGTGTATTTGGATGACATTTTTATTTTTTCTCCCGATTTCAAAACTCATAAGGAACATTTACGTCAGGTCTTGCTCATCCTGCGGGAGAATAAATTATATGCGAAACTGGAAAAATGTGTGTTTGCGGTTCCAGAAATTCAATTTCTGGGGTTTCTTCTCTCCGCTTCTGGTTTTCGCATGGACCCCGAGAAGGTCTGCGCTGTGCTTGAGTGGGAGCTTCTTGAGAATCAGAAGGCGCTGATGCGTTTTTTGGGCTTTGCCAATTATTACAGGAAGTTAATTTTGAATTATTCTTCTATTGTTAAACCACTCACTGATATGACCAGAAAGGGGGTAGATTTTTCTTCTTGGTCAGTAGAGGCGCGTAAGGCTTTTTCTGATATCAAGGAGAGTTTTGCTTCCGCTCCCATCTTGGTGCAACCTGATGTTTCTTTACCCTTCATAGTTGAGGTTGATGCTTCTGAGGTGGGTGTGGGGGCGGTCTTGTCTCAGGGTTCCTCTCCTGCCAATTGGCGACCGTGTGCCTTTTTCTCAAGAAAACTCTCCTCCGCAGAGAGAAATTACGATGTGGGAGATAGGGAATTGTTGGCCATCAAGTTGGCTTTTGAGGAATGGCGCCATTGGCTAGAGGGAGCCAGACACCCTATTACCGTATTTACTGACCATAAAAATCTGGCCTACTTGGAGTCAGCCAAGCGTCTGAACCCGAGACAGGCCAGATGGTCTTTGTTCTTTTCTAGGTTTAATTTTGTTGTCACGTTCCGCCCTGGAGTTAAGAATGTGAAGGCAGATGCCCTGTCACGTTGTTTTCCGGGAGGCGGGAATTTTGAAGACCCGGGTCCCATTTTGGCTGAAGGTGTGGTGGTCTCTGCTCTTTTTCCTGAATTGGAGGCAGAGGTGCAGGCAGCCCAGTCAGAGGCTCCTGATTTTTGTCCTCCTGGGAGGTTGTTTGTGCCTCTCGCTTTAAGACACAAGATTTTTAAAGAACACCACGATACGGTCCTTGCTGGGCACCCGGGGGTAAGAGCCACACTGGATCTCATCGCTCGGAGATTCTGGTGGCCTGCACTTCGTAAGTCGGTTGAGGGTTTTGTGGCAGCCTGCGAGACTTGCGCTCGTGCCAAAGTCCCTCATTCACGGCCATCAGGTCCTCTCCTTCCCTTACCCATTCCTTCCCGTCCTTGGACACATCTGTCCATGGACTTCATAACGGACCTGCCTTGTTCCTCGGGGAAGACTGTGATTCTGGTGGTGGTGGACCGTTTTAGCAAAATGGTGCATTTCATCCCTTTTCCTGGTTTGCCCAATGCTAAGACGCTGGCGCAGGCATTTATTGATCACATTGTCAAATTGCACGGTATTCCTTCAGACATAGTCTCTAATAGGGGCACGCAGTTTGTTTCCAGATTCTGGAAGGCTTTCTGTTCTCGCTTGGGGGTTCGGTTGTCATTCTCTTCTGCTTTCCACCCGCAGTCGAATGGCCAGACAGAGCGCGTCAATCAGAATCTGGAGACATATCTGCGCTGTTTTGTGGCGGAGAATCAAGAGGATTGGTGTTCTTTTTTCTCCCTTGCTGAGTTTGCTTTAAATAACCGTCGTCAGGAGTCCTCTGATAAGTCACCATTTTTTGGTGCATATGGGTTTCATCCGCAGTTTGGGACTTTCTCGGGAGAGGGGTCTTCTGGTTTACCTGATGAGGACAGATTCTCCTCCTCTTTGTCATCTATTTGGCAAAAGATTCAGGATAATCTAAAGAGCATGAGTGAGAGATATAAGCGTGTGGCAGATAAGAGACGTGTGCTTGGTCCGGACCTGAATGTTGGTGATCTGGTGTGGTTGTCTACCAAGAATATCAAATTGAAGGTTCCCTCCTGGAAGTTGGGTCCTAGGTTTATTGGGCCTTACAAAATCCTGTCTATCATCAATCCTGTTGCATACCGTCTTGATCTTCCTCAGACTTGGAAGATCCATAATGTTTTTCATAAGTCCTTATTGAAACCTTATGTTCAACCCATTGTACCCTCGCCTTTGCCTCCTCCTCCGATTATGGTTGATGGGAATCTTGAATTTCAGGTCTCTAGGATTGTGGATTCTCGTCTTGTCCGCGGTTCTCTTCAGTACCTTGTTCATTGGGAGGGGTATGGTCCTGAGGAGAGGATGTGGGTCCCAGTGACGGACATTAAGGCCTCTCGTCTCATCAGGGCTTTCCATAGGTCCCATCCTGAGAAGGTGCGTTCTGAGTGTCCGGAGTCCACTCGTAGAGGGAGGGGTACTGTCACAACCAGACAGCTGAGAAGCTCTGACAGAGACCTTTCAGAACCTCCTCCTTGACTTTCTTTGTTGTGGTATTCAGTTCCTCATCTCGTTAGCCTCTCTCAGCTGTCATGTGTTGGACTAATTGCTTCCCTTTAAATTCCTCCCCAGAATGCTTTTCTGGGCGGCTTATACTTCTTCCTGGAGTGTGTGTGCATGCTGATCTTGTTCTCCTGTCTGCTACAAAAGCTAAGTGTTGAACATTTATCTGTTATTTTCTGTTTGCTGGATCCCAGGTGACCCTGACTCCCTCCGTATCTTGTGTAGGGAGCCGGTGGTCGTGTCCCCTCACTATTGTAGGGTGCTCAGGGGTTATATAGTCAAGGTACGTGGATATGCAAACTTCCACCATTCAGATCTTTGCATAGGCTGAGCAGCCAGGGAAAGTGCCAGGTCTTCTGCAGGGGTCTCCCCTTGGTTCCTTAGTTTTTGGATCCAGCGAGTCATTTATGCATGTTGCTTTGCCTTGTTTCCTGTACACCGTCCGTGACACCGGATGATTACCACCAATTGAGATAAAAGATCAACTAGTCCCTCCTGCAACACCGAAAAGAGGTGGAGGCGACCAAGAGGAGTAAATTCCTCTGCAACACTGAAGACCACAGACAAAACCGGGTCTCAGGTGGCCAGATCCCTCCATTACCCGTTTGGGCGAATCCAGAAGACGTTAACTATCCAGGGACTCATCCCAATCTGGATCAAACAGTGATACTTACCCCCAACCCAGACCAGATGAACACATTTCAGCTAGACCTGGATGCACTAAGACTTTTAAGAAACATTCGCCTTAAGGTACATTTCTCTGAGGGTCCTGACACCCCAGGTAAGAACACCGGTCGACCAAAGTCGCAGCTCTTCTTCCGTGACTTTGGTCTATGCAACAAGAGCCATTTTATGCCCCCCAAAAACCAACCAGCAATTGAAACATTCATCTCTCTGGTACAACGGGATATTACACAATTTAAGAAAAACATAACAAAGGGTAAATACAAGGTCAAACACAATCTCTCCTCTCTTCTCAAAAATAAAGAACTCATATTCAAACCAGCAGATAAGGCTGGAGCCCTTGTCCTAATGGACAAACTACCATACCCTTAATGTAATTGATGAAGCCACATTAACCTTTTTATTCAATGCTCATCCAACAATACCTGTATTCTACACATTGCCCAAAATACACAAGAATCTCCATAATAATCCGGCCAATTCTGTCATATCTCCATTATCCATCCTCCTGACCCCTATTATTAAAGGGACAAGGTCCTTCTTGTTGGACACTTTCTCCTTTCTTGACATGAAAAACAATTTACCGCCACTAACACCTGATGCATTATTGGTCACCTGGGACGTGACAAGCTTGTACACGTCCATTCAACACTAAAAGAGTTTTTGGCCGCAGTACGTAAACTGCTCCACCATTACCGAACCAATCACTGTAGGTTTCTACATGGATATGTTAGAATTGGTCCTGACGAATAATTTCTTTTTATTCGAAGATGATTTCTATTTACAGCAACAGGGTACCGCGATGGGATCCAATGTGGCGCCTCCTTATGCAAACTGCTACATGGCAGACTTTGAGGACACTTTTGTCTACCCAGATACATGTTTTAACTTGCAGGTGGTAATATGGAAACGCTATATAGATGATATTTTTTGCATATGGGAGGGCCCATTGGATTCCCTGTTACAGTTCCACACTTTCCTCAAATCAATCTACCCGGAACTGCAGTTTGCCATTCACTATGACCCCTATTCCATATAACTTTTTGGACACCATAGTCACAAAGGAAACAACAAGGACCCTCTCTACAGATCTTTATAGAAAGCCAACCGACCACAAAAAAAACTTACTTCACTATTCAAGTTTTCATTCAGAAAATACAAAAAAGTCTCTTTCACATTGCCAATTTGCACGAGTACGACGCATAGTCAAATCATAACCCGTACGCCAACTAAGATTATCCGAAATGAAACATTTTCAGGAAAGAGGGTACCCACAACGTCTGCTCCTTAACTCAGAGACACCAAAAACTACCAACCCCACGTTACAAACCGCACATATTCCTTTTGTGCATACATTTCAGTATACATAACAGTGCATACATAACAGTATTAGAAATCACTGGCCCATCTTACAGAAAGCCTACCTTCAAATAGCTGAATTTAAGAACCCTGTTCTGGACTGTACACATCGTCCCAAGAGTTTACGGGACCTACTGGTAAAAGCCGATATTGGGTCCTCCATAAGAGTCCTAGGCAAACATTCCTTGCTACTCAAAGGACAGGCACATTTCTGTGTGTGCATTGTTTACAATGCTCAAACGTCCTAAAAGGGTCCCACCACCCACAATCCGGGAGGAGAATTCCTATTAAAGGTTTTTAAACGTGTGATTCTACCTTTGTGGTTTATTTATTAAAATGCCCCTGTGGTAAAGTATATGTTGGCGAAATCACACAAAAAGTTTGTGACCAGATATATGTCAGCATAAATCCAACATCAGGCGAAAAAACCTTTTGTTACCGGTCCCGTTACATTTTGATACGGCAGTTCATAATCTTTCACAATTAAAATACCAGATAATCGAAGAGGTGACTCCTTGCAGAAGAGGGGGTGATTGGGTCAAACAGTTAAAAAGAAGAGAGGCTTATTGGATACACAAATTGGACAGCCTGAAACTAAAAGGGGTTAAATGGGGAGTATGAGGTACAGCATTTGATTTAACATGGTTTGTGGAGACTTCTGTAGATCCTCCATACTGATTATTGTACACTATTATTACTTTATATTGTATACTATATCATATAATGGTTCTCATTTCCCTTTCTCTTACAGATATTTCCTGGGGCCTTCTGGAGTATCCTTTCTAACTTATATTCTCACTTTGCAGTTTACATATTATCCATCACATTCCTGGATACCCCGTCTCCCTTGTTCTGCCTCTTTTATCTCTCTCTATCCCTTCTCTCTACAACAGCGCTCGTGCCTGTAGTCCATCCACACAATTTACATATGACTGGCAAAACACAGGAGAGCTCGAGCCTCAGTTTGCTACAAAACAAGGCTTGATACACTCCCTCGTCTATCGCGCATGCGCAGCGTCACCTGGTGGCCGGTGCGCTCTTTTTAAAGGCAAGCTTCCCAATACTTCACGGCCCACATCTCATAGTGCAGATGCACATTTCCTTAGCGCACAACTTCTACTATTTACCTCCTGATCTTCTGTCCGAGCGGCACCAGGTAATTTTTGCTCCATAAGCCTCTTTACCTCTGGCTGTGTACAGGTCACTGTGTAACTCCAATTAATGTTGTATTTTCTACTTATTTCCACACTTGTATTTATACTTATATTTTCTGCATTTACATTTTCAGTATATCATTATAATTATTATATATAATAACTGTGGCATCCTCCTTAACATCCTGATATGATCGGCATCCAGGGATTACACATCGGGACCCTGTCAAACCTGAATTCATATAACTTTCCTATATATATACTTTCCTTTGTACTTATATATTTAGTTTATTTATGTTGTTGCTGTAGTTTGAAAAAAGGCCGGATGTGGCCGAAACGTCACACTTAAGGCTTCGTTCACATCATCGTTCAGCCTTTCCGTTCTCCTGCCCCGTTTAGGAGCATAACTGAGCCGAACGGAGCCTACGGGCCCCAGAGACTATAATGGGGTCCGTTAGGTATCCGCTCAGAAGATTTTTGAGCGGAGACAAAAGTTGTGCATGCAGGACTTTTGTCTCCGCTTCAAAAATCTTCTTCTGAGCGGAAACTTAACGGACCCCATTATAGTCTACGGGGCCCGTAGGCTCCGTTCGGCTCAGTTATGTGCCGAATCCGTCCTTTCTGTTTTCCTGCTCCTAAATAGGGCAGGGGAACGGAGAGGCTGAATGGTGATTTGAACAAAGCCTTAATTGTACAGCTGTGAGTACAATTGAACTGCTGGAGTATTCTCTTTTTACTTAGTTTTTTCAATGTCAGAATTGCAATATTTGGTACACGCAAGAACGCCACTGTAGATGGATATTTACAGAAAGCTAGAAATGCATAAAGATGCCATCTCCCTCTTACAAATTTGCATCAGGCTGTATTCATTGGATTTTATATTGTAAGACATACATTATATTGTTTCTAGAGGTTTTGTATTGACAGGTTCACTTTACATAATTCTTTCCTGAGTATTTTCTGTCAGCGTGTGGGAACCTTACAGGAGGGGTTTCCTTACCTTTGGCTGCATTACACTAATCCAAATATATATATTTATTTACAGATGTAAAAGAGACTTAAAGTGTACCTAAACTTTGGAGTGACTTATTTAAAACGACTCTAAATTACATGAAATGAATTTTTAGAATGTACTTACATTTTTTTCAGCTTTTCCATATGAAATACCGTAGACACCTGAAGTTTGGATTTGCGGATTCCACTGGTGCCCCAGGAGCGCTGTACTGGCAGGAGCACACATTGCTATTCCTGTCTGTGCCAGCTCCGCTCTGCTAGAGCCTGGATATGGAAAGCTCTGCTATGCAGAGCTCCTGGTAAAGCCTTGCATCGCTGTACCTGTCTGTCTGTGCCCGCTCCTCTGAAGCCTAGCATAGCACACATGTGCCAAGCTTTAGCATAGAGGAACTTGCACAGACAGTAGCAGCGATGTGTCCTACGGTATCTGCATAACGGCTGACATGTCAGTGGTGTACAAGTGTACGGATTCCAAAGCACTAAAGGCACCCTGAACTTCAGGAGTCAAATTTCTTCAGGTTTTCCATATGAAGTAAAGTCTATTAGAAAATTCATTTTATGACATTTAGAGTAGTTTTCAATAAAGTCTTTTCACAGTTTAGGTTTTTCACACTTTAATTTCAAATAACAGTAAACTATATGATATGAAATCAAAATAAATGAATTAAATATATATGCAAATTGGTCACTTCACACAGCATTGCAATATGACTCAATATGGAGCTGCCTGGTTAGCACTACTAAGCTATACCTATCTGTAGGTTGCCAGTCGTTTGTGTTTTATACAGCAAGATTATTTCTCTAGGAATATTTCATACTGACAATAAAAATAAATGCTTCATTTTACAAGTGAAAAGCAGCATTCACATCATAAACACTATACTTTCATAATCACAATGGAAGAGCAGCTTCTGGAGAGCAGAAACACTGACTATATGCTTGTTATTCATGAACTGTGACCTACTTATGCATGTGCTTTACTGAAATCTACCTGTCATCTGACTGTGGTCTGACTATAATAATGCTAGCTGGCAGAGAAACAGCTTGCCAGAGTACACAGTATCCGGCACAGCGGGATAATGCTATAAACTGCCGCATCCCATTGACTATAAAGCCAGCATTTCTGCCAGAAAGTGGCTGGATCCCATTGCAGTCAATGGGGGTTTGGCAGTTAACAGCATTTTCCGGCTAAGCCGGATACTGTGGCAAACCTGCTGGATTTCGGAATGCAGATCTGAACTTCGCATTATTATACACAGTCAGACGGCAGGTAGATCTCAGTAAATCTGTTCTGCTAGAACAGCCTGCCGGGTATTGGAACGCAGATGTGAACTTCGTATTATTATAGCCAATACACAGTCAGACGGCAGGTAGATATCAGTAAATCTGTTCTGCTAGAACAGCCTGCTGGGTATTGGAACGCAGATGTGAACTTCGTATTATTATAGCCAATACACAGTCAGACGGCAGGTAGATATCAGTAAATCTGTTCTGCTAGAACAGCCTGCTGGGTATTGGAACGCAGATGTGAACTTCGTATTATTATAGCCAATACACAGTCAGACGGCAGGTAGATATCAGTAAATCTGTTCTGCTAGAACAGCCTGCTGGGTATTGGAACGCAGATGTGAACTTCGTATTATTATAGCCAATACACAGTCAGACGGCAGGTAGATCTCAGTAAATCTGTTCTGCCGGATATTGGAACATAGATGTGAGCTTCTCATTATTATAGTCAATACACAGTCAGACAGCAGGTAGATCTCAGTAAATCTGTTCTGCCGGATATTGGAACATAGATGTGAGCTTCTCATTATTATAGTCAATACACAGTCAGACAGCAGGTAGATCTCAGTAAATCTGTTCTGCCGGATATTGGAACATAGATGTGAGCTTCTCATTATTATAGTCAATACACAGTCAGACGGCAGGTAGATCTCAGTAAATCTGTTCTGCTAGAACAGCCTGCCGGGTATTGGAACGCAGATGTGAACTTCGTATTATTATAGCCAATACACAGTCAGACGGCAGGTAGATATCAGTAAATCTGTTCTGCTAGAACAGCCTGCTGGGTATTGGAACGCAGATGTGAACTTCGTATTATTATAGCCAATACACAGTCAGACGGCAGGTAGATATCAGTAAATCTGTTCTGCTAGAACAGCCTGCTGGGTATTGGAACGCAGATGTGAACTTCGTATTATTATAGCCAATACACAGTCAGACGGCAGGTAGATATCAGTAAATCTGTTCTGCTAGAACAGCCTGCTGGGTATTGGAACGCAGATGTGAACTTCGTATTATTATAGCCAATACACAGTCAGACGGCAGGTAGATCTCAGTAAATCTGTTCTGCCGGATATTGGAACATAGATGTGAGCTTCTCATTATTATAGTCAATACACAGTCAGACAGCAGGTAGATCTCAGTAAATCTGTTCTGCCGGATATTGGAACATAGATGTGAGCTTCTCATTATTATAGTCAATACACAGTCAGACAGCAGGTAGATCTCAGTAAATCTGTTCTGCCGGATATTGGAACATAGATGTGAGCTTCTCATTATTATAGTCAATACACAGTCAGACAGCAGGTAGATCTCAGTAAATCTGTTTTGCTAGAACAGCCTGCCGGGTATTGGAACGCAGATGTGAACTTCGCATTATTATAGTCAATACACAGTCAGACAGCAGGTAGATCTCAGTAAATCTGTTCTGCCGGATATTGGAACATAGATGTGAGCTTCTCATTATTATAGTCAATACACAGTCAGACAGCAGGTAGATCTCAGTAAATCTGTTCTGCCGGATATTGGAACATAGATGTGAGCTTCTCATTATTATAGTCAATACACAGTCAGACAGCAGGTAGATCTCAGTAAATCTGTTTTGCTAGAACAGCCTGCTGGGTATTGGAACGCAGATGTGAACTTCTCATTATTATAGCCAATACACAGTCAGACGACAGGTAGATCTCAGTAAATCTGTTCTGCTAGAACAGCCTGCCACATTTCGAAGCCCAGATGTGAATGTAAACTAATCAGAATATAAAAATACAGATGTTAAAAAACATTCTACATCTATCCACTGTGATAAAGCTGACATTGTTTCTAAAGGGATTTGACTTGGTCTTCTCCAGAAGTTGAGTCTAAGGCTACTTTCACATATACGATTTTATATGTCAGTGGTGCCGAATCAGTTTTTTTGGACAGGAAAAAAAAATTGATCCGACAACCATTGACTTACAATAGTGTTAGTGCCGGATGCGGTTTGTTTACTTTCAATTTAATACAACCGCATCTGAACGGCTGCAGCCGGTTGAACTAAATCAAACTGAAGAGTTTTCCTCCAGTTTTGAGATCCAGCAGAGGATAGAAAAGGAAAGGAAATGACATAGATCAGACAGTCTTATCAAGCATGCCTTGATCTGAGTAAAATATTTAAATATGTACATGTAACTGTATATAGTGTTTACAGGGGTTGTCTCACCACAGCTAATTGGTGCAAGGTCCCTGAAACCCCCGGCAAACATCTTGTATTACAACAGCCACACATTTCTGCTACATTTCTAATGTAGTATTGACGCTGATTCACATGATGATAATGTTCATAGTCGGACTGAGTCTGCCAGAACCTAGCCCTTGTTATCAGCTCTCTACACTTTGGCTCGTAGGTCAAATGCCGCAATATGGCACAAGAAATGGTTCTCTTCATGAGACCACCCCTTTACTCATTTTGTTAACTGTTCTGTCAAATGAAATTCAGTTTTAGTCAGTTAAGATCACTTGGCCCATCATTTCATTTGCATGAGAATTCAATATTGCAGAAGACAATCTAATGCTGTTAAAGGAGTTTTTTGGGAGTTCAATATTGATGGCCTGCTCTCAGAATAGGTCATCAATATCTGACTGGTTGGGGTCAAACTCCTGGCAACCCTGTAAATCAGATGTTTTAGGAGGCAGTGGCCTGCTCACAGCGTCATATATTGTATAGTGACGGTGCGGGTACTGCAGCCCAGGCCCATTCATTTGAATGGGTCTAAGCTGAGCCTAGGTCATGTTACCAACAAAAGTGACATCTCTGGCCTAGGAAGATGCCGCAATGCTCACCGGATCGCTGTGGATTCTTCAAACAGCTAATCAGCAGCGGTGCTGATCAGACACTGATGACCTAGCTGAGTATAGGCCATCAATACTGAACCCCCCTGGAAACCTGTTTTGACTTTTCAGATGAATATCAAACTATTTACTGGGAAATGGATCCTCAATGCCCTATTTACCACCCATTTTACCAAACTGCAGAAAATTATTCAAATAATAAAAAAAAAAAAATAACAGTCACCTCTTTCCAATCCCACGCCAATCTAGAGCAGATGCTCCATTAGTATCCCTTGTCTGTTTACAAGCAGCCAGCATGTGACCACTGCTGACAATGAGTGGCCTCAGTGATCATACAACTAGCATCTTGGCTCCAGCATACTTTAAGCAGACCTCCAAGTATAAAACAACTTTTGATGAATGAATAGTGCATATGAATATAAGAAACTTTGTAATACATCTTATTACAGAAAAGGTTTTTTAATCTACTTTATTCAGGATGCTTTACTCTTTCCTGCTTTTAATATTGACATCTAAGCAAGGTAAAGGCAATGTGTCATCAGAAAATGACATACTGTTTAAATCACGTTTTTATGTTAGGTTATTAAAATATATTTCAGAAGTTTTAGTGAGAAAGCATAATTTTTTTAGTATAACCTATTACACGGTTTCTTATGCTCACCTCCACTATTCACGTATAAAAACGTTTGTGGAGGTATACTTTAAGATAGCTGTCAGACAGCTATTTCTCCTTACTCCATTATCAACATGCACACTTGGCATTTGCATATTTGCTGTGGGAACAAATAATTTGGTGAGTTGATATCCTACATGACCAATCCTTTCTCCCAACATCCGAATTTTTAAGAGATATGGGAGACCACCATAGACATTAGACGATTGAAGAGTTCGGAAAACACTTATCTAACTTATATGCTCTGGGATCTCTGCATCACAAGACAAAAGTAATAATTTGAAGTTTGGCTTAACTTGGTCATGAACTGCATTGTAATTTATTTGCCCAGAGTTTTATTTACTATAGACTTAAGATCTCTACGAGTATGTTTAAAAAAAAATGTATACCACTCCTGTCAAGAATCGTAGTATTCATATTGCAGAAGTTACACCCTGCCCACATGCCTTCACATCATATGCATACACTTACATACCTGGAATAGATTGTGCAGTTCCCTCACAGTTGATGTTGGGGATGGTAGTTGGCTGCTGTTGACTGGAGCTAACTTCAGGCTCAGTGCTAACTGATGGTGAGAGCGCCATGTCAGAGGGCAATGCAGGTTTCAGTATAGGTGGAATAATTTCTTCGGAAATCTCTTTCTTTTCCTGTCCTGGCAACTGAAGTGCAGATAAAGGGATGCTGATAGGTTGACCAGGGTTTCCTGTGGAGGTGCTGACAGGCATCTGAATTCCAATTTGTTGACTCACAAGTGGAGTATTAGATGGTACCTTGCTTTGTGATGGCAAGAGTGGCCTCACTGGTTTCTGGAGTGGGGATCTTTGTAGGACCAATGGGGAAGGTGTAATAGTTTGTATGTCTAAGTCACTGCTTAAAGATGGAGGCAAAACGCTAGGTGGTTTAGTTGGTCCCATAAAAGGATTTGTGGAAGGGGTCTGATTCTTCGGCTTGGTCATTTGAGTTAAAGATAACGAAGGACCATCAATACCACCAGTGAGTTCTGCATTAGCAACAATGTAATAGTCTTCAGGATTCTCCTGTTTGATCTTCTTCACAATGACATCGTTACTATCCTCATCAACAATCTGTGACTGAGACCCAGAAACAGAAGAGTTAAGACCACCACTGGGCCTCTTGCGAGAAACATTAGGAGATTGCTGAGTTCTGTTCTCAAAATCACTGTCTTCATCTGTTGCAGAAGATTCACATACCATATCAAACAATGTGGTTTCATCTTCATATTCTTCTACAGGCTCATCCAGCTCTGATGGCTCACTACAGTAGGAAAAATCGCACGAGTCTCCTGTTCTATTGCAGTCGAGCTTAGACTTTCCTGGCCTCCCAGGGTACCTTTCCAATGGACTAGTTTGAGTCTCTGATGGCACACCTATTATACTTGGACTGTCTGAGTTGAAGCTTCTATTGTCCTGAAAGCATACTCTCTCCTGAGGGCCTGCCCTACAAGTTGTAGTCAATGGCCAGTGGTATGCATGTCCGGCACTGCATCCCCACATAGCAGTAAGAGTGCCATGGGAGCCCTCAGAGAGTAAGTGCTTTAAATTTGGAATAAGGCTACAAATGGTACCATGACTATGGGCCCAACTTACTAACTTGGAGAGGTTTTCTGAGGAGGTATGAAGACAGTCTTCCATCGTGTATGATCAGGAGGCCTCTTCCTACAATTTAAAATAGAGAAGAATGAAACATATTTTCCTTCTAAACTCAAACATGGAATTCAGAAAAACCATTAAGGCTACTTTCACACTAGCGTTTACATTTTCCGGAATTGAGATCCGGCAGAGGATCTCAATACCGGAGAAAAACGCTTCAGTTTTGTCCCCATTCATTGTCAATGGGGACAAACCTGAATGCTCTAAAATGCATTCTGTTCTGTTTGCCCCATATTATATATTATTTGTTCCCATATTATATTTCTAGTTTCAAACCATATTTATTCATATGCGGGGACAGCCCCTCACCGGTGAAGATGCCCTGCTGATGAGACTAAGCCATTCTTCAGAATCCAATTATGTATCCCTAATCAGGAGCTGCTATACAGCACAAATGCAGGTTTGATACTGCACCAATTGTCAGGTTCTCATTCAATCCGAGGTCTATTAAAGGGGTTGTCTCACTTCAGCAAATGACTAATGTATTGTTATTATCCATATTGCTTCCTCTACTGGCTGGATTAATTTTCACGACCACCCCGCAATTCATCAGTGGTGGTCGTGCTTGCACACTATAGGAAAAAACACCAGCCTACGTGCACTCCCATAGTTCCACCCACCAGATAGGCCAATGCTTTTTTCTATAGTGTACAAGCACAGCTACCGCTGCTGGATAACAGGGTGTTTGTAACCATGGAAACGAGCAGTGTATAATGTGATAGAAAAAATTAATCCAGCCAGTAAAGGAGACAATATGGACAATAACAATACATTAGTAAGTGCCTTGTAGTAACTTTCTCTATATGATAAGTGCCACTTGCTGAAGTGAGACAACCCCTTTAATTCTGCCCTGAGATGAAATGGAAATCGCTACGTACTGTTCTTAACAATAAATAGTACCCAGGAGAAGCAGACATCAATATACCAGTACAAATTAATATTCTGCTTTACCTAATGCTTGGCTGATCGTTAAGTATTACATCCCTATAGTTTACTGTGGATGCAATTCACAATGATTTACTCAGCAAACTGATATATTGCCTTTATTCTTTGTAGAACCTTTAAAAATCTATAAAAATAGGCAACACAAGCACACACCTATTCAGACCTAGTAGCTTTGACCATCTATTGACCAGAGAGGATGTCACACCAGGTTCCACTGACCTAATTTTTTTTCTTAGGCCTCTTTCACACGAACGTATTTGTTCCGTGGGCATATTGCAGGCCACATACAGTGGTTCCGCAATACACGGGTCACCAGCCGTATGCATTCTGCATCACGGATGCGGTCCCATTCACTTGAATGGGTCCGCAAATCTGTAGATGCAGTGCTGAAGCACAGAACAGAACCCCACGGAAGCACTACGGAGTGCTTCCATGGTGTTCCGTTCCATACTTCCGCTGCGCAAAAATATAGAACTTGTTCTATCTTTGTGTGGAACGGACGGATAGCAGACCCCGTTCAAGTGAATAGGACTGCGATCCGCATGCGGCTGCCCCACGCTTTCACATCTGCGTTTTTTATTCAGGTTTTGAGATCCGGCAGAGGATCCGTTTCATTTAATACAACACTATCTATCCGTTCAATTTGTATTAAATCAAAACGACTCGTTTTTTATGGGTAATGAAAAAAACTGACCCGGCACTATTGACTTAAATAGATTTTCATGCCAGATCCGGTTTGTTCCGTTTCGCAGACCGGACACAAAACGCAACAAAATAGAACTGATGCATACTGATCCGTTTTGTCCCCACTGACAATGAATGGGGACAAATATGAACCGGTTTAGCCCTGGTTTTAAGATCCTCTGCCGAATCTCAAAACCAGAAAAAGCCAAGACACTGATGTGAAAGTAGCCCAACAAAATTGTCTCAAAATGCTACTACTGTCATGTTCCTGTAATGTGAATTATACTGCTGTCGCAATGGGCAAGTGCACTACCTTGAGAAGTAAGGCTACTTTCACACTCGCGTTTTGGCTTTCCGTTTCTGAGATCCGTTCAGGGCTCTCACAAGCGGTCCAAAACGGATCAGTTTTGCCCTAATGCATTCTGAATAGAAAAGGATCCGCTCAGAATGCATCAGTTTGCCTCCGATCAGTCTCCATTCCGCTATGGAGGCGGACACCAAAACGCTGCTTGCAGCGAAACTGAGCCAAATGGATCCGTTCTGGCACACAATGTAAGTCAATGGGGACAGATCAGTTTTCAATGGCACAATAGAAAACAGATCCGTCCTCCGTTGACTTTTAATGGTGTTCAAGACGAATACGTCTTGGCTATGTTACAGATAATACAAACAGATCCGTTCTGAACAGATGTATTATCTGAACGGATCCGTCTGTGCAGATCCATGACGGATTCGCACCAAACACGAGTGTGAAAGTAGCCTAAAATGTATTGGTGCACACTAGGCATTTGTACAATATGTGTGGCAGAAGAAAAATAAATAATGACATTCCTAAGGCTACTTTCACACTTGCGTTCAGAGCGGATCCGTCTGAGACGGATCCGATCATATAATGCAGACGGTGGCTCCATTCAGAACGGATCCGTCTGCATTATATTGTTAAAAAAAATTCTAAGTGTGAAAGTAGCCTGAACGGATCCGTCCAGACTTTCAATGTAAAGTCAATGGGGGACGGATCCGTTTGAAGATTGAGCCATAGTGTGTCATCTTCAAACGGATCCGTCCCCATTGACTTACATTGTAAGTCTGGACGGATCCGCACGGCCAGGCGGACACCCGAACGCTGCAAGCAGCGTTCAGGTGTCCGCCTGCGGAGCGGAGGCTGAACGCTGCCAGACTGATGCAGTCTGAGCGGATCCGCATCCACTCAGAATGCATTAGGGCTGGACGGATGCGTTCGGGGCCGCTTGTGAGCCCCTTCAAACGGAGCTCACAAGCGGACACCCGAACGCTAGTGTGAAAGTAGCCTAACCTACAGCTCACCTAAAGCTGAAATACCACTACATGTCTATTTTCTGATGATCTAACAGTACATCTGTGTGCCTTCTGTTAATACCGTCCTATATCTTTCCAGCATTCCTCTGTATTTAGCAATGTTTCATGTACAAAGTCAGCCTTTCAGTATTTATCTGCAAAACATGGTGATCTAATAAGAAAATGTGCTCAACTTGTCCTTCAAATTGTGCCTGCTCTCCAAGCAATGTTTACTCAGCCCAGGATATCAAGGGTAATCAGACAGGGCTGACATCTCCATGTTTCTCCTATGTGGATTATGCCCCGCTGCCGCTCTCTGCTGACCTTTGCAAGTAGGCCAAATAAACAGTATCAGCAGTGTTTAGATCTCAGGCTGCTCTGCCTAGCAACTAATATACTGTGCGACTACTGGTGTAAATAATGTGGCAGGAAAGCAGGCACTGGCTGCAGCACAAGGATGCTTTTAGACAAGCAGATTTCTACGTGGTACCAATATAGCACATTGATCAGCTATCATTTAACCCCTTAAGGCTAAGGCCTCTTTCACACTACCGTTTTTTTTTTCCGTTTTGCGGTCCGTTTTTTGCGTTCCGTATACGGTCCGTATACGGAACCATTCATTTCAATGGTTCTGCAAAAAAACGGAATGTGTTCCGTATGCAGTCCGTTTCCGTATTTTCGTTTTTCCGTTCCGTTGAAAAGATAGAACATGTCCTATATTTGGCCGCAAATCACGGTCCGTGGCTCCATTCAAGTCAATGGGTCCGCAAAAAAAACGGAACACATACGGAAATGCATCCGTATGTCTTCCGTATCCATTCCGTTTTTTGCGGAACCATCTATTGAAAATGTTATGCCCAGCCCAATTTTTTCTATGTAATTACTGTATACTGTATATGCCATACGGAAAAACGGAACGGAACAACGGAACGGAAACGGAACCACAACGGAAGCAAAAAACGGAACAACGGATCCGTGAAAAACGGAACGCAAAACACTGAATTCAACATACTGTAGTGTGAAAGAGGCCTAAGGGTTTTATGAAGTGGGCTCACAAGACAACCCTGCTCCATACATGGCAGCGTGTAATACAGCTGGGATCAGAGAGGACTACAATCCTGGTAATTTAATGTCTCAGATGCCAGGCTCCCAGGTCTGTCATAGAAAACTGCCTGTTAACCCCTGGCTGCAACAGAGCTTAAAGGGGTTTTCCGAGATGTTAATACTGATTAACTATGCTGAGATAATCAGTATCTGATCGGTGGTCCGACACCAGAGTTTGAGAAGGGGCACATCATTGTAATGAGAGAAGCAGTCACTCTAATATTGCAATCACTTCTATATATCATCATTACATGTATCATCATTCACACAAAGTTTCATTTGATTCAACAACTCCTTCTTAGTGCGTTATTTTTTTCGCAATGAGTGTATTTTACGTTGTAAGCAGCACGTCCCCTGTTTAGACAAAGACATGCAGCCGAGAAACCATAGTTTTTTATGGTGTCAGTAAATATCTAATCAGCTGGGGCTCAGCAGTCTGGCAGACTACCTTTGACCCTTCCAAGGGGTTGTCTCATCTCAGACAATGGGGTATATCGCTAGGATATGCCCCCATTGTCTTATAGGTGGGGGTATATCGGGAATGGAGCCCCGCAAAGTGGTGGCTGGAGGACTCCGGTCCAGCCACCACCAAGCCCTTTCTCCATAGAAGTGAATGGGAGCACACAGGGCATGACCAGCCACTGCTACCATTTACTTCCATGGGTCCGACAGGAATATATTAGGCGGCCCCATAGAAAATGAATAGAGGGTGGCTGCACATGCATCCCCCGCCACTTTCGGGGCTCTGTTCTCAATATATAGGTGGGACCCGCACCTATAAGACAATGGGGACATATCCTAGCGATATGCCCCCATTGTCTCAGATGAGACAACCCCTTTAAGGGCCAGGCTAATTTTCAGAAAAAAAGATATATTCATGGGGTGAAACTGAAAAACAAAATGCAATTCTGAAAGGTTTTGTCTAATTTGTTTTCATGGTGTTCACTATGTGCTAAAAAATTACACAGTCACTAGAATTACAGAGCTATCAATTATATACAGTTTCTTTTTTTTTTACCATTTTTAACAAATCTTAAAAAAAAATTCTATGAATCACCAGGTTCTGACAGCCATAACTTTTTATATATATATATATATATATATATATATATATATTTATAATTTCTGCAGAGCAAGCTGTATTTTTTGCTTTTCTTTACAATCACTGCACACAAGAAATATTTTTATATTTTAATAGCGATCAAATTTTTTAGACACATCAATACGAATTAACAAAAAAAAAATAGTTAGATCGTATTGATGTGTCTAAAAAATCCAAGTCCAGACCTAAATCCCATTGAGAATCTGTGGCAAGACTTGAATATTGCTGCTCACAGACGCTCTCCATCCAGTCCTGAGGTATTGTGCACAGAAGAACGGGAAAAAATGTCAACCTCTAAAAGTGTAAAGCTGGTAGAGACATACCCCAAAAGTCTTGTAGCTGTATAAAAAATTCAAGTCATTCCCTAAAAAAATATTGTTCACTTTTACATGTAAAACTGGGAAAGGGAATGACTTGAATTTTGTATACAGCTACAGGTCTTTTGGGGTATGTCTCTACCAGCTTTGCACTTCTAGAGGCGGAAATGTTTGCCCGTTCTTCTGTGCACAATACCTCAGGACTGGATGGAGAGCGTCTGTGAGCCACAGATTCTTAATGGGATTTAGGTCTGGACTTTAACTGGGCCATTCTAACACAGGAATATGCTTTGATCTAAACCATTACACTGTAGCTCTGGCTGTATGGTTAGGGTTGTTGTCCGGCTGGAAGGGGAACTTCTGCCCCAGTTTCAAGTCGTTTTCAGCCTCAAACAGGTTTTACTCCAGCATTGCCCTGTATTCAGCTACATCCATCTTCCCATTTAGGCTACATGCACACGACCGTTATGCCATCCGTTTTTTATTAAAATGCCTAAAACGGACAAGAATAGGACATGTTCTATTTATTTTTGCGGGGCTACAGAACGGACATACTGACAGCACGCAGTGTGCTGTCCGCATTTTTTTGCGGACCCACTGAAAAGAAAGGGTCCGCATCCTATCCACCAAAAAAACGGAACGGACACGCAAACAAAATACGTTCGTGTGCATGTAGTCTAACACTGACCGGCTTCACTGTCCCTGCTGAAGAAAGCATCCCCTAAGCTTGATTCTGCCACCACCATGTTTCACAGTTGGGATGGTGTGTTTGGGAGATGTGCAGTGTTAGTTTTCTACCCCACATAGCATTTGGCATTTAGGCAACAAAGTTCAACCTTGGTCTCATGTGACCACAGCACCTTCTTCCACATGTTTGCTGTGTCCCCTACATGACTTGTGGCAAACTGCAAACGGGACTTCTTAAGGCTTGCTTTCAAAAATGGCTTTCTTCTGGCCACATTTCCTTAAAGGCCAGATTTGTTAAAGGAAATCTGTCACATGGATTATCATTAATAAAGTAAAACTATTCCCATGTAGAACAGAACACCTCCTTCCCTGATGTACCTTCCATTTGGCGTTTCTTGTTTTCTATCTTGTGAAAATCATCTTTGTATGATATGCAAATTAGGCAGTAAGGTGCCCAGAGGGGCATTATTTTCTTTCCATCCAGTGCCCAGGCCCGTCCTCCATCAGAGCCTAAGCACGCCTCTCCTGGGTTGAGACTCCACATCCTCATCAGCGCCGTTGCCGCTTTGGCTCTTTCTCTAATTAGTGCTCTCCTTGCCTGGGCTGTCAGTTTAGGTGGACGGCCATGTCTTGGTAGGTTTGCAGTTGTGCATAGACCTTCCATTTTATAAGTCACATTTTGACTTATTTATTAAAATGTTTGAAAACCATGTATCATTTTCTTTTCACTATACACATACTTGCTGCTTTGTGTTGGTCTATCACATAAAATCCTAATAGAATACATTTAAGTTTGTGGGTGTAATGTGAAAAAAATTAGAAAAGTTAGAGCGGTATGAATACTCGTGCTCTTACACGATATGGTCCAGCAGCGGTATCCAAAAGTGCATGACGGCTAATCACCGGGCCACACCTGTGCATGCCAGACCATGCCTGATTGTTATAAATAGAATGTACAGGTGTGGCCTGGCAAGTACATATGTGAGCCGTCACTTAGTGGTGATCTGCATGTGGAAACAGCTGCTGACTACATTGTATATATGCAGCTTATGACCACTTCCCCACAGTCAGTGTTTGATCAGTGATTTCCATCAGTGGCTGTGAGTGCACGTTATACAGAAATAAGGTAGAATGTTAGCATTTGCACCTGTTCTGTGTTTTTGACTTGCACCTGGTTTTGGCTCACAATAAGGGTCGATTCACACATCCATGTGTGTTTTGCAGATCCACAAAACATGGACACCGGTAATGTGTGTTTCGCATTTTGCGGACCGCACATCGCCGGCACTTAATAGAAAATTCCTATTCTGGTCCGCAATTGCGGAAAAGAATAGGACATGTTCTATTTTTTTCAGGATCGGAATTGCGGACCCGGAAGTTTGGGTCCGCAATTGTGTTCTGCAAAATGCGGAACGGAATTGCGGACGTGTGAATGGAGCCTAACTTATGTAAAACATGGCACTCAAAGGGCCCTATGTATACAGATCAGGTAGTGGCCGTGATGCTTCCTTCACCCCCTGCATCGTCCTCACGGCACTGCTGATTAATTTCATAATATATCTATAATTCAGGCTGCATTACTGAATACAGGAACCCTAAATGCAGTGAGGCGGTTTTCAAAGCACGTAGCGAAAACAGTTTAGCGCCAGATCCCTTCTGCTGACAGACCACAAAGCCTCTATAGTAGGCGTGCCCCTAGTTACAAGGGGTTCTAGGCAGGGTGGCTAAAAATCTATGATTTTTTTAAACAAATAAAAAACATTTTTTATTTAAATCGGATTTTTTAAATTTAAATTGGATTTTTTTTATATAAAATGCTTTTTGAGGAAAATACAGACGTGGACAAAATTGTTGGTACCCTTTGGTCAATGAAAGAAAAAGTCACAATGGTCACAGAAATAACTTTAATCTGACAAAAGTAATAATAAATTAAAATTCTATAAATGTTAACCAATGAAAGTCAGACATTGTTTTTCAACCATGCTTCAACAGAATTATGTAAAAAAATAAACTCATGAAACAGGCATGGACAAAAATGATGGTACCCCTAGAAAACACAGAACATAATGTGACCAAAGGGACATGTTAATTCAAGGTGTGTCCACTAATTAGCATCACAGGTGTCTACAACCTTGTAATCAGCCATTGGGCCTATATATATGGCTCCAGGTAATCACTGTGTTGTTTGGTGATATGGTGTGTACCACACTCGACATGGACCAGAGGAAGCAAAGGAAAGAGCTGTCTCAAGAGATCAGAAAGAAAATTATAGACAAGCATGTTAAAGGTAAAGGCTATAAGACCATCTCCAAGCAACTAGATGTTCCTGTGAGTACAGTTGCACATATTATTCATAAGTTTAAGATCCATGGGACTGTAGCCAACCTCCCTGGACGTGGCCGCAGGAGGAAAATTGATGACAAATCTAAGAGACGGATAATCCGAATGGTAACAAAAGAGCCTAGAAAGACTTCTAAAGAGATTCAAGGTGAACTTCATGCTCAAGGAACATCAGTGTCAGATCGCACCATCCGTCGTTGTTTGAGCCAAAGTGGACTACATGGGAGACGACCAAGGAGGACACCATTGTTGAAAACGAATCATAAAAAAGCAAGACTGGAATATGCCAAACTACATGTTGACAAGCCACAAAGCTTCTGGGAGAATGTCCTGTGGACAGATGAGACAAAAATCGAAGTTTTTGCCAAGGCACATCAGCTGTATGTTCACAGACGAAAAAATGAAGCATATCAAGAAAAGAACACTGTCCCTACTGTGAAACATGGAGGAGGCTCTGTTATGTTCTGGGGCTGCTTTGCTGCGTCTGGCACAGGGTGTCTTGAATCTGTGCAGGGTACAATGAAATCTCAAGACTATCAAGGAATTCTAGAGAGAAATGTACTAGCCAGTGTCAGAAAGCTTGGTCTCAGTCGCAGGTCATGGGTCTTGCAACAGGACAATGACCCAAAACACACCGCTAAAAACACCCAAGAATGGCTAAGAGGAAAAAATTGGACTATTCTAAAGTGGCCTTCTATGAGCCCTGACCTCAATCCTATTGAGCATCTTTGGAAGGAGCTGAAACATGCAGTCTGGAAAAGGCACCCTTCAAACCGGACACAACTGGAGCAGTTTGCTCATGAGGAGTGGGCCAAAATACCTGCTGAGAGGTGCAGATGTCTCATTGACAGTTACAGGAAGCGTTTGATTGCAGTGATTGCCTCAAAAGGTTGCGCAACAAAATATTAAGTTAGGGGTACCATCATTTTTGTCCATGCCTGTTTCATGAGTTTATTTTTTTACATAATTCTGTTGAAGCATGGTTGAAAAACAATGTCTGACTTTCATTGGTTAACATTTATAGAATTTTAATTTATTATTACTTTTGTCAGATTAAAGTTATTTCTGTGACCATTGTGACTTTTTCTTTCATTGACCAAAGGGTACCAACAATTTTGTCCACGTCTGTATATTACCATCCAAAGGTTATTCCATCATGAAATAAAGATTTGTTTTTTAATTATGTAGAATAAGGCTGTATATGTTTAATTTTTTGGGTAAATAAATTCCATTAAGCCATTCACAATGTCATGCTCTTCTAGAGGTTTTTGTAAGTTTATTGGGCAGTTTCTCTGCCTACAAGATATTATCACAGATGCTTGGTTTACTTTTGCAGTTCTCAAAACTGAATTTGACTCAGCAGAGATCACATGCCTCTTCACAGCAAAAATGTTATAACATGAACAGAGTTGAGAAAAAGACCTTAATCCTACCTTCTAGAAACCTATGAAAGCAGAATCAACCTAATCAAACTAATATGAAAAGTTGTTATTCTAAAAATCTTCATCTACTTGCATATTATAAGTTATACCAGCAAAAATTAGTCTTTATGTAGAAAACTATGATTTAAATCAAGCCTTACTGACTAGTGATTTAAATCAGTTTGATTAAAATCAAATCCACCCTAGTTCTAGGTGACATGATAATTACCCTAATAAGTAACTAGAATTAAAGGAGTTGTCCGGGTTCAGAGCTGAACCCGGACATACCCATCATTTCACCCAGGCAGCCCCCCATGATGTTAATATCGGAGCACTTTATGCTCCGATGCTCTCCTTATTTGGATCGCGCAGGGCAAGGGCTCTTTTATTTAAAACAACACACTGCCGGGCGGAGCAAGATCTCAGAACAGTTATGACAGCATAAAAATGCTGAGACATATCTGTGGGTCCTTAAAGGGAATCCGTCACCACATACCTTTAAATAAATCTGACATGAGAGATGTGCACTTTAAAGGGGTTATCCTGGAAAAGATAATGAAGACTTATCCTCAGGATAGGTCATCATTATCACATTAGCGGGGGGTTCAAGTCCCAGCATCCCTGACGATCAGCTGTTTGAGGGTCCGCTGCGGTCACCGGAGCTCTAGTGAGCGATTCTGGCTCCCAGCAGCTTTACAAGGACCGCGCCATACATCATATAGTGGCAGTGCTTGGTATTGCAACTCAGCCCTATTGATTTGAATAGGGCTGAGCTGCAACTAGGCCATGTGACCGATGTACAGTCATGTCACTGACCTAGGAATAGGCCGCAGTGCTCAATGCCTCTTCTAACAGCACTTACAGGAGTCCCAGGTGTTGGATCCCCGCATATCTGATACTGATGACCTATCCTGAGGATAAATATATTTTCCTTGATAACGCCTTTAATGATATATCTTGATTTGTGGCCCAAATACAGACAAATAAGGGCTCTTTCACACTTGCGTTCTTTTCTTCCGGCATAGAGTTCCGTCGTCGGGGCCTTATGCTGGAAGAATCCTGATCAGGATTATCCCAATGCATTCTGAATGGAGAGAAATCCATTCAGGATGCATCAGGATGTCTTCAGTTCCGGACCGGAACGTTTTTTGGCCGAAGAAAATACTGCAGCATGCTGCGCTTTTTGCTCCGGCCAAAAATCCTGAAAACTTGCCTTAAGCTAAACGTTGTTTCGGCGCATTGCGGGATCCAACGTTTAGCTTTTTCTGAATAGTTACCATGGCTGCCGGGACGCTAAAGTCCTGGCAGCCATGGTAAAGTGTAGTGGGGAGCGGAAGGAGCAGTATACTTACCGTCTGTGCGGCTCCCGGGCTTTTCTCTCTCTCAGGCTATGAGCTGAGCGCTGTGATTGGCCAGCGCTGCAGCATGGGAGAATGAGCCGACGGCAGGTTCCCCTGGGTGGAGCCTAACTGTAAAGATACCGGAGGCAATAACGGGAGAATGGAGCGGCGCCCAGGTATAACAGTAAGTGCAGGGGGGTCCCTGGGCGCCGCTCTACATGCCTGTATAGTTACTTTAGAAGTTTTATTGTGGTGAAAGGTCCTCTTTAAGCACCTGGCGTCATAGCAACCAACGACGTCGTGCACTCCTGCTGTCAGCAGGATGCCAGGCCGGGATACCACGGACCGCTCACATTCATGTTCCGTGGCCGTGTGCATTCAGTCTATGTGTTTTCAGTCGGGAGAAGGGAGAAAGCTGCTGCTAGACACCTCAGAGGGTATTTGATCTCCCAGGTGTTACATTTGCCAGATCCTTCTCCCTCCTACATCATCTGGTTTTTCAACCAGTCCTGCTGAAGATGGCGGGTTTGGCCATTGATACACTGAATGTGTGTAGGGTTTTTTGGAATACCACTGTGCAAACAATAAAAGAGAAAACAGCACTTGCAGTAATGCTGTGATCCCTTGTTGTGCTGATGAACAGAGTCTCTAAGGTTAAGAGACTCTGACTACCAACCCACCACTAACACAGCCAATAAAAGCAATTAGGTAGTCATATAACTCAATAAAACAAAACAGTCAGGGCTCACTTCCAATAAGTGCTCCTCCTCAATAGAGCTTCTCATTTGTCCTCTTCCTTCAATAAACGTTCCCACTAACCAGCACTCTACAGGTTCCAAGAAGAGGACACACAACTCACTTCCTAGAGGGAAAATACACTGAGGAAAATAACTTGTTGGGCGCAGGTTCTCCGGGCTTCTTCATATTGATGACCTATCCTCAGGATTATGGTATTGCATTTCAGAGAAAATCCCTGAAGTGAAACATTAAAACATACAAAAAATTGAATAGGACAAAGCAATTGTGAGATATATATATATGTTCTGAGGGGTGGCTTTCTTTCTGAAGCTCATCCTCACAAATTCCTTTGCAGACAACAGGTTTTCATGTCCCAACTCGTGCTTTACTGCGACAAGCACAAAACAATACAAAACAAAACAAAACAAAAAATAAAGTAAAAGCCTGCCCGGCTAGGCACTACCTAAACACAGTATATCCCTGACTCACCGTTCACACACACACACGTGAACCCATGTGGCTTTCCCCAGCCTAATGTCCATCAGTCTCCTGGCTGTTACCACACCGGTGTCTTTTGGGGAATTGTGGTCTAGTCGTCCACCCGACGCTGACCATGCAACCCTTATCCCTAGGCGTCGCAGGACCCCCAAACCTCAGGCTAATCCCAGCCTCATGGTCTCTCAGTGCTCCCAGCTCAGACCACACACACAACCACTCCAGGCACACAACCCTCTCACTTTGAGGACAGCTTTATGCTCCTTTGATTGTGCCACCTGTTGCTGCCTCAGGCCTGACCACAGATGGGTAACAGATGGATAATCCTGCCATTCCTCTTTCCTAACAGCCATGAGCCCTGTCATTGTCTCACAAATATATGTATATATATATATATATATATATATATATGTATATACACACACACACACTTACACCGAAAATGCTATCAATCACTGATAACACCTCCCCTGTGTACAACTATCAGTGACTGATAGCTATCTATGTATACACACTGTGGGGTTTCGCTCTGGTAGATAGGGTTAGCGGGCGCAGTACAGATGCAAAATACACGTTCTTAACTCAAAACGTCAGTCTTTATTCACACTTGAGGCAATTGCAAAAACAGCACGTAACTTTGCAGTCTTGGTGTTAATTCACACACAATGGAAAGTTCATATAACGCAAGTCACGTTGCTGGCAGTTCTGCCTCCAGTAGTCCACAGCAGTCTTTAGGGGGCATGTTTCCCCAACGTGCGGCTCTCAGCCCTCCAGCATGGCACAAAGTCTCAGATCCCAAAAACAGACACCTCTCTGCTGAGCCCAGCTGCCTATTTAAGGACAGCCAGGTGCTGCCAAAACCTGGACTGGCACTTAAACTCCGGTCCGGTATTTGACCTCACCTGGCTGGAAACCAGCCCAGCCGCACATGCTGGGAGGAAAATACCTGCCATGCCAGACACATACCCTCACTGTGTCACAAACCCTTCTCCTTTGTTCAACCCTGAGGGGACAGGGCATCTGCGGCCTGGTTCTCCCACTTGAGAGGGGAGTGGTCGGCCATCAGGCAGAAATTTCTCTGCAATAAAAACTGTAGCGGAAAGACTCGAGTGCCCACTTGATAGCCAGGCACTCTCTCTCCACTAAACTGTACCTGGTTTCGGTTGGGGTGAGCTTGCGGCTTAGGAAGACAACGGGATGATCCTCCCAGTTGACTTCCTGAGACAGTACAGCACCGAGGCCTACTTCAGAGGCATCCGTTTGTACCATAAACTCCCTCTTGAAGTCGGGCATCACCAAAACCGATGACCCACACAGGGCTCACACAGGGCTGACTTCAAAGCGGCAAAAGCCTCTTCCGCCCCATCATCCCAACTAACCATCACTGACTTGTGTCCCTTCAAGAACCCTGTCAAGGGCGCGGCTAGAGTAGCAAAGTGGGGAACAAACCTCATGTAATAGCCCACCATTCCCAGGAATGACTTTATTTGCATAGTGGTGACAGGGCCAATTCCAGATCGCCTCTATTTTGTTCACTTGGGGTTTGATGAATCCGTGCGTGATGAAGGCAGTTTTATCTTTGGCAGCCTCCGTTAAGGGCACCTGCCAATACCCTTTCGTGAGGTCCAAAACAGAAAAATACCAGGATTGTCCTAACCTCTCGATGAGCTAATCCACCAGAGGCATGGGATTTGCATCGAATTTGGAAACCTCGTTAAGTTTTTTTAGAAAGACGTTACATAACCGCAACGTCCCGTCCGGCTTGGGTATCAGGTACTACAGGACTGGCCCACTCACTTTTTGACTCCTCAATGATGTCTAGCTGTGTAACGGGGCGCCAAAGGCGCACTCGGTCTCCCATCAGCCGCAGACCTGCTGCTTAGCTTCGGGAGCAAGGATCTGTGTTCAGCCTCGTTCCCAGGGCGGCTTTACTAGCTGGGAGGCTCCCTGCTCCTAGGTCTGCCTTGAGCGCCGAGCTGATCACTCGGTGCTCGACTTGTTTGTCTGTCGGTCATGTGACGCTGGCCACATCATATGACCCTCACTCCCCACTATAAATACAGGCAACCTGCTGGCTACAGGTTGCCCGTGATTTTGGTCCCTTAGGCTGTGTATTATTGTTCTTATTTAGCTTACCTCTGGATTTGACCCTTGATCTGCATCTTGACACCTCTTCTGCCTACTCCCTGAACCTTGACGCTACCTCTCGGATTTTGACATCGGCTTGCTTTCGGGTTTTGTCTTTGCCTCTTCTCTTGTACTGACGTGACCTCCTGGACTGACCCCGGCTAGTTGACCCGCCTCACCCTTCTGTTTTTGGTGATACCTTGCTTGTTCCACCTCTCTGTCCGCTCTAGTGCTACCTCTCATTGGCTGTCTGCTTCCCTGCTGTCTCTATCTCTCTGCTTGCACTTACTCAGGTCAGGGACTGTAGCCCAGTTGCGCCCCGTCACCTAGGGCGGGTGGTGCAAGTAGGCAGGGACAGGGGACCGGGTGGCAACTCAGGGGGTGCAACTCCGCTCTATCTTTATACCCGCGACTCTATCCCGTGACAAGCTGCAACATTAGCTGCACCTCCTCCTAAATGGTTTGTCGCGGAGCCTCAGGCACCCGGTATGGTTTCAATCAGACTTTTGCCTGAGGCTCGGTGACAATGTTATGCTGGATCATGGAAGTGCATTCAGGGAGGTCCGAGAACATATCCATGTTCCGACTAACGAACTCCCTGGCCTCCTGAGTCTGTTTAGAGGAGAGGCTGTCAGCAATTTTTACTGTGGCAGCCCCCTTTCTTGCCTCAGACAGAGGGGCCGGTACCTCTTTTCCTAGAAAACCCAGCCGTGGGCTGTCTTCTGTACAGGTTTCACTATCTTTTCGGGGTTTGAGTAAATTCACATGGTAAACCTGCTCCGGCTTTCGTCGCCCTGGCTGGTGTACCTTGTAGTTTACATCTCCAATTTTCTCGAGTACCTTGTAGGGCCCATGCCACCTAGCCAGGAACTTACTGTCCACAGTGGGCACCAGAACCAAAACCCGATCACCCGGGTTAAAGATCCGGACCTGAGCCTGCCGATTATAGACTCGACTCTGGGCTTGCTGAGCTGTCTCCATATGCTCCCTAACACGAGCCAACACTGTCTTTATCCGATCTTGCATCTGGGTAACGTACTTAATTACACTTTTATGTGGAGTGGGGTGTTGTTCCCACGCCTCTTTGGCCACGTCCAAGAGACGGCAAGGGTGTCTTCCATATAGCAGTTCGAAGGGGGAGAACCCAGTAGAGGCCTGGGTACCTCTCGCACTGCGAACATGAGATAGGGCAGAAGGAGGTTCCAGTCCTTACCATCTTTAGACACTACCCTTTTCAACATATTTTTTTATGTTTGATTAAACCGTTCTACCAGACCGTCCATTTGCGGATGGTAAACGGACGTCCCTAGTTGTTTTATGTGCAGCAACTTACAGAGTTCCCTCATCACATTGGACATAAAAGGGGTACCTTGGTCGGTCAGAATCTCTTTAGGTAGTCCTACTCGGGAAAACATCTCCATTAACTCCTTAGCTACGAATTTGGCCAAGGTATGTAGCAGTACACTCCGGGTACCGAGTGGCGTAGTCTAGAATGACTAAGATGTGTTTATGCCCTCTGGCGGACTTCGGTACTGGGCCTATGAGGTCTATAGCTATTCGGCCAAACGGTACTTCGATAATCGGGAGAGGTACTAGGGAACTACGGAAATGTGGCTGGGGGCTAGTTATCTGGCAAGTCGGGCAAGACTTACAAAACTCTTCCACTTCTTTGAATATGCTGGCCCAGTAAAACCGCTGTAGAATACGATCCTGAGTTTTCTGCAGCCCCAGATGACCTCCAAGAACATGTTGGTGGGCTAGATCTAATACAAGCTTGCGATAAGACTTGGGGACCACCAACTGTTCAATAGGCTCACCCTGTATATCCTGATGAACCACAAGACGGTGAACCACTGACTCTGCCCAAGGTTGTTGTGATTCACCATCTACTATTAACACGTTTTCCCAGGCACAGGATAGGGTTGGGTCCCGACGTTGGGCGGTACCAAAATTATGCCCTGAGACATTGAGGTCTGCCAATTCAGGACCCAGCAGCAAGTCCTCCACGTCTCCCACCATCACACTTAGCGGGGTTGTCTCCCCCTCTTCCACTGAAGTGGCGGTCACCCATACCTCTGGCCCTACAGTCTCAGGTTCCCAGGGTTCTGGTCTCCCCCCTGAGCCAGGCCACTCTGCTAGGGTTACCCCTGTCTCATGGGTATCAGTCACTCTAATAGCAGGCCACAGTGCCGGGAAGCCCGGGAAGTCTCTCCCTATTATAAGTTTGTAGTGTAAATTTGGGACAACTGCCACTTCATGAGTCCATCCGCCAGCCCCTGTGGTTAGAAACATCAGGGCGTTGGGAAAGTCCTTTAAGTCTCCATGGATGCACATGACTCCGACTTTCCGGCCAGTATACTCCACTGACTGTACCAGGGGAACCCTTACTAGGGACACCAGTCTCCCTGAGTCCAGCAGAGCCTCCGCTGGAGTGTCTCCTACCTCCACCTGGCACAGGTGGTTTAGATTTTTTGGGGTACCTGCTGCACACAGCTTCCTGGCATATAGCGACTGACAGTAGCCATAGTTAGTATCCATGGGTTCCACCTGACACCGCCAGCAGACTATCGGAGACAGGTCCGTAGAGGGTACACCCAGGGTGGGTTTGGTTGGTACAAGTCGCCGGGTCTGGGATAGAGATTTACCACTCCACCAGGTCCACCATTTCTAGGGTGTTGTCGGGAGACACCTGGCTGATCCAGTGCTGGAGAGGGGGTGGCAGAGCCCTCCAGAACATATCAGCCAATAGGCTATCCAGCATAGCCGTGGGACTCAGCACATCAGGCTGTAGCCACTTTTGCATGAGGTGGACTAAGTCATAATACTGGCTCCTCGCAGGCTCAGCCCGCTTAAACCTTCACTGATGTACTCGCTGGGCCCGGACCAACACATTCACCCCCAGTCTTGCCAAAATATCAACCCTTACTTTTTGGTAGTCGGCCGCTTGATTGTCCGGCAAGTCGAAATACACCCGCTGGGAACCGGATACCAGGAATGGAGTGACGACCTCAGCCCACTGGTCACGGGGTAGCTTTTCCCTGATGGCCACTTTCTCGTACATCGCCAGGTAGGTTTCGATGTCGTCTGCGGGGGTGATCTTAGGAATAGCGGCACGGACTGCTTTCCGGGCATCATGGACGCTTGGGGTTGCTCCTGTTGTCTGCAAAGCTATCACGTGTTGTAGCAGCAACTGGCTAGTCTCCTGCTGCTGCTTATTAGCCTCGTGTTGCTGCAGGTTTGTCTCTCGCTGCTGCAAATTAGCCTCCATGAGGGCCTTCACAACAGCCTCCATTTTAGAGAAGAGAAGATTGCGGCACACAGGAACTTCTTTGCAATTTCATATAATTTATTAATTTGACATCATTATATATTATTGACTCACGATCCAGTTACATTATATGCAACATCATAGCCACTTTTGATATTCGTGCTGATCGAACGTTTTGATCCCAAATGGTCCTTCAGCGGTCTAGTTATCTATGGTGCAATGATAATCTAGATCCAATTAGAAACCAGACATATATGATGTGGAATAACATAGAAATAAACACTGAAAGGAACTTTCATCTAGAGGTAAAGCATGTTAATCAGATTGTGGTAAGAGATGCCTAGAGTAAAAGGAGTGTGAAGGCCCCAATATTAAGGAATGGGGAGTAAGGGGTGGGAAGGTAAATAGTAAGTCAATCAAAGGGAGAACAGGATTACTGGATCACAGGACGCTAGCCTGCGAGCTCGGTGGTTTTAAACTGTATGGGCTGCTTAGAGTTCCGATCACGTGATCGGAGTGAAACGTGACGGGGGAGGGACCGCTGCATCACGTGACCCCGGAAGTCGCAATCTGCGTTCCACAGGGATTGCTTATAGTTTAAAGGGGGAGGAGAGACATACAGTTTAAAACCACAGCGCTCACAGGCTAGTGTCCTATGATCCAGCGCGCCATACCTTCAAGCCACTAAAACCAGGTAATACTTTAGGGACACTATCCACTTCTGGATATATATATCCTTATATATTTATATATTTATATCTATGCCTGCTGACTCTTCCGAGCAATCCTGTTCTCCCTTTGATCGACTTACTATTTACTTTCCCACCCTTTACTCCCATTCCTTAATATTGGGGCCTTCACACTCCTTTTACTCTAGGTAGCTCTTACCACTATTTGATTAACATGCTTTACCTCTAGATGAAATTTCCTTTAAGAGTTTATTTCTATTTTATTCCACATCATATTTTGATCATATATGTCTGGTTTCTAATTGGATCTATATTATCATTACACCATAGATAACTAGACCGCCTAAGGTCCATTTGGGAAAGTGGCTATGATGTTGCATAATGTAACTGAATCATGAGTCAAATATAATGATGTTAAATTAATAAATAATATGAAATTGCTAAGAAGTTCCTGTGTGCCGCATTCTTCTCTGATTACGATTACCAAGTCCTTGCTGGCACCAGCCAACCCAGTGTGCAGAGCTCCATTTCTACAATACTGCACAATACTATAAGCAACCAGCGCCTACTGAAAGCATGAGAAAATGTATTTTCATATGACACGACGACCGCTGGATATATCGTATGAGGAGTGCATCTACCCAATGATTTTTTACATATACCCAGCGACGAGTTAAAGATCCGCGACAATAAAAGGGATCGCAGACGACTAACTGGATGGGAACTCCATTGTAGCACTTTCACTGAATATTACAGAAACATCCGTATCCCGAGAGGTTTACACTCACGTCTGAGACCAACATTGTTTGCAGACAATGCTGAGTTCTGCGAACGTTTTGAAAGTATTTTGAACAATTGCTCATTTGATTTGATTTTACTCAGATAGAGCAACTCCAAAAATCAATTGGAGAGCTATCCAAGAAAATGAAGTTAACAGAAATAACACTAACAGCAACAGCACTGGAGGAAGAACGAAAGAAAGCCAAAGAAAAAACTGATAAAAAAAACTAAGTGAATACAAGAAAATCACGGAACAGAACAAGCGACAAAAATGTATTCGCGATGCGGAAGATTATAGTCAGGACACGGTCTATAAGTGGAAAGGAAATCTACAACAGAACTTTTGGGACAATCGATATACCTATCATTCTGGTGCAGGATCATCCTACGACAGCGACAGATCAACAGGTTACAGACGTCCATCTCATTTTTTAGGATACCCAAAGAGGAGAGGCAGACCAGGAAGAGGCGCACCAGGAGAGGTGGCAAAAAGCGACCAAGGAGACCGAATCCAGACGAGATCCAAGGTAAGGAGACCAACTTAGTGATCAACATCTCTTTGTTCAATTTATCCCTAGCACAGACTAGTGTATTGCAGAAGGGTTTGTCATTTTGTCTCATACCGAAATTAAATAAATTTACTCTGGAACAAGAACTCCAGAGATTCCATCAAACTCTAATTCATCATTCACACTTCAGTGTTTGGTCAGTGATTTCCATCAGTGATTGTGAGCCAAAACCAGGTGCGGCTCTAAACACAGAACAGGTGCAGATCTTTCCTTTATACCTTATGTCTATGTAGCTCTACTCCTGGTTTTGGCTCACAATCACTGATGGAAATCAGTGAACAAAACACTGACGTGTGAATAAAGCTTAAGACTTAAAGCCCATTTCAGTCAAGTGGACTCTAAGCCACAAACTATCACAAATCCACCAAGCGAACTATCGATAGAGACTTTAGGCCTTAGAAATGGGAGCTCTCGTTCACGCCACCACGAAACAAACACCTAATTGAAACCTACATCACTCTTTCAAAATACAATACAGGAAATCCTGACAAAGAATACCCTAGGTCATTTTAGACACACAAATAATTTATCTGTGGAGGAAAGGATGGCCCTCAATACCCTACAGACTAATACTGACATTACTACCAAGCCGGCCGACAAAGGCGGGGCTTTGGTAATAATGGACAAAGTGGAATACCTCCAGGAGATCAGAAGACAACTAGCAGACACCACTACGTATGACATTTTACAAAACGACCCCACCAAAAATATTCAGGGACTAATATCACACACGTTGATGATATTTACAAGCCAAGGGGTTGATCGACTCTAAAACAGCCACTTTTCTCACCAGACAGGACCCTATCACACCGGTTTTTTAAACATTACCTAAAATCCACAAGAGACTCAACAATCCCCCAGGAACCCCCATAGTGGCCTCCACAGATTCCGTCTGCTCTCCTCTTGCAATTTACCACAGATTTTCTCACTAAATTACACAAACTTGACACTCAACTGTACATTATTGACGTTGGAAGTAAAACAGCTTATATATGTCAATTGAACATGACAAGAGCCTACAAGCAACAGCAAGATTACTCCACACTAATTAAAACTTGCAAGACAGACAACAAGAGTTCTGCCTCAAACTATTGAATATTATACTCACAAAAAATTTCTCCCTGTTCGGTGATACATACTATGGCCAGAAGTAGGGGACCGCTATGGGCTCTAACGTGGCCCCTCCTTATGCAAATGCATATATGATAGCATTCGAAGAATATTATGTATATACACACCCCCTGTTTTGCCAATTTGCCATCATCTGGCTTCGGTTCATCAATGACATTTTTTGCATATGGAGGGCAGAGCTCCAGACAAAAAAAAAAATATCAAGGAACCATTGGCTTCTAATCTGAAAAATGTAGGAGCCAAATGAAATAGTTTAGTCACCAAATTTTTGTTGTAACATAAGGGTCAGAAACAGGGTTTTCTTTAGCCTCTGGGGCTATTAGTTTTTCCATTCATAAACCTCCACATTGATCTCCCAGCAGCAGATAGAAGCCTGCAGGGCACCCTGGCACTTCTAGTGTGACATCACCTGGGCACATGGTCTTTGCTCAGCAGAGATTCCGTTCCCGCCATGCTGTCCCGGGCACTTCATGAGAAGTCGGCAGTGACGCGTGCTGCGTATTCATACGCATTAGACATTTTTTAGGGAGAAAAACTGCCTGTACAGTCGTTATTGTGACTGGGGATAAGCGAATTCACATAAAACTTTGTTCCCTAATTGCGACCTCTCCCGCTCACCATGTCTGTGACGCTGCATGCCTTAACCCTGATGTTCTGGCAGGTAACAGCCATATTTTAATGAGGAGCGCCATTGGACCTTTCCTGCACATCAGCCGTACTGTGCATACAAAAAAGGATGGACTAAGTGCAAAAAAAAAGAGGGGTGTAAAGTGGTAGCACAGGTTAGATAAGCCTGGGGCTACATGGTGACTTTGGCCCCTTGCAGACGAGCGTTACTCCCGCAGCAAGTCCGCAACACAACACCCGACCTGACCTCTCAGCACTGACGGGAATGAGATTGGATCTGGAATGTATTGGACAACACAGACAGCATTATGTCAGTGTTATCCAATACATTCCAGAATTGTAAGGGTTACATAGCATCATAAATCAATATAATGCTATGTGACCCCCGGCAGCGCTGGGGGTCAGGCCGGGAGCTGCGTTGCGGACTCGCTGCAGGAGGAACGCTAGTCTGCAAGGGGTCTTTGGCTGTGACAAACATCACATGGCCAGAGATCACAGTGTAGCAATGCAGCTTTGCTACTAGTGAGAGGGGTAATTTTGGGACCTGCCCATTGTCATGACCCAATAATTCTCACAACTGTAGGGTTGCCATGCGACCCCATTCACTGTCACGATTTGAAACCCTGCATTGCCCTCTCTTCTCCACCACTTACCCCTTACATGGGGGGCACCCTCAGCACATGGCGCAGTGTACACTCCCCTCCGTGCGCCGAATGGTTGAAAAACCCGTCTACTTTAGCTGCCCCTTGTCTATGAAGCAGTCAGCAGTAAGCGCACTCCCCGTTTTCATAACTGCAAAGCAAGCTGCTGTGTTCAGAGAAGGGGGGGGTGAGAGGCTTGCAAACTCCATTTTCGCCTACTTCCCCATTCCTCTAGTGATGCAGAGCAGAGGGTGGGGATCATCATCTCGCTGCTCAGGGATAACGCTCAGTCTTGGGCCTTTTTGCTGCCAGTGGGGGCACGGCCCCTCCGATCGGTGGATGAATTTTTTGTAGCCCTGGGGCAGATATATGATGACCTGGATCGTATTGCTCTGGCTGAATCTGCGTCTTTTATGCCAGGGTAAACAGTCCGCAGAGATATATTGTTCTGAATTTCGGAGATGGGCAGCTGATACTGGTAGGAATGATACTGCACTCCGAAGTCAATTTTGCCATGGTCTTTCGGAAAGATTGAAAGATGCATTCGCTTTTCATGAGAGACCAGCGTCGTTAGAGTCAGCCATGTCTCTAGCTGTTCGTATTGACAGGCGTCTTAGAGAGAGAGAGGAGACTACTCTTTCCTGTCATATTCAGCTCAAGGACAGTGGGGCTGTCTCATTCAGTGCGCAGGGGTCTCAGTCTGTCTCAATCCCCTCTGAGGAGGAGGCCATGCAGCTGGGTTTGCTTGCTTAAGTCCAGCTAGAACATAACCCTTATGGAAAGAATAACTTTAATAGTACTAGTACAACAAACAAATGTCCACAGGTGTCCAGATGTATATGAATCCACTGAGAATTTGGCATGCTATTTGGATATATGGGGGAACTATCCCTAGATGCATGCCCTGAGGCTAGACCCTCTGCCCAGGGGCGACCCCTTATGGTGGGGACCCCCCGTCCTCGATCCTAGGCTAGCAACTCCTGACTTGCCCTATTGAGAATGGGCTGATAATTGTTGATCTGACGGTGGACTCATATATACATGGACAGAGAGGACCAAACACACAACACAAAGTGCATGATGTATAACACCAAGAGGTACACGGTGCATCAAACTAACTATATAAAAGACACCATCGTATGATAGTAATTGATGTCACAGATCTTTTGTGGCCAACCCCAACGCGTTTCCCCCACGGTGTGGGATCATCAGGGGGTAAATTAATCTAGATATTTATATGGATAAATAGACTACGAATTGTCGAACGGAAGGAGGCCCAAATAATATTAGGGTATCCGTAAAGAGGGTAAATGTGGCCGTTCGACATGAAGTGGTGTCACGTCACGATCAATAGTGAAATTTAAAAATGGACCAGATGACAATCATGGAAGGAGAAGAAGGAAGAGCGGATAACGCATGCCCTGATGTGTGGACACATACATTTCACATGAGCCGAGCTCAAAGTAGGTTTCTGTGGGGAAAAAAAAGAGAGAGAATACACATATATATATATATATATATATACACACACATGTATTTACACCCAAACACCTATATTAATTAAGTGAGAAGGCCACCACCAAAATAGGCCCCATTCAAGGGAATCACTCACTGTGTCCAGGGGTAACTCAGTGCACATATATAGACAGAATTTGTATGACACTCAAAGCCCACCAGGTCATGGGTCACTGTAGGGTTAATGGTGTCCAACGAGACCAGCATCCATGAATGTTAATTGAAACGATAAGCTGAAACACAATGTGTAATAGCCGGTCAAAATATAGTCATCCTGTATGGGACCCCCACCGTGTAGGCCCAATAGGTATAGAAAGTAAGAATACCTCAGATACACTACGGATCAAGTTAGGCATCCGCTCAAGATAGAGGGCCTATTCATTGTGGGTCAGCTACATTGCAAAGAGCGTGTGTCAAAACATCAACAAAACTACAGTAAACTCATGTGCCAGGATAGTATCCCGGGATTACTCACTGTTGGAGCCTGCGGCGGCGCTTCCCCCCAATTCAGTCCTCCTAGGGTCCAATGTTGGGCCTCTCTGTTCAGCCCCATCTTATAGTGCTCACCCCCTAGTTAATGGTGATTGATCCCATCTGTGGCTGGGCATTGATGTGGGCGTGCGCTTCAACGTGGAACGCACGTCCACACATTGCTTGCTTTGCTTGCCTCTGATAGTAGAGGATTCAGCTCTCAGAGGAGGGTTTGTTTCTGTTGTGGGGGTATGAATCATTTGGCTAATGTTTGCCCCTCTAGGAGATTCATGGAGTTTTCTGAGGGTAATAAAAACAAAACAAAACAAAAAAAACCTCTAAAAACTTTCCATTCGCTACTATTGGCAAGGTTGATGCGGAAATTGAAGGTTTGCCGTTTGCTTGTAGTTCCCGTTTTCTCCTACCTGCCAGGGTGGCGCTAGACAGCAAGAACATTGTGAGTTTTTTGTAGATAGTGGAGCAGCTGTCAATCTCATTGATAATCAATTTGCAACTACGCATGGTTTCCAGGTATGCACTTTGGAAAAGGATATACCTGTTTCTGCTATAGATTCCACTCCACTTTCTCAAAGATCGTTAAAGGGCATAGTTCACAATATCCGTTTGACTGTGGGTGACGCTCATGTTGAGGATATCTCATGTTTCGTCTTAAGCGGATTACCTACTCCTCTAGTGTTGGGGCTACCCTGGCTCACTAAACATAACCCCAGCATTGATTGGCAAGCAAGGCAAATAAATGGTTGGAGTGAGTTTTGCAGAGAGAATTGCCTCACGGCGTCTCTCAGTGGTTTCTGCCAAGACTGTGCCATCTTTTCTCTCTGAGTTTTCGGATGTGTTTTCTGAGAGTGGTGTCCAGGAGTTGCCCCCTCACCGGGAGTACGACTGCCCTATTAATCTCGTCCCAGGCGCCAAGCTGCCAAAATCACGACTATACAATCTCTCCCAACCTGAAAGAGTCGCTATGCGTACTTATATCTCTAAGAGCCTGAGAAAGGGACACATCCGACCCTCTAAGTCACCTGTTGCCGCTGGGTTTTTTTTGTTAAGAAAAAAGATGCTTCTTTAAGACCTTGTCTGGATTTCAGGGAGCTGAACCGTATCACGATTCGTGACCCATATCCGCTTCCTCTGATCCCGGACCTGTTTAACCAGATTGTTGGGGCTAAAGTTTTTTCTAAGTTGGATTTAAAGAGGACCTTTCACCAGAATTAAACTTCTAAAGTAACTATACAGGCATGTAGAGCGGCGCCCAGGGACCCCCCTGCACTTACTGTTATACCTGGGCGCCGCTCCGTTCTCCCGGTATCGGCTCCGGTATCTTTACAGTTAGGCTCCACCCAGGGGAACCTGCCGGCGCCTCCTTCTCCCATGCTGCAGCGCTGGCCAATCACAGCGCTCAGCTCATAGCCTGAGAGGCTTTTTTCTCTCTCAAGCTATGAGCCAGCGCTACAGCATTGGAGAATGAGCCGACGGCAGGTTCCCCTGGGTGGAGCCTAACTGTAAAGATACCGGAGGCAATTACGGGAGAACGAAGCGGCGCCCAGGTATAACAGTAAGTGCAGGGGGGTCCCTGGGCGCCGCTCTACATGCCTGTACAGTTACTTTAGAAGTTTAATTCTGGTGAAAGGTCCTCTTTAAGAGGGGCATACAACCTAGTCAGGGAAGGGAATGGAAGACTGCCTTCAATACCCCTGAGGGTCATTTCGAGAATTTGGTTATGCCCTTTGGTTTGATGAATGCTCTGGCCGTCTTCCAACATTTTGTGAACAGCATTTTTTATAATTTAATGGGGAAATTTGTACTGGTGTATCTAGATGACATTTTGATTTTTTCTCTTGATTTAAAGACTCATCGGGACCACCTATGTCAGGTCTTGCTGATTCTGCAGGAGAATAAATTGTATGCTAAACTGGAAAAATGTGTGTTTGCAGTTCTGGAGATTCAATTTCTTGGTTTTCTTCCCTCCGCTTCTGGTTTTCGGATGGACCCTGAGAAGGGTGTTTTCCGGGAGGGGGGAACTTTGAAGACCCGGGTCCGATTTTGGCTGAAGGGGTGGTTGTCTCTGCTCTTTATCCTGATTTGGAGGAAGAGGCTCCTGATCTTTGTCCTCCTGGGAGGTTATTTGCGCCTCTCGCTTTACGACACAAGGTTTTTAAGGAACACCATGATACTGTCCTTGCTGGGCACCCGGGGAGTAGAGCCACAGTGGATCTCATTGCTCTGAGATTCTGGTGGCCGGCTCTTCGTAAGACGGTTGAGGGTTTTGTGGCAGCCTGTGAGACCTGCGCTCGTGCCAAGGTCCCTCATTCACGGCCGTCGGGTTCTCTCCTACCGTTACCCATTCCTTCCCGTCCTTGGACGCATCTGTCCATGGTTTTCATTACGGACCTGCCTCGTTCCTCGGGGAAGACTGTGATTCTGGTGGTAGTGGACCGTTTAAGCAAAATGGCACATTTCATTCCCTTTCCTGGGTTACCCAATGCTAAGACGCTGCGCAAGTGTTTGTTGATCATATTGTTAAATTGCATGGCATTTCTTCAGACATCGTTTCTGATAGGGGCACGCAATTTGTTTCCAGATTCTGGAAGGCCTTCTGTTCTCGCTTGGGGGTTTGGTTGTCGTTCTCTTCTGCTTTTCACCTGCAGTCGAATGGTCAGACCGAACGCAATCAGACTCTGGAGACATATCTGCACTGTTTTGTGGCGGAGAATCAGGAGGATTGGTATTCTTTTTTGTCCCTTGCTGAGTTTGCTTTAAATAACCGTCGCCAGGAGTCCTCCGATAAGTCACCATTTTTTGGTGCATATGGGTTTCATCCGCAGTGTGGGACATTCTCTGGAGAGAGGTCTTCTGGTTTACCTGATGAGGAAAGATTTTCATCGTCTCTGTCATTTGGCAAAAGATTCAGGGTAGTCTGAAGAGGATGAGTGCGAGATATAAGCGTGTGGCGGATAAGAGACATGTGCCTGGTCCAGGCCTGAATGTTGGTGATCTGGTGTGGTTGTCGACAAAGAATATCAAACTGAAGGTTCCCTTCTGGAAGTTGGGTCCCAAGTTTATCGGGCCTTACAAGATCTTGTCCATCATCAATCCCGTTGCCTTCCGTCTTGATCTTCATTAGACTTGGAAGATCCATAATGTTTTTCACAAGTCCCTATTAAAACCTTATGCCCAACCCACTGTACCCTCTTTGCCTACTCCTCCGATTATTGTTGATGATAATCTTGAATTTCAGATCTCTAGGATTGTGGATTCTCGCATTATCCGCGGTTTTCTTCAGTACCTCGTTCATTGGGAGGGTTATGGTCCTGAGGAGAGGATGAGGGTCCCAGTGGCGGACATTAAGGCCACTCGTCTCATCAGGGCTTTCCATAGGTCTCATCCTGAGAAGGTGGGCTCTGAGTGTCCGGAGTCCACCCGTAGAGGGAGGGGTACTGTCACCGCCAGTTCTGTGAGAAGGTCTGGCAGACGTTCTTCTCTACCTCTTGTGTGATGTTCTTTGTTTTGGTTTCACTTTCTCATCTCCTTTCCTTCTGCCAGGTGTCACTTATTTCGACTAATCGTCTTCCTTTATATTCCCTCCCATACTGCCTCACTTTGCATTTATACTACTTCCTGGATGAAGTGTTCACTGCTGGAGGCTGCTTCTGCTGTTTGTTCAGATAAGTCTTTTACTTTATTGTGTTTCCTTGCTGGCTTGATTCTAGGTGACCCTGACTCCGTCCGTATTAAGTGCAGGGAGCCGGTAGTCGTGTCCCCTCACTATTATAGGGTTTTCAGGTGTCACACAGTCTTAGGTACGTGAGCGTGCAATCGTCTACCATACAGACCCTTGCATGTGCATAGGAGTCAGGGAGAGCTCTTAGGGTTTTATAGGGCTCACCTATAAGCTCCTTAGTTTGGGATCAAGCCAGACGCTCGTTTATTTATATGTTCCAGCTATCTGCTAACTTCCTCCGTGACATTTAGGCACAAATGGCGACAAGACTACAAACCATTTTGGTCGCCATTTTGCAATTCTAATTCTGGAGCCCTGATGGAGGGGCCCCGAATCCACTATCCATAAATTTGTCCAGGATCTCAACCAGGTACACACCAAGTTAAGTTTTACCAGTCACACCAGCCAGGACCAAATTAGTTTCCTAGACACTATGGTCAAGATTGACCAAAGGGGAAACATCATAATAGACCTTTATAACAAACCCACTGACCGCAATAGACTGCTCTATTACAAAAGCTGCCACCCTAGAGCAATTAAAAAATCTTTACCCAGATCACAATACTCACGAGTCAACCGGATTGTATCAGACCATGACGCAAAGAGAGAATTAATGACATGACACAAAATTCCTTACAAGGGGCTAGACACAATCCCTTCTTGACATGGCAGTAACTAACTTGGGAGGAGATGCATCACAGCAAAATCATAACCAAAATAGAGTAGCATGCGTTATCACATACCATCCCATGATACCTAAGATCCATCAGGCATTAAGGAAACACTGGCCATTACTTACTAAAGTATACCCAAATATTGACTAATTCCATCAACCTCCACTAACATGTTATAAAACATCCCAGAACATCAGAGACAAACTCGTAAAAGCAGATGTAGGTAGCTTTGTCAAAGCGGCGAGACAATTGTTTCTACGTAGCCAGCGACAGAGAACATTCCCCTGCCTAACCTGTGCTCAGTGCTCAAGTGTCATTAAAGGTGAATACGTCACCCACCCACGCACAGGAAGACATTTTCCTGTCAAAGGATTTTTTACATGCAATTCCAGCTTCGCAGTGTACCTGTTGAAATGCCCCTGTGGCCTTGCTTATGTTGGAGAGACCACACAACACATTCGAGATCGTGTAAGGCTACTTTCACACTAGCAGCAGGACAGATCCGACAGGCTGTTCACCCTGTTGGATCCGTTCCGCTGGTATTTCGCCGTGCCGCCGCTGGGGACGCGGGTGGAGCTCCGGCGCAGCACGGCAGTGCATGGTGAAAGGCCGCCGGACTAAAAGTACTGCATGTCCGACTTTTTAGTCCGGCGGCCTCTCACCGCGAACTGCCGTGCTGAGCTGGAGCTCTGCCCTCATCCCCATTATAGTCAATGGGGACGGAGCGGCGGTCCGGCAAAATAGCGGCAGGACAGATCCGACAGGGTGAACAGCCTGTTGGATCCGTCCTGCCGCTAGTGTGAAAGTAGCCTTAGTAAACACAAATCTACCATTAGACTCGGACACACCATGTTGCCATCCCCCATGACTTCTCTGAGAAGAAACATCAAGCGTTTCAGTTACGCTTTCAAATACTGGAACAAACGAATCTGCCCAGACGTGGCGGTAATCAGACACTGATTTTGAAACAGAGAGAAGCCCAGTGGATTCATTAACTTGGAACCTTGTCGCCTAATGGTCTGAACATTGAATGCAACTTCTTTATAAATATGAACTGAATGTGTATATTGGTTGTTATTTCCATAATGTTGGGATTCTAACACAAACGCCATTTCTCTTTCTGACCTAATATTGTCATGTCCTGCTCTGACTATGTGCGGAGGTCGGCCAGAATAGCAGCACTTGTTTAGTATTTTGTTTTGGAGCCGTGCTGGATCCGCCTCCCATCAGGTGCACTGAGTGGGGTCATTAGTTTAAATAGCACTCCACCCCAGTGCTCTGAGCGAGTTATAGACATCACTTTGGTCTTGGAAGCAAGGAAGGTTGGTTGTCAGTTCCAGCTCAGAAAAGATAAGTGTGGTTTCAAGTTTAGTTGTTTGCTGTCTTGGTTGTTTTTTGTGTCATCTTTCCCATCCAGGTTCTGTACGAGCAGGCTGCTCCTATTTCCCCTCTTCACCATCTCAGGGAATCTAGGGTGTTTCAGCCCAGGCACGGGGACACATCATTCCTACTACCAAGGTCTGAATGTGGGCTGAGCAGTGCAGGGAGAGAGGTCAGGGATTAGCTAGGAGGTGACCCTTCCCCTGCTTCTCGCCTAGAGCCTGGTTGTTGGTTTTTCTGTGAGTCTGAGTGCACGTCCGTCGTGACAGATATCTGGCTCATTGCGAACCTTCAAAGCTCGCACAAGGATAAGAGGACACCGGCTGGATTGAGGTAATATCAACACAGTTGCGTTAATAGGTGGGACGCCACCTTGGTACAATACCGCACTGTGCCTCTTTGTCCTCTCTGCCTTTTCAAGGACTTGTGACATTTATTTATGCACTGCTGAAAGTCAGCAGTAATATTGTACGGAATTACGATTATTCAAGAGTGTGATTATCGAAGAAGGCGTTCATTTAAAAGTGTCCTTTAGACACACGATTATCCAAGAGGATTATTTACTAAAAATCAAATACATGGATTGCGGTTATATAGAGTTTGGATCCTGATTATCAACTGATTGTTGACTGATACGTTATAACTGAGTACACGTTGCTTCCATTGCTGCTATTTTACATTGTATCCATTGCTGCTATTAAACAAATACTGCGGTTTCTCATACTTTTACATCTTGATGAGTACCTTTGCTGCTATTCATGTGATTTTATGTGTATGTAATTTTATGCTGCTGATTATATATTGATTTTATTTATTTGTCACGACCCTTGGTCATGGTCGTGACTCTTGTGGCCGCATGCAGTTGCCTGCGGTCTTGGTGTTGTTGTCAATCACAGGTGAGGGCTGTAGTATGTTGCCTCACCTGTGGTTGCCGCTGGCAACATTGGGTATGTGGCAGCAGTGCAGCCTGAGCGGTGTTAGGCAGCTTGCTGCAGTAGGCATGCGGTTGCACCTGACAACCTCTTTATAGGTGTGCCTTTTTTCGGTGTGCACGGGGTGTTATATGTGTTGTGTGCACTTCCCCTTTAAGTTGATGTCTTCCCTTCCATGGTGTTGGAAGGGTTAACTTCCTTCCTAGTGTGTGTGTGCACTGGGTGTGTCTGACTGTGGGTGTGGCTACTTGGCCCTATAAAGCCTCAGTGGAAGGCAGTAGTCAGAGAGGGTGCTTCAGCCATGCTTGCTGGAGACATCCTCCTGGTTATTTACCATCTGCCTGTGAGGGCCACCCTGGTGGTCATAAACGTTATGTCTGGTGTTAGTTTATTGTTTGTCTGTTATTGCAGCATATGGTTTACTGGGTTCCCGTGTGATGTCTGTTGTGTGCTGTGTCCTTGGTGTTGGTTGTGGATAGCAGCACTTGCACGTGGGTTCCAGGTTGTGTGTCTGTGGCAGGTAAGTGTGGTACTAGTCTCACTTACCTGTCATTGCCATATATCTGTTTATGTTTCCCCTTTCTATGTAGCTTGGCCAGTGAGACTCCTGTTCCTCCGTGTCTAGGAGGAACGGGTCGTCTTATCCTGCTCCTAGTCCAGGGCCACCCTGAGGGCGACCAGGAATATCAGGTTCCGGAGTATGAGCCCTCCTACCTTCAGGGTTGGCTCATACGGATAGGAGACAGGGTCAGAATTAGGGATGTGTAGGAGGTGACCAGCTCCCTAATTCTCTGTCCTGGCCTTGCAGCGACTCCATCTGCTGATACCGCACGGCTGAGGGTTTTCCCCATCCGCAGCCGTGACATTAATATTGCCATCTTAGGGAGCACAACCTCCAATAAATTAGTTCTCATTTGACTACATATTTGAGTGCCTGGTCTTATTGTTTTGTTATTTGAATCCCTTTTTGTGACTGGGTGGGTCACAAAGACCAAGAGCACCTTATCTTAATTACCCAGCTGTAGTGATCCACAGACACTTTGTTTGAATTTCTCTTTCTGACCTGTTGAATTTCTTGTCGCATCTGGGGATGGTGAGACACCCCCCTTTCCCCTCCCCTCCCTATACTTACCGCCCCCCCCCCTATAACCAGGTGCCTTTGATGATTACAATGGTTTATCTATAATAATAATGACGGTGTTAGTAAAATGCTCTAGAGAAAATTCTTATTTACCCTACATCCCCCCCCCTTTTTTATTTTATTAATTCTTCATCCTTTATTTTCCGATTTTTCTTTAATTTCTTCTCTTCCTCGCTTTTAAAGGGATTCTGTCACCAGATTTAACCCTATTAAGCTAGCTGACATTAGCAATGTGCTAATGTCAGCTAAACCTAACTAGTGTCACACACACACCGGGGGTGGGGAAGTGACCACTGAACTTCACCCGCACTACTGTCCCTGCCTAATTGCTTAGCAAGTCCTAGCGACAAGGGACAACTGGTCGACAAACCCTTAGCTAGAATAGTGCAGGGAAGACAAACAACACATGTAACAGGAAAGTCAAACAAGCCATGTCAATAACCAAGAGAGCAGAAAGGTAACGTTGGAGCAGACAGAGAATAATCAGGACAAGCCGAAGTCAAAACCAGGAGGGAACGCCAAGACCAAAGGATGAGACGGACGGGAAATCGGAGCCAAGCAGGAGCAACAACCAGGTGAGTATATCGCAAGAAGGACATCAATAACAGGCAATCTGTGGCCAGCAGATTGCCTGCTTAAATAGGGCGCTAGTGGAGTTATGTGACGTGGCCAGCGTCACATGACTCCTGAGTTCCTATACAGCCGAGCGCCGAATGATCAGCTCGGCGCTCAGCCACAGAGTGGTTACCACAATGACGGGCGATGCCGGGCGCGCTGATGACGTGAGCGCGCCTTGGCCGTCCCCACCTCCTGGAACCACGCACAATGCGCATCATGACAACTAGCCTATTCCTACTTTTATCTATGCCACAGTTACTCAAGAAATCGAACTTTTATAATATGCTAATTCGCCTCTAGCAGCAGGAGGTGGGGGGCGTTGTTCCTGCTCATAGCGGTTCCGTTCTCCCACCTTTGTCACCTCCCTCCAAGTCCTGATTGACAGGGCCAGGCAGCGCTCGCATCTGTCTGTCAGCCCTGTGCTCTGGAGAAATCTAGCGCCGTTCAGCATTCGGCGCATATTGCATAGACTACTGCTAACATATACGACATTAGTATACACACAGTACATATATCGCCCCCTTTCAATACCATTATCCACCTCAAGGAATGGTTCCACCACGGCACATACCACAGTATTATCACTAGTACTGTTACAGTCTCTCCTCCCCCTTTAAACTTTAGGCAATCCCTGTGGAATGCAGATCGCGACTTCTGGGGTCACGTGACGTGGCGGTGGAACGCTTGCCGATACCTCCCATGTCACCCGACGATCCCATCACGTGATCGGAACGCCAAGCAGCCCATACAGTTTAAAACCAATGCACTCACAGGCTAGCGTCCTGTGATCCAGCGCGCCATACCTCCAAGCCACTAAAACCAGGTAATACTTTAGGAACACTATCCACTTCTGGATATATATTCTTATATATTTCTATATTTACATCTATGCCTGCTGACTCTCCCGAGCAATCCCTTTGATCGTCTTACTATTTACCTTCTCACCCCTTACTCCCCATTCCTTAATATTGGGGCCTTCACACTCTTTTTACTCTATGCATCTCTTACCACTATTAGTATTATTATTATTATTATTAATTATTAAAGCGCCATTCATTCCATTGTGCTCTACATATGAAAAGGGGTATACATACATAATACAGACAATTGCACTAAGCATGAACAAGACGAGTTACAAACTGGTACAGAAGGAGAGATGGCCCTGCCCGTGAGGGCTTACAATCTACATGGTATAGGAGAAGGACACAGTAGGTGTGGATGAAGTTGGTCAAGCCAGTATAGAGGCAGCAGGGTCACTAGTTGTAGGCTTGTCTAAAGAGGTGGGTTTCCAGGTTTCTTTTTTCACTGATTAACATGGTTTACCTCTAGATGAAAGTTCCTTTAAGTGTTTATTTCTATGTTATTCCACATCATATATGTCTAATTTCTAATTGGATCTATATTATCTTTTCACCATAGATAACTAGACCGCTGAAGAAGGTCCATTTGGGATCGAAACGTCCGGTCAGCAAGATTATATAATGTGGCTATGATGTTTGCAGTCTTGGTGATAATTCACATACAATATAACGCAAGTCACCTTGCTGGCAGTTTTGCCTCCAGTAGTCCACAGTAGTAGTCCAGCGTGCGGCTTTCAGTCCTCCAGCACGGCACAAAGCCTCAGATCCCAAAAATAGACACCTCTCTGGTGAGCTCAGCAGCCTATTTAGGGACAGCCAGGTGCTGCAAAAACCCGGACCGGCACTTAAACTCCAGTCTGGTAATTTACCTCACCTGGCTGGAAACCAGACCAGCCACACATGCTGGGAGGAAAATACCTGCCTTGACAGACACAACCCCTCACTGTGTCACAACACTTACACAGAGAAGGATATCAATCACTGTAAAACACCTCCCTTGTGTTTAACTATCAGTGACTGACAGCTATCTATTATAGACACTTACACAGAGAATGCTATCAATCACTGATAACACCTCCCCATGTACAACTATCAGTGACTGACAGCTATCTATGTATACACACTTACATAGAGAATGCTATCAATCACTGAACCCCCCCCCCCCCCCCCCCTATGTACAGATATCAGTGACTGAAAGATATCTATATATACACACTTAAGCTACTTTCACATGAACGTTGTGTTTTGCAGATCCGCAAAACACGGATACCGGCCCATGTGCGGTCCACAAATTGTGGACCACACATGCCGTGGCTATCATAGAAAATGCCTATTCTTGTCCGCAATTGCAGACAATAGCACGTTATATTTTTTTTTTGCTGGGCTAAGGCATGGAGCAACGGATGCGGACAGCACAAGGCATCTTTTGCAGCCCCATAAAAAATGAATGGGTCCGCACACGCGGACTCATTCATACGGTCCTGTGAATGTAGCCTTACACAGAGAATGCTATCAATCACTGATAACCCCTCCGCGTGTACAACTATCAGTGACTGACAGCTATGTATACACACTTACACAGAGAATGCTGTAAATCACTGATAACACCTCCCTGTGTACAACTGTAGCCAGAAAGAGCAGAGCTTTAAGGCTGACAGATGATAGTCCATTGTTGTTTGAAAAGTGGTCGTCCACATTTAATATTTTTGTTTGATAGTTGGACAAAAGATATTTCGCTCAAAGACCTTTCATCCATCGGCCAATTTCATTGAACGTGTATGGGCAGTTTGAACAACTCTAATGGCCAATATGTACTAAAATGTGTATGGCTCTGTCTGTGAAACAAACGTTCAACTAGGGTTGTTGCGGGTATCGAAATTTCGATACCCAATCGATATCGATACCGGGATTTCCATTATTTCAATACTGGGCTGCGCAGTCTAGTATCTCTGAACATGAGCGTGCTGCTCTCAGCGCGCTCATGTTCTCTCAGCAGCGCAGGGGAGAGGGAAGCAGTCTCTCCCTCCCCCCTGTGCTGCCGCTGCCACCAATGAGAAGAGAGGGGCTGGCGCACTGCGCCACCAATGATACGACTTTTCCTACACAGGGCGGCTCCCAGCGATTTCCCAGCACTTACCATTATTCCTGGGCGCAGCTCCGTTCACCCGCTGTGCCCCATTACTGTCTCCTCTCCTGCTCCATATGCTAATTATTATCGGAGCAATTGGGAGGAGACATCAGCTTCTCTAGTGGGTGTTCCTTCTCGCTGCGCTGCGATTGGACAGCGCAGCGTAGCCTAATACTTAAAGTCTGGACCCAGGAAAAGTAGTCTTTAACACATAATACAGGAGGCAGGTGTCGGCAGCAGAATCGCATAGCAGTCACCCTGCCCCTGACAGGGAGCTGCAATCAGTGGCAGTTAACCCCTCAGGTGCGGCACCTGAGGGGTTAACTGCCGCTGATCTGCCAGTACCCGCCTCCTGTATTAAGGGGTAATTATCATTGGTGGCACAGTGCGCCCCCCCCCCCCCCATTAAAATCATTGGTGGCACAGTGTGCCGGCCCTCTCAACCCCCCCAGTATTAAAATTATTGGTGGCAGTGGCCACAGGGTCCCCTCCCCTTCCCCTCATTGGTGGTGCAGTGGCAGCTTCTGATCGGAGCCCCAGCTGTGTAATCCAGGGGCTCCGATCGGTTACCATGGCAGCCAGGACGCTACTGAAGCCCTGGCTGCCATGGTAACATCCCTGATGCTGTGTGCACAAAGCACAGAGCAGCAGGGACAGTGTGAAGTCGTATTCACCCTGATAAAGCTCTATCAGGGTGAATAGGATAAGGGATGAAAAAAATCCCAGGTTCTAGTCCCTAAGGGAGGAAATAGTTATTAAATAAAAAGTGTAAAAAAAAGTAAAAAAAAAAAACACCAAAATATTAAGTATGAATCCCCCCTTTCCCAATTTCACATATAAAATGTCTAAATAATAAACATATTACATATCGCCAAGTCAGAAAAGTCCAAACTATTCAAATATTAAAAAAATCTATGTGGTGAACGCCATAACAAAAAAAATGTGTGTGATTCGCCATTTTTTAAAAAGCGGAATGCACGTGGCTTTTTTGGTTTATTTTTTTCGCGTGGTATCGAATGGTATGGAGTATCGCAATACTTTTTCATGGTATCGAAACCGAATAAAAAATTTGGTATCGCAACAACTCTAGATAGGAGGACCTTTTATTATGGGTTCAGACTTAGTTAAGTTAGCAGGACATGTAGAGCGGCACCCAGGGATCTCCCTGCACCTACTATTATTCCTGGGCGCCGCTCTGTTCGCCTGCTGTGCCCCAGTTACATTCTCCTGCCCGTATGCTAATTACTACTATCGGGGCGATGGGGAGGAGACATCAGCTCCTCTCCTGGGCGTTCCGAGAATGAGCCAAACGGATCCGTCCTGGCACACAATGTAAGTCAACGGGTACGAATCCGTTAGCGATTCTCTGACACAATCTGGCACAATAGACAACAGAAATAGATCTGTCTCCCATTGACTTTCAATGGAGTTCATGACGGATCTGTCTTGGCGATGTTACAGATAATACAAACGGATCTGTTCATGACGGATGCATGCTATTGTATTATTATAAAGGATCCGTTTTTGCTGATCCATGATGGATCCGCCCATAACACGAGTGTGAAAGTAGCCTAAAATGTATAAATTACAAGTTTTACTGAATCTTCTCCCACAGAACTATATATCAAGCTGCTCAGCTCCTGCTGCTTTATAACCTGCTGCCTGCAGATTGCATTGCATCTTTTGGTGACAGATTGTCTTTAATTTGTCTTTTAGTTCCTAAGACAGAGTATTACAACGGAAATAACACAGGAAATAAACATTTAATTTCACCAGACAATGTAGTTATTTATTTGGGAAGCTTTAACAAAACGAATTCAAAGAAATAAATTATTTGCCTATATCAAGTCAGCTCTAAGGCCTCTTTCACACGGGCGTGAGTTTTTTTGCCCGGATAAGAGCCGGGTGCGTTGCGGGAAAATGCGCGATTTTTTCTGCGCAAGTGCAAAACATTGTCATGCGTTGCACTCGCGTGAGAAAAATCGCGCATGTTTGGTACCCAAACCCGAACTTCTTCATAGAAGTTCGGGCTTGGGATTGATGTTCTGAAGATTGTATTATTTTCCCTTATAACATGGTTATAAGGGAAAATAATAGCATTCTGAATACAGAACGCATAGTAAACCAGCGCTAGAGGGGTTAAAAAAAAAAAAAAAAAAATTTAACTCACCTTAGTCCACTTGATCGCGAAGCCCGGCATCTCCTTGTGTCTCCGCTGCTGATGAACAGGACCTGGGGTGAGCTGCTCCATTAAATACAGGTTAAGGACCTTCGATGACGTCACTCCGGTCATCACATGGTACGTCACATGATCTTTTACCATGGTGATTCACCATGGTAAAAGATCATGTGATGACCGGAGTGACGTCATCGAAGGTCCTTAAGCTCTATTTAATGGAGTAGCTCACCCCAGGTCCTGTTCATCAGCAGCGGAGACACAAGGAGATGCCAGCTTCACGAGCAAGTGGACTAAGGTGAGTTAAATTATTTTTTATTTTTTTTAACCCCTCTAGCGCTGGTTTACTATGCGTTCTGTATTCAGAATGCTATTATTTTCCCTTATAACCATGTTATAAGGGAAAATAATAATGATCGGGTCTCCATCCCGATGGTCTCCTAGCAACCATGCGTGCAAATCGCACGGCATCCGTACTTGCTTGCGGATGCCATCCGATTTTCACACACCCCATTCACTTCTATGGGGCCTGCGTCACGTCAAAATCGGAAAATATAGAGCATGCTGCGATTTCAACTGAACGCACAAGTGATGCGTTAAAAACATCGCTCATGTGCACAGCCCCATAGAAATGAATGGGTCAGGATTTAGTGCGGGTGCTATACAATCGCCGCACGGATCGCACCAGCACGGAAAACTCGCCCGTGTGAAAGGGGCCTAAAAGGAACCCATCATGCACACATAATTTTGGTCCCTGTGGATTGCACACAGACCCATTCATTTCTATGGGCCTGCAAAAAGAAAAAAAACGGATACAACACAGATGTGTGTTCTGTCCACATCCATATGTCCATCTCGCAAATTATAAAACATGTATTATAGTCAGTTTTTTGGACAAGAATAGCCATTTCTATGAACAAGAATTAGAAAAATGCATGATACTGTTGTGTACAGGTATAAGGCTGAATAAAGGTACATTCACATGACCATATGTATTTTGCAGTCCACAAAACACAAATCCGCAAAATAGGGATGACGTCTGTGTTGCTTTTTTGCGGACCCATTGACTTCAATGGGTCCATGGACCACAGTTTGTGGCCAAATATAGGGCATGTTTTATGCTTAAAAAGATAGAACATGTGATATACTTGCTGCAAAATGCGGTTCATGGACCCACTGAAGTCAATGGGTCCAGAGAAAAAAAACTAATGTGGACCACATACAGTCATGTAAATGTATCCTATGAAACACCAACCCAGAATTTTTCCCACAGCTTTAAAAACCCAATGTCACGCTCGTGTGTGGGAGGAAAACACCACACCGAGCATAGGAGGGAAAGGGGATACCAGAATAAGGCCTGGAAACTCAGGAAGGAAGATGGACACCACCTAGAGAAAACCCTAACTCCAGTTCTGACAGATTACCAGTATGAACAGACCCCAAAGATAGGCAAGTTCATACACCAGATACCTAGAATCCTATGTCACCCTATAGGACCCTGGAACTAATGTCAGGACTGTGTCTACCTGTTCCTCCAAAGGGAAGGACGAACAGGAGTCTCCCTCAGGCCTAAAGACAAACAGGGAAAGGCAACACACACATATAATAAACATAATACAAAAGGGAAAGGAAACACTTAACTTCAATGAAGCACAAGGAACTCAGCCAAGAACCAAACACAAGCTAACCACAAGTCCAACAGAAGCTATAAACCGCATAGCATAGTGGGAGAAACAACAATAAATAGAGAAGGTTAAATGACCATAATAGCCACACCTGGGAATAGAAGGTGTAGCAAGCACCAGAAACAACACAGACACAGAGGAAAACATGTCAGATCAAACCATGTGTTGCCAGTCTCACAGATCTCCTGCCACCTGGCACATATCCTAGCGATTTGCCCCCATTGTCTGAGATGGGACAACCCCTTTAAGGCAGCTTTCTAGCTCCCTTTCTGTTCTTTTTTCTAATCGCAGCAAGCTCTGGGTATGTTGATTTTCAGATATTTTCTCATATATGGTACTTCTCCATAGGAAAAAAAAAAAGTCAGAAACAAAAGTGACAAAAAAATAATTTCAAGGTTTTTTACTATAAAAAATATCAATAAAAAGATGTTGTGTTGCAGCACCCTTAGGCCTGCTTTACATATATCAGTTGTTTACATATCCCAGCTATTTCAGGCCGGGAGCCGGACACAACATATACATGTGCACAGTACTTCAGTGCACTGATCCAGCATCTGTACACCGATAGTGCCAGACAGAAAAACTGAGCATGCAGCGTTTTCTGTCCGGCGCTATTTGGCATCACAACTGATGCTCCAGATGTATGAGATATCTTCAGTTCTCCTCTGGCGTTTTCTACTTCACCCAGAGAGGAACTGAGACAGATCACGGACATTACTTTTGCACAAGTTTCTACACACAAGGGGATATGACTTCTGAAACTTTGTTGCCTATAGCAGCCACAAGAGCAGAATATGAAATGCAGACTGTGCTGAGATTGGGCGCTATGGGCCATAAATCCAGTTTATTTTACACCATTTCCGTCCCCATATTTCAGTAAACACATGAATGATTCTTTTAATAACCGAGTCATTTAATAGAACTGTCAAGGATGTCATGAACCTGGAGTCTGTTGGAGGCACGCCACTCATACCTTCTAGACCGGTTATTCAGACAATTTCATAGATGAGGTCATTCTGAGTCATATTGGTTTCTAACTACCCGTGAGGACCATATATATGTTGAATACATTCTTAACAGCTAAATTTGGTGCAGAAATTTGGTGCACCAAAAATCTTGCGACCACTAAAATGAGCTGCCAAAATTGACAGCGTGAACAACTGCTTAAAGAATGTGTTGTTGATACATAAGTTTTGATACATAACTGACCAGTGGGACTGCCACCAAATGTAAAGACTGGGGAGGGGGATCCTGTTCCCTGATCTGATGGAGCAGCAGGTTGAACGTTCAACATGTGCCCTGCTGCTCCATTAATTTAATATGGGAATACCAGAGATAACCATGTGCAGGGCTCCCCTATTTCCAGCGGTCCCATAGAGAATGAATAGAGCAGCAGGGGACATGGGACCCCTGTTCTTGGAATTGGTAGGGTCCCAGTGGTTGGACCCCCACCAATCAGTTTGTTATCCCCTACCCTGTGGATAAGTGATAGCTTCAAAATGTGGCATAACCCCTTTAAGCATGCTACCCTGACAGTTTCTAGTCCAAACTAAAGTGATATACAATTGCTGAGTTACTACCAATGTTAAAACAACATTACAAGAATATAAAACTATTAAATTGCTATGACATTTTTCCTAAAAAATAAAACAAAAAAAAGTTAAAAAGGATAGGTCATCAATATCGGATTGGTTACATTCCCGAACCCTGGCACTTTACTAGTAAGCCCTCATGCACACGACCGTTGTGTGCATCCGTGGCCATTGTTCAATTTTCCGTGATTTTCTGCGGACCCATTGACTTTCAATGGGTCCGTTGAAAACGCAGAAAATGCACCGTTGTTCATCAGCGGCCGTGATCCGTGTTTCCTGTCCGTCAAAAAAATATGACCTGTTCAATGGGTCCGTGAAAAAACACGGATGCACACAAGATTGGCATCCGCATCCGTGATCCGTGGCTGTAGGTTACTTCGTTTAAACTCAGATCCAACAGTATATTCTAACACAGATGCGTTCCCATAGTGATGGGGATGCTTCAAGTTAGAATATACTACGAACTGTGTACATGACTGCCCCCTGCTGCCTGGCAGCAACCGATCTCTTACAGAGGGCTGTGATCCGCACAATTAACCCCTCAGGTGCGGCCCCCCCTCCTTCCCTCTATTGTATTAATTTCATTGGTGGCCAGTGTGCGGCCCCCCTCCCTCCCTCTATTGTATTAATTTCATTGGTGGCCAGTGGGCGGCCCTCCTCCCTCCCTCTATTGTATTAATTTCATTGGTGGCCAGTTTGCGGCTTCCCCCCGATCATTGGTGGCAGCGGAGAGTTCCGATCGGAGTCCCAGTTTAATCGCTGGGGCTCCGATCAGTAACCATGGCAATGGTTGCCACGGTTACTTAGCAATATTAGAAGCATCATACTTACCTGCTGCGCTGTCTGACCGGCCGGGCGCTCTTCCTACTGGTAAGTGACAGATCATTAAGCAATGCGCCGCACAGACCTGTCACTTACCAGTAGGAGGAGCTCCTGGCCGGTCACAGGCAGCGCAGCAGGTAAGTATGATGCTTCTAATATTGTTAAGTAACCATGGCAACCAGGACTGCAGTAGCGTCCTGGTTGCCATGGTTACCAATCGGAGCCCCAGCGATTAAACTGGGACTCCGATCGGAACTCTCGACTGCCACCAATGATCGGGGGGGGGGGGGGGGGCGCACACTGGCCACCAATGAAATTAATACAATAGGGGGGGGGGGGGACTGCACTGGCCACCAATTAAATTAATACAGTAGAGGGAGGGGGGGGAGGCCGCACTGGCCACCAATGAAATTAAAACTGGGGAGCGAGGAGGGTCTGCCCCACCTGAGGGGTTAATTGTGCGGATCACAGCCCCTTGTAAGAGATCGGGTGCTGCCAGGCAGCAGGAGGCAGTCATGTACACAGTTCGTAGTATATTCTAACTTGAAGCATCCCCATCACTATGGGAACACCTCTGTGCTAGAATATACTGTCGGATCTGAGTTTCCACGATCTATACTATGGTATATTCTACCATAGAGGCGTTCCCATGGTGATAGGGACGCTTCAAGTTAAAATATACCATCGGATTGGAGAAAACTCCGATCCGATGGTATAATAGGGACTCCTGACTTTACATTGAAAGTCAATGGGGGACGGATCCGTTTGCAACTGCACCATATTGTGTCAACGTCAAACGGATCCGTCCCTATTGACTTGCATTGTAAGTCAGGATGGATCCGTTTGGCTTCGCACGGCCAGGCGGACACCAAAACGATTTTTTTTTTTACTTTCCTTCATGTTCGTGGATCCTAATAACATAACAGGATGCTATTTTGACTGCTTATCACATCCACACAATTGCTATCCTGTGTAGGATGTCCATTGTGGTACTTGTGGTCCGCTGCAGGCATCCTCCATTGTATGCATATTTGCTGGGGATTGCCATTAGCAACGGGCCACAAGTGCAGGATCTGCCCCCCCAGTATAGATGCACCACTGCATATGGGGTTGAGCACTTTCTGCTTTTTAATACCACGCTAATTTGTAGTTGGTATTTTGAATTTTTGGAGGTGTAGAAACTCCTAGTCTGAATGTGCCTTTATTTCCATCCACAGGCAGCATTCTGGTGCACATGTGAGGCCTGGGCTATATCAGCCAGTCTTGGGTGGGGCTCAGAGCTCTCTGCCTCCTCCCATTGTATGCATGGTCACATGCTGGAGGTTACTGGGAGATCGCTTTGAGTCGGACCTTGCGCACCTGTAATTCGCCCACTGGCTCCTGGTATTGCCCATAAAGCCCAGGTAGGTTTAGCGTTAGGTTCCCGTGCTACTTGAGAAACCTTGGCGTGGTGCTCGGGCTCAGACATGTCCTCCAAGCAGGATATGTTGGCTAATTCTTAATTTTATACCAGTATGAGGGTTAGTAAGACCGCATAGTGCACCTGCCTCTGTTTTTGTTATGTTATTTTGACTGCTTATCACATCCACACAATTGCTATCCTGTGTAGGATGTCCATTGTGGTACTTGTGGTCCGCTGCAGGCATCCTCCATTGTATGCATTTTTGCTGGGGATTGCCATTAGCAATGGGCCACAAGTGCAGGATCTGCCCCCCCAGTATAGATGCACCACTGCATATGGGGTTGAGCACTTCCTGCTTTTTAATACCACGCTAATTTGTAGTTAGTATGTTCGTGGATCCTCCAAAAATCAAGGAAGACCCACTGAAGAAAAAACGGACACGGATCACGGAACTACGGGACCTGTTTTTGCGGACTGCATAAGGCCTAATACTGGAACTACATAGCTCTGTACACTGTGTAGAGGCCAGACCTGGTCACTGTAGTCCTGCTTCCATTTAAGATTGATACTGTATGAAGACGCCGCAGCACTTAGTTTTCCTTTTAGACATATTAGTGAGCATGCATGGATGATGATAATATAATCATTTCAGGTTACTTTCACATCCGCGCTTTCCCTTTTTGCTATTGAGATCCGTCATATGATCTCAATAGCAGGGGAAAACGCTTCCGTTTTGTCCCCATTCATTGTCAATGGGGACAAAACTGAACTGAAGGGAACGGAGTGCACCAAAATGCATTCTGTTCAGTTTCATTGTGTTCCCATGACGCAGACAAAATCGCAGTAAGCAGCGTTTTTTTCAGTGCGTCCTGGGATGCGGAGCAAGACGGATCTGACACAAAAGAAAACGGATCTGTCCCCCATTGACTTACAATGGTTTTAGTACCAGATCCGTCATGGCTATTTTACAAATACAACCGGATCTGTTCATAACGGATGCAGGCGGTTGTATCATTGTGACGGAAGCACTTTTGCTGATCCATGATGGATCCAGCAAAAACACAGATGTGAAAGTAGCCTTAACTGTCAATAATGTCATGAAACTAGAGTCTGGATGGACAGCCATCACATTTTAGCTCTCTGTTAAGCTTTCTACTGGTTGGACACATCGGAATACCTTAAAGGGGTTCTCTGGGAATTCATAAAATAAAATCACTGAAAATAGTTAAATTACTTTATTATGAATATATTCCCAAATACCTTTCATTAGTTAAAATGGCTTGTTTTGTCTAGGGAGCAATTATTAGGGGAAATAAAAAGGCTGCAGTTTTGTGTGTATTAATTGGATGGCGGCCATTTTATTTTCCATGAAGGTTGCTTCCCAGGCCAAAATATTAAACTCTGGACTATGTTTGACCTGCTTTCTGTTTGTGTACATCTATTTGATGGACATATAGGCATAATGGCCTATTCAATGGGTTTTCAGAGACTTAAATACTGATGACCTTTCTGACACCCGAGAACCCCGCCAATCAGCTGTAGTAGTGCTACCGTCCTCTCACTGCTTTCCTTAGACCAGTAAGGTCAAGTTCATCGGGCACATGGCCTAGGAGCAGCTCAGCCCCATTGAAGTGAATGAGGCTGAGCTGTGATACCGCTATGCACAGCCGCTATACAATTTATAGCGCTGTCCTTGGTAAGCTGTGAGAAGTCCACGGCACTCACAGGAGAGCCGGTGCCTTCTCAAACAGCTGATCGGTGGGGGTCCTGGGTGTCAGACCCTCACTGACCAGAGGATAGGTCATCAGTATTTAAGTCTTGAAAAACCCCCTTTGAATTATGGTATTCTGTCCTCAAAAACTGTAGAGACAGAAAGAAGATAAAACACAGGCCAAAGTTTAATCTTTTGGACTCCTTCGTCTCAATGAATTGAATGGATCCTCTGAATGATACATTTGTTGGGTGATTCAAAAGTATCCCCCAACGAAAAGCTTAGCAGATAGCTACAAGATAATGTGAACAGTCCCTAAACCTTCTGTCATTTACAGTAGGTGATACAAAACCCTATAGACAAATCAGTGTGCTGAAATATCTTTTTACAATACACTAGTCAGAAATAGCAGCAATGACAGAAATATTTAAGAGAGAAGACACAATGTGAACTGAGAAAGATGATGGAGATAGATGTTGAGGGCTTCAGTAATAATAATCCAGGAGAACCACAGTATGACAGCCACCAGTGTAATGTGAGCCATTTGTCTTTCAGAATTGCATTGAAAACGTATTGTTTAGATGCATATTCAAAGAAAAGCCCGGCATATTTTATACTGAGATTTCAAAGAAATCAGCATAACTCCATTTTCCACACCATGCATCTGATTAATTCATTTGTTCTACTGCCAACAGTAGCGGAGTAGAAAATATCAGCTTTTTACAGATAAAATAGACATGACATTAAAGGGGGGATGTCACTAACTAATGCAAGAAATAAACATTCACTACCTGTATAGAATAAATAGTGTGTGTGTGGAGGTGGGGGGGGGGGGGTATTCTCAATGCCCTCTTATGCTGCAATTGGAACTGTCAGTGAGATCATGTGGCTGCTACAGTTGTTTGGCGGACATTATAGGTGTTGTTCAGTCCTTTTATAATGATGGCCTCACCTCACCTCAGGATACGCCATCAATATCAGATCCGTAGCGGTCTGACAGTCTACCAATCGGCTGGCACCAGAACTACACAACTGGTTACTACAGCACTGGTTAAATGTCCGGAAATGGAGTTATAAGCTTCCAGTATATGGAGCAGGCTCAGCTCATACATCCCTTACAGGAACATGACGTACAGTTACGTCATTTTGAGATACGAGGCTGGGAACAAGAAGCTCCTATGCGCCGACCACTGACTTTTATTATCCACATACCTGGCAGCAGCAGTATTAGGGTACGACCACACGGAGTGGGCACACATGTGGTTACCGCATGCATAATCACCTGGTCAGGGTGCATATTTTGTCTGCGATCATTTATGGACTGTTGTTTGAACAGTTGTGAATGTTCACGGTTCTCTAGCATTCTGACCAACTTCAAATAGTGACACATGTTAGATATGTTAACCATACTCAACTGTATACCCCATGCGGTCAGCAGCTGCAAGCAGCAGGACATCTTTTACAAAGGGTCAACCGCACGTAGATCAGGTGCAGGCATCACAGGTATCTCTGAAACCTATTTCCCCATTCACTTCTATTGGAAAATGAGATGCTGCAGTTCCTAACCGTAATGTGACTGCATTGTGTGGTTGTACCCTTACTGTGCCAGCGTCACATGCATAGAAATAACCATGAGACTTTGAAAAGCATAAATCTGCTTGTACAGGCGTATACGACCTACTTGCAACCTCTGATCCTAGGGGATAGACCATCAATGTAAAAACAATGGGAAACCCTGTGATTGTAGACCTGTGGGGGACGTATGTTCAGTCAGTGTATACTTCTCTTCAATCTGGCACTATCAACCAATAAAGCGACACAGGGCATGGATTTCTTTTGCATGAGATCAATATAAGAGGACCTGTCACCCCTCCTGACATGTCTGTGTTAGTAACTACTTGAATTCCTCATGTAATTACAGTTATGGAGCATCTATTCTGATAACTGTGCGTTTGTGCATTTCCTTTATTTTTTCTTGCTAGAGGTTATGAATGAATTGCCAGCAGTCTGGAATAAAGGTCCAGATGGGAGTTTCCAGGTGGGTGTGTTTCCCTGCACAATTTGACACTATAGGAGAGTGTCAGACCGTGCAGGGACACACCCCAACTCAGGGCTCCAGATGGCGACCAAAATGGTTTGTAGTCTTGTCGCTATTTGCGCCTAGCCCCTCCGCTGCTCTGCCGCTTTAATAAGAAAGGTCTTGCATCCAGCAGACACAGCAATCCAATAAAAGTACAGTACAGAGCTCTGTTATTAGTGAGCAGGCTGCTGATTGGTCAGTATCAGCGTGCTGCCATACCATTGGCTGCTCCTCTCACCCCCCTTCTCCCGCGCTGAACACAGCAGCTTGCTTTTCAGTTATGAAAACGGGAGTGCGCTTACTGCCGACTGCTCCATAGACAAGGGGCAGCTAAAGTAGAGGAGTTTTTCAGTCATGCAGCGCACGGAGGTGAGCGTTCTGCATACACTGCGCCCCGTGCTGAGGGTGCCCTGTGCCCCCCATGTAAGGGGTAAGTGGTGGTGAAGAGAGGGCAATGATGGTGGACAGCTGCAGTGCGCTCAGCCACACACAGAATGCCGAGTAACGCTGGGCTTTATGTCTCCTCACACTAGCAGATGAAACTGATTCCATAGCTGGTTTACGCAATTCTGTCACAGGGCCTGGTGCACTTTCTCTGTGTGCTAACTAAAAAGGAAGGAACGCACTAATGCCAGCACGACCAATCATCGTAATGCTATGTGATTCCCGTCAGTGCTGGGAGGTCAGGCGGAGTGCTGTGTTGCAGACTCGCTGCGGGAGTAACGCTCGTCTGCAAGGGGCCAAAGTCACTATGTAGCCCCAGGCTTATCTAACCTGTGCTTATGTAATAAATAGCCATTTGGGACAACCACTTTACACCCCTTTTTTTTTTTTTTTTTTTTTTTTTTTTTATATATGGCCGTTACCCGCCAGGCTTCAGGTGGAGTCTCGACAGAACAGCAGGGTTAGGGCATGCAGCGTCGCAGACATGGTGAGCGGGAGAGGTCGCAATTAGGGAGCAAAATCTTATGCAAATCGACTTCGGATGTTTCATCCGAAGTCGATTCGCTCATCCCTAGTTGGGTAATGGATGCCTGTACAGACAGTTTTTCTCCCTAAAAAATGTCTAATGCGTATGAATACACACGATAATTTAACTGCCATTCATGGAACAGGGGAGCACGCGCCACTGCCGACTGCTCATGAAGTGCCAGGGACAGCATGGCAGGAACGGAGCCTCTGCTGAGCAAAGACCATGTGCCCAGCGTGCCCTGTAGGCTTCTATCTGCTGCTGGGAGCTCAATGTGGAGGTTTATGAATGGAAAAACGAATAGCCAAGAGGCTAAAGAAAACCCTGTTTCTGACCCTTATGTTACAACAAAAATTTGGCGACTAAAACATTTCATTTGGCTCCTAAATATTTCAGATTAGGAGCCAATGGCTCCTTGATGTTTTTTTCTTGTCTGGAGCACTGCAACTGGTAAAACCCATCTGGACCTTCCTCGCAGACTGCTTGTAATTCATTCATTACTTCTAGCAGGAATAATAAAGAAATGGCACATCACAGAATCAGAAGAATACAATTGCAAGAAAAAGTATGTGAACCCTTTGGAATTATATGAATTTCTGCACAAATTGGTCATAAAATGTGATCTGATCTTCATCATAGTCACAACAATAGACAATCACAGTCTGCTTAAACTAATAACACACAAATAATTAAATGTTACCATGTTTTTATTGAACACACCATGTAAATATTCACAGTGCAGGTGGAAAAAGTATGTGAACCCTTGGATTTAATAACTGGTTGAACCTCCTTTGGCAGCAATAACTTCAACCAAACGTTTCCTGTAGTTGCAGATCAGACATGCACAAAGGTCAGGAGTAATTCTTGACCATTCCTCTTTACAGAACTGTTTCAGTTCAGCAATATTCTTGGGATGTCTGGTGTGAATCGCTTTCTTGAGGTCATGCCACAGCATCTCAATCGGGCTGAGGTCAGGACTCTGACTGGGCCGCTCCAGAAGACGTATTTTCTTCTGTTTCAGCCATTCTGTTGTTGATTTACTTCTATGCTTTGGGTCGTTGTCCTGTTGCAACACCCATCATCTGTTAAGCTTCAGCTGGTGGACAGATGGCCTTAAGTTCTTCTGCACAATGTCTTGGGAATGAATTTTTCCTTTCGATGATAGCAATCCGTCCAGGCCCTGACACAGCAAAGCAGCCCCAAACCAGGATGCCCCCACCACCATACTTCACAGTTGGGATGAGGTTTGATGTTGGTGTGCTGTGCCTCTTTTTCTCCACACATAGTGTTGTGTGTTTCTTCCAAACAACTCAACTTTGGTTTCATCTGTCCACAGAATATTTTGCCAGTACTGCTGTGGAACATCCAGGTGCTCTTGTGCAAACTGTAAATGTGCAGCATTGTTTTTTTTTGACAGCAGTGGCTTCCTCTGTGGTATCCTCCCATTAAATCCATTCTTGTTTAGTGTTTTACATATCGTAGATTCGCTAACAGGGCATATGTTAGCATACTTACAAAAGTCTCTGGCATATGTTAGCATATGCCAGAGACTTTTGTAAGTCTTTAGCTGACACTCTAGGATTCTTCTTCAGCTCATTGAGCAGTCTGCGCTGTGCTCTTGCAGTCATCTTTACAGGACGGCCACTCCTAGGGAGAGTAGCAGCAGTGCTGAACTTTCTCCATTTATAGACAATTTGTCTTACCGTGGACTGATGAACAGCAAGGCTTTTGGAGATACTTTTATAACCCTTTCCAGCTTTATGCAAGTCAACAATTCTTAATCATAGGTCTTCTGAGAGCTCTTTTGTGCGAGGAATCATTTACATCAGGCAATGCTTCTTGTGAAAAGCAAACCCAGAACTGGTGTGTTTTTTATAGGGCAGGACAGCTGTAACCAACACCTCCAATCTCATCTCATTAATTGGACTCCAGTTGGCTGACACCTCACTCCAATTAGCTCTTGGAGATGTCATTAGTCTAGGGGTTCACATACTTTTTCCACCTACACTGTGAATGTTTACTTGGGGTGTTTAATAAAAACATGGAAACATTTAATTATTTGTGTGTTATTAGTTTAAGCAGACTGTGATTGTCTATTGTTGTGACTTAGATGAAGATCAGATCACATTTTATGACCAATTTGTGCAGAAATCCATATCATTCCAAAGGGTTCACATACTTTTTCTTGCAACTGTAGATGCTCCAGAATTGTAATTACAAGGGAGCTGTAAGTAGTTACTAAACCAGATGTGTCAAGAGAGGTTAGATGTCCTTTTTAATGTAGCTGGATAGTCATTATAAATATACTGCTTTACATTTACTAACCTATAATTAAAAAGTGGGTCAAAAACTATAGTATAAGCAGAATAGAAATCAGATATTTCCATTTTACAGCGGTTGCAGAGATCTGGAAAAAAAAACTGTTTCAAAATGGAAAGTTTTATTTCAAGAAGATAAATGCGTATTTATATTTTGTAAAGCTGCTTTCACATCTGCTTTGGAGGCTGCCTTCAGGACTTCCATCACTGAATCCATTAAAAATAGCTGAGAGAAAAGTGCTGCATGCAGGACTTTTTTCTCTGCTTCAAAAATGGAAACCAAAACCGCCCTGTCAGTTATAACGGTCAGAAGAATTGAAATAATAGCAGAGATGTGAAAGCAGCCTAAGGGTCCATTCCCCTAACTGCAATTCTCGGTCCGTATCTGTTCCGTCATTTTGAGTAACGGACCTATTTATTTCAATGCGGCCGCAATAGATGTGGACAGCACACAGTGGTAGTTTCGTTCTGTGGCCCCACCCACAAAAAAAAATAGAGCATGTCCTATTCTTGTCCGCTATCACAGACAAGAATAGGCATTTCCATCATGGAGCTGGCAGTGTGCGTTCCGCAAAATCAGTACCCGGTCAGTACCCATGTTTTGTGGATCCACGATATGCGGACCGCAAAACACTTACGGTCGTGTGAACGTATCCTAAGTCTCATGATTCTCTCCATAGCTCTAGACATTTCAGACTGTGAAAAATAGACACTTGAGCTGGATAAAAACAAGGTGCATTAGGTGAAGTACAGTTTGTTTGCCCCCATTTTTATTTTCCACAACTGGGATTGAATCTAACCCCTTAAGGACCCTGCCATTTTTCACCTTAAAGGGTTTCTGTCATCAGAAATAACATTATGTGGCTGACTGACATTAGTGATGTGTTATGTAGCTGACTGACATTAGCGGCACAGTGAGAAAGCCGGCAGAAGGAGCACGTCCTTCACTCACTGTGCCTGAGCCGAACACTGAACGGGACGGCGCAGGAGCGGGATTTATGGAACACTGAGAACTCGGACGTCAATCGACTGTACATGGGTGTGCCAAAGGGTGAAAAGACGGAGCCTCTAGGTGCTGAAGCAACGCCCCACTAGCACCTAGAGGCTCATTAGCATATTATAAAAGTCATTATTTAGCGCGAACCGTGGCAGGCAGGCAGTTATAAATCATACTGTTATGTACTGCTGACATTAACACATTGCTAATGTCAGTCAGCTACATAACGTTATTTCTCATGACAGAAACCCTTTAAGGACCAGGCCATTTTTTGCAAATCTGACATGTGGCACTTTATGTGGTAATAATTTTAAAACACTTTTACTTATCCAAGCCATTCTGAGAATGTTTTCTCGTCACATATTGTACCGTATTTTTCGCCCTATAAGACGCACCGGCCCATAAGACGCACCTAGGTTTTTAAGGAGGAAAAAATAAAATAAAAACATTTGAACCAAAAGGTGTGCCTAATGGTGTTATGTGGGATCTGGGGATGGCACTGTTATGGGGGGGTCGGTGGATGGCATTGTTATGGGGGTCTGTGGATGGCACGGTTATAGGGGTCTGTGGATGGCACTGTTATGGGGGGTCCGTGGATGGCACTGTTATGGGGATCTGTGGATGGCACGGTTATGGGGATCTGTGGATGGCACGGTTATGGGGAGCTGTGGATGGCACGGTTATGGGGATCTGTGGATGGCACGGTTATGGGGATCTGTGGATGGCACGGTTATGGGGATCTGTGGATGGCACGGTTATGGGGGGCACTGTGGATGGCACGGTTATGGGGGGCACTGTGGATGGCACGGTTATGGGGGGCACTGTTATTGGGGACTGTGGATGGCACTGTTATGGGGGATCTGTTGATGAAACATAAATAGCATTTTACGCTATGTGTCCACAGACCCCCATAACAGTGCCATCCATAGAATGACCCCCAATAGGGATGAGGGGCCGGCATCCAGCTCTGTAATTACAGCGGGCCCGGTGCAGTCACTGTTTTCTGCTACACCGGGCCCGCTCACTGTAGGAATCCTAACTGCAGGCAATGCTAACAGTCTTTTATCCAGCCTGTACTTACGATACTAACTTTCCGGCAGGCAGCGGGCAGGAGGCTGAACTGGCGGGCGGGAGCTTACAACGTAACTCACTATGTCACGCGCCGGCTCCGCCCACTTTATGAATGAAGAAGGGAGAGCCGGCGCGTGACATAGTGAGTTACGTTGTAAGCGCCCGCCCGCCAGTTCAGCCTCCTGCCCGCTGCCTGCCGGAAAGTTAGTATCGCAAGTACAGGCTGGATAAAAGACTGTTAGCATTGCCTGCAGTTAGGATTCCTACAGTGAGCGGGCCCGGTGTAGCAGAATACAGTGACTGCACCGGGCCCGCTGTAGTTACAGACCTGGATGCCGGCCCCTCATCCCTCATCCATGCCCACTAATACACCCGCCACCGCGCTGCGCAGCATGCGGTCGGCGGTATACAAAGTCAAGTATTCGCCACATAAGACGCACTGCCTTTCCCCCCACAATTTTGGGGGGGAAAAGTGCGTCTTATAGGGCGAAAAATACGGTACTTCATGACAGAGGCAAATTTGAGTCAAAAAATGTATTTAAAAAAATACCAAAATTTCCAAAACCCACTTTTTAAGGACCAGTTCAGGTCTGAAGTCACTTTGTGAGGCTTACATAATAGAAACCACCCATAAATGGCCCCATTTTAGAAACTACACCTCTCAAGGTATTCAAAACTGATTTTACAAACTTTGTTAACCCTTTAGGTGTTCAACAAGATATAAAGGAAAATGGAGATGACATTTCAGAATTTCACTTTTTGGGCAGATTATTTAATCAATTTTTTCAAGTAAAAAAGCAAGTGTTAATAGCCAAACAAAGCTCAATATTTATTACCCTGATTCTGTAGTTTACAGAAACACCCCATTAGTGGTCGTAAACTGCTGTACGGGCACACAGCAGGGCGCAAAAGGAAAGGAACGCCATATGGTTTTTAAAAGGTAGATTTAACTGGGATAATTTTAAGTTGCCATGTCACATTTAAAGACCCCCTGATGCACCCCTAGAGTAGAAACTCCAAAAAAGTGACCCCATTTTGGAAACTATGGGATAAGGTGGTAGTTTTGTTGGTACTATTTTAGGGTACATATGATTCGGTTCCTCAATATTACACTTTTTGTGAGGCAAAGTAACAAAAAATAGCTGTTTTGGCACCGTTTTTATTTTTTGTTATTTACAATGTTCATCTGACAGGTTAGATCATGTGGTCATTTTATACAGCAGGTTGTTACTGATGCGACAATACCAAATAGGACTACTTTTTTTAGTTGTTTGTTTCAGTTTTACATAATAAAGCATTTTTGAAAAAAAATGATTTTTTAGTGTCTTTATATTCTTAAAGCCATCATTTTTTTTATTTTTGGGGCAACTGTCTTATGTAGGGGCCCGTTTTTTTCGGTATGAGATGATGGTTTAATTGGTACTATTTTAGGGTGCATAAGACTTTTTGATCGCTTGGTATTACTCTTTTTGAGATATAAGGTGACAAAAAAATGGCTTTTTTGACAGTTTTTATTTTTTAATTTTTACGGTGTTCACCTGAGGGGTTAGGTCATGTGATATTTTTATACAGCAGGTTGTTACGGATGCGGCAATACCTGATATGTCTACTTTTTTTTTTTTTACACAATAAATGCATTTTTGTGTCTCCATAGTCTGAGAGCCATAGCTTTTTTATTTTTTGGGCGACTGTCTTAGGTAGGGGCTCATTTTTTGCGGGATGAGGTGACGGTTAGATTGGTACTATTTTGGGGAGCATGCACCTTTTTGATCGCTTGGTATTTCACTTTTTGTGATGTAGGGTGACAAAAAATTGATTTAGCACAGTTTTTATTTGATTTTTTCTACGGCGTTCAGGTGGGGTTTTAGCACAGTTTTTATTAGATTTTTTCTACAGCGTTCAGGTGAGGGGGTGGATCATGTGATATTTTTATAGAGCCAGTCATTATGGATGCGGTAATACCCAATATGTCTGTTTTTCTTTCTTTTTGCCCCAATTTTATTTGTTTTATTTTGGGAATTTGTTTCTTTTTACTAGAAACCTGTATTGTAATGCATTGGCTGTCAGCTTTTATGCTGACAGGCTGCCTGTGATACCCAGCCTAAGGGCTGGATCTCACAGGCTTCCGTAGGAGGCAAGCCCTGATGCCTATGGAAGGCATTGGGCTTGCCTTCTCTGCCATCGGGTCCCCGCCACTGCAGCACAGGGACCGGATGGGAGAGCGGAAGGCACCCGTACCCTCAGCGAACCATCTGCATGCCGCTGTCAGCGGCATACAAGGGGTTAATACGCCGACATCAGTGTCTTCACCGATGCCGGCTTATACAGCAGGGACCCGGCTGTCAGTGACTGCCGAGTTCGTGCCGCTGATCGGGCGCGTGAGCTGTGCCCGCCCGATCAGCCTGCCATACATGTACGGCGCTGGTCCTTATGTCATGTCCAGCTGTGACGTACATGCATGGCAAGGGTCCTTAAGAGGTTAAAGGAGAAAACTTTTTCCCCTAATGTAATAGACAGGGTTTTTACCGTCCTATGGATCCAGAGACAATCTTCTCAGTTCCTCCTGTTGTATTTCATGCTGTCTGCAGTCTATAGAGATTAATTAGCATTTTCATGGTGACAGGTTCCCTTTAACTATGAAATAAATCCCTCTTTTATGGGGGGGGGGGGGGGGGGGTCAGTTCCAGTTCAGAAAAATAATAACCATGGGCAATAAACAATATGATCCTGGCTTTAAAGATTCACTTTTTAATTAGCACACCATATGGACAAAAGTATTAGGACTACACATTCCAATTGCCGTAGATTTTGACATCCCCTTCTAAATCCATAGGCGTTAATATGGAGTTGGTCCTGCATATGCAGGTAGAAAATCTTCCACTCTTCCGGGAAGGCTTTCTACAAGATTATGAAGTGTCTGGTGAAATTTTTGCTCATTCATCCAGGAGGGCATCTGTGAGGTCAGACACTGATGTTGGCTCACAATCTGTGTTCTGTTTATTGAGTTGAGGTCAGGGCTCTGTGCAGGCCAGTGAAGTTCTTTCACACTGAACTCCCTAACCATGTCTTTATGGATCTTGTTTGTTCCCATAAAGTTGGAAACATTAAATTGTTCAAAATGTCTTGGTATGCTGAAGCAGTAAAGGGGTTGTCCACCTTTAAGGCCCCCAACGTTGCTGATCCTGCGGAGGGAAGTATACTTAGGCTACTTTTATACTAGCGTTTTTACTGGATCCGGCAGGGTTCTGCAAAAACGCTTCTGTTACTGAATCTGATAATACAACCGTCTGCATCCATTATGAACAGATCCGGTTGTATTATCTTTAACATACCCAAGACGGATCCGTCATGAACTCCATTGAAAGTCAATGGAGGACTGATCCGTTTTCTATTGTGTCAGTGAAAACGGATCCGTCCCCATTGACTTGCATTGGGGGTCATGCTGGATCCGTCTTGCTCAGCATCCCAGGATGGAAAGCAAACTACAACATTTTGCGGTTTGCACTCCGGTCGGGAACACAACTAAACGGAACAGAATGCATTTTGGAGCATTCCGTTCGGTTCAGTTTTGTCACCATTGACAATGAATGGGGACAAAACTGAAGCTTTTTTTTCCAGTATTGAGCCCCTATGACGGAACTCAATACCGGAAAACTAAAACTCTAGTGTGAAAGTAGCCTTACCGTCTCCCAATTGGCAGGTTCCGGCTCGTAATCATCCAGGGTTATGGGGTCATGTGTACTGCTGCAGCTAAAGACTGGTCTCAGCGGTGATGTTTTCCCTGTGTGTCACGTTAATGGGCCACATGACGCATGGGGTACAAACAAACCATTAAAAAGCCAGTCACTATCTGCAATGGCACACATGACCCCCATCAAACTGGATATTGACCAGCAGGACCAAAGTGCAGTAGTGGTGGACCAAAGAAGCTGGAATCTGGCAGCAGGTAGATATGCTACCCTCCACAGGCCTGGTAACTTGGGGAGAGGTTGGTCTAGCTGAAATCCGTTTAAGATTTCCCTTCACTGGAACTGGAGTTTATTATGGAATATCTAGGAGGGAATAGATTTAATAAACTATCTTGTTACAATGGTGACATCCTATTACAGTGCTACGCTGGAATTCAGTGAGCCAGTCTATCACAAATTTTAGTAAAGGCAGACTGCATGGCTAGGAGCTGGATTTTATACACCTGTGGCAATAGGATTGAATAAAACACTTGAGTTCATTCATTAGGAAGTGTGTCCCAATACTTTTGTCCTACATGTCAATATTCTTGAGTGCAGCAGTGATGAACTCAGTCCACTATAAAGTAGACAGAGCTGTCTGCTTCTGGTGGGAAATTATAACCAAACAGCTGATTGGTGGGGGTGCGGTGTTTCACACCCTCGCTGATCGGCTAGTGATGGGCTATCCTGAGAATAGGCCAACACTTAAAGGGAACCTGTCACCAGGATTTTGTGTATAGAGCTGAGGACATGGGTTGCTAGATGGCCGCTAGCACATCCGCAATACCCAGTCCCCATAGCTCTGTGTGCTTTTATTGTGTAAAAAAACTATTTGATACATATTCAAATTAACCTGAGATTAGTCCTGTCCGTGACTCATCTCAGGGACAGGACTCATCTCAGGTTAATTTGCATATGTACATGTAGATCGTAAGCCCTCACAGGCAGGGCCCTCTCCTTCTGTACCAGTTTGCAACCCGTCTTCTTTATGATTAGTCCAATTATCTGTATTATGTATTTATACCTTTTCTCATATGTACAGCTGTTCGATGGAATGAATGGCGCTTTAATAATAAATAATAATATTAATAATAAGTATCAAATCGTTTTTTTACACAATAAAAGCACACAGAGCTATGGGGACTGGGTATTGCAGATGTGCTAGCGGCCATCTAGCAACCCATGTCCTAAGCTCTATACACAAAATCCAGGTGACAGGTTCCATTTAAAGGGGTTGTCTGCTTTTTACTATTGATGTCCTAAGGATAGATCATCAATATCAGATTGGTGAGGGTCTGACTACCGGCACTCCTTCTAATCAGCAGTTTGAAGAGAAGGTAGCGCCCATACAAGTGCTCACCACAGCAATTTCCGCAGTGAACAGGTGCAATTACAAGTATGGCGTCACCATTCACTTTTATGGGACGCTCTGTCTGTTCATGTGAATACTACAGAGCCGTCCCATTGAAGTGAATGGTGACGCCATACTTGTAATTACACCTGTTCACTGCTGCAATTGATGTGGTGAGCAGGTAAACAGAACAGAGAAGGCAGCGCTCATACGAGCGCTGCCTTCTCTTCAAACAGCTGACAGGAGTCGGACCCTCGCTGATCTGATATTAATGATCTATCCTGAGAATAGGTCATCAATAGTAAAAAGCGGACAAACCCTTTAAAGGGAACCTGTCACATTGAACATGGTGTCTGAGCTGCAGGCATCATGTTATAGAGCAGAAGGAGCTGAGCAGACTGATCTATAGTTTTATGGGAAAAGATTCAGTGTAGCTTGTAGTTTATACATTTACATTCCTGCTCATTCTGGGCTTTGAAGTCAAGCAGACGGTCCTATCGGTGATTGACAACTATCTCTGTATACACAGTCATAGAGGGTGGGTTGTCAGTCACTGATAGGAGCAACTCCTGGTCTTCAAAGCCCAGAATGAGCAGGAATGTAAATGACTAAAATACAAGTTATACTGAATCTTTTCCCATAAAACTATATATTAACCTGTTCAGCTCCTACTGCTCTATAACAGCTGCCCGTAGATTAGGTCACATTTTCTTGGTGACAGGTTCCCTTTAATAAAAGATCCTATAAATAATGTGCAGGATAACGTGCATAAAAAAAAAAACTTTAGGAGCAAGACAAGAAATTTACTAATGTATATCTATTGAACATATGCAAAAGTGGAACCTTTTGGTAGCAAAACTGGACAAAGTTTGGATGAAAATGAGTGACTTGCCTCTCCAAGTGAAGGACACGTGAGAGATGTATTTTCTTATATATAATATGACCAAAAGACTAAGAACACAGGCATTTTATATGTCGCTGAAAGAGAACGGCAAAGCTCTGAAGTGAAGCCAGATGTCCTGAGCTCCTATTAAATAGATATGGTGCTGCCGCCGCCACCTGTATAATAGGAGATGCCACCCGCTAAGTATTACCACAGTACTGTGTTTTCTCACGAGTGGCGAGCTACTCTGAAATATACTGCATGACTGATACACATGAAAAAGTCCAAGCCTATTATTCCTAGAATTGGCATTTTACAGGCAATTCCTACTTTACTGTAACCCTATGCGCGCTGCAATCCACGCACTGCCATCTCCTCCTGCAATATATTAAGACCTTGTCCTTCAAATTCCCCACTCTGTACCTTTCAGCATTGACACCGGTCCTATCATTAAGCAGGTCCTACTAAAAAGAAGTGTTCTGCCCCTTTAACAGGACTGGAGGAATAAGTATTAGTACCCCGGGACAGCCTTTGTTACAGACAGTCTGAGGAGACATAAAGGGAGATAATGGACAATAGGGATTGCTAAGTAGCACACTTGGCTGGGCTAAGTTCGGACCCTTGTGGTTTGGGATAAATCACTTTTAATATCATATTCTAATGTATTTCTCCTTGACATCCTTCATTATAGAGTCTCTGAGGAGGGCACACAGGCAGGCTTATCAGCAATAAATAATGACGTCACATCCTCACAGCTGATGTCATAGGAGATTCCTTCGGTCATGTAATAAGAGGCTCCAGCCGATCAATACAGCTCCAGACAGGAGAGTCTCCTCACGTGATGGTGACCTCTCTGCATACAAAAGCCTCCCCTCCATGGAATTGCTTACCTGCAGGTGGATCCCCATAGACATTGCCTGAAGTGTATGATAAGTTGTGCTGTTATTAAATGGCCCTCCCACAGTCCTCTCCTGCCGTTCTCTTTTAGGGGGACTCCTCTCCCCCATCCACCGCTGTGTGTGTCTGTAAGGAGGGGTATAATAACCTAGACAGTATCCCCTTTCACGGCAGCTCCGCCCAGTCGATGATCTTATAGCGGCCAGTCACAGGAGGAGATACGAGGGGAGATACAAATACAGAACGTAAGGAGGAGCTGCTACCGGAAATTGAAATCCCTCTCATAAATATACCACAGGAAGTATGTAATAATACATACAGTCGGGCTTCGCCGTCGCCACCTCCCATTCACTATGAGGGGAGGCGGGAAATACAGTGCGGAGGCCCCGCCCCCCGCCTGACTGGGACAGTTCTGTCAGGCGTTCTAGAAGGCGCGCTCACGGCGAGCTTGTCCCATTGTTGTGAGGAGAACGCTCGAGCGTGTGCGCGCCTCCATCACAGCAGAGTTGGGGTAGCCGCCTGCTCCATTATAGCTAACCTTGTGTCTCACTTTTTTTTTTTAAGGGGAGTTCTCGCATACAGTAGGTGTTTAGTGGCATCTACTTTACTCACTTATATTTTATTTGCCATTTTTGGATACACTGGAGTTTAAGGACGTCTTCACACACTGCAGGTTTTGTTGCAGAAATTTCCACAACTAAAAATCAGTTCCATTCCTTTGAATGCGGCGGCAAGCACATGGATTGGTGCAAGTCCCATTCAGCTGAATGGAACTGATTTTTCAGTCCTGGAAAACTCTGCAGCAAAATCCACAGGTGCACTAACTGTGGTTTCTGCCCACCCCACAGAAAATAAAGCCGATGCTGCGCAAGTTAAAAAAATGCGGTTTTATTCTCCATCAGCGCTATAGTGCCGGCCAGCTTGAAGTCAAGGGGGCAACAACCTCCTTGCTTCAAGTAAAGGTAACCACTCCCCCTAACAGTCCCCTCTTGCCTGAGTGTGACAGCCTGCAGTGCGGCCGCAATTCACCAAGTCTGCACAGACTGACAGCTGCACAATGCGGCAGTGAAGAGGAGAAGTCTTGGGGGAAGAATCTGAGGTGATGTCTGCTACAGAAGGAGAGTTTACTGAAGGGAAAGGCAGCCGCAGATGCAGTGTCCCAGGGGGTCAGTAGTGTATGCTGGGCTTTGTAGTGCAGATTGACCACTAACCTGGGATCCACTGTCGTCTTCAATTGGGGCAAATACTGGAACAGGCAGGTATTTAACAGTTCGTGACGCCAGTGTCAATTAAACGGTGACACGCCGTGTATGGTATTGTAGAAGAATGAAGCAAGCATAGGATAGCCAACAAAAACTGGAACTTTTACTGAATATCAGTGAATACAGCTGGTTCTTGGAATTACAGGATGGCCGGTCTTAGCAAGGCATTATACAGAGTGTTGATTACAGGAGATGCAGTACAGGCGGATTGCACACAATTCCTGACTGGTCCTGCTACATGTGACTTTCTCTCCAAGGTCTAATGCCCTTTATCTGGCGTACCCTTGAAGCTGTCCTTATCTAGTACCTCCTCTGTTATCTTGAGTACCTCTTGCTTCATCTGATCGGCCTCTGTGGTATTCTGTGTCTTCAGGCTGTTTAGCTAGGCCCTTCTGACTTCTATGCATACGGACTCAGGAGGGGAACCCTCTCTGTACTGAGTCTGGAAACTTCTCCCCTTCTGAGCTAGGCCCTAGCCTATTTATACTGAACTGGGGGCTCCCTCTGCTGGCTGTTATAAGGATTGCCGGTAACCGGCCTGACTGGCTTAAAGGGAACTACACACTCAAATCTAGCAGTGTCGGGTAGCCTACCCGTATGCTGCACACCCCCAGACTTTAACGTGAGTAAGGCCTCGTACTCACACACATGCCTGAACCAACATAAGCTGCTGCATAATTTAAACATTGCATTATAAATATAATAAACAACTATTTCACACAAAAATATAACATTTGCAATAAATGACGCAAGAAAAAGGGGCGTCTTCTTTCTTCTTAGACACGGCCGCTGACCTGGCACAGCGGACTTAAGGTGAACCAGGTTAGTCTATTTTTTTTTCTTGACTGAAGTATAATAAGGAACTACACAGGGTTTCCCCGTGGGTATAGAACAGGCAAGGGCTCACGTGGAGGAGTCCATTCTTGCGTACAAACGTCAAGCAGGCTATTTCTATTAACAACTGTTCGGGGGGAGACACCACCAGCATAGTCAAAGTCTCCTAAATGGACTGGCGGACGTCCCCTGGTTATCCGGGTGGACCTTCTCAACACAGGGGTCTCCTCTTCCCTTAGCAACGAGGTAGAAGAGAGAGGAGCAACAGGAGGATCTCCATCCGTGAGACCTTGGTCAGGAACAACTGGAACAACAGGAACAACAGGATCCACTAGAGGGGGAGCTGGATCCGGGGCATCTTGAACCGGCTCTTCTGGAAGTGAAGGTACAGTAGGTGCCGGAGCGGGCACCAACAAGTTCAACCATGGTGTCAGAAGCCAATGCATGGGATCAGCGTCATACCTTAGATCACGGACAGCCTGCATAGGATCCTCGGGCCGTATTGATGACTCTGACACAGGGGGTTCCGAGATAGAACTCTCGGCACTGGGTTCTGGTGTCAGGCAGAGCTTTAACCGGTTTCGGTGTACAATTTGGGATCCCCTGCCTTCCCGGGTGATCTCATAAGTGTGAGTTCCAACATTTGGGATTGCAGTGACAACATAGGGACTTTGTTCCCATTTACTGTCCAGTTTACTGGTGCGGCGGTTATTTTTTAACCATACCACAGCCCCTATTGTCAAGGGTTCTGCATGGGCTGCTTGGTCATAGTCTCTCTGCTGCCGGTCTCTAGCATAGTCCATACGTTCCTGAACAATAGCTTGGGCCGTATTCAATCGCCTTTGGTGTTCAGCAACCCAGTCGGTATTAGGTAATGGGTTGATGCAATCAGGTACGAGTACGTCCAAGGAGTGGTCAGCAGGCAATAACCCTTGGCGCCCAAACATCAAATAGAAGGGGGTATACCCGGTGGAACAGTGTATGGTATGATTGTATGTGAACATGAGCTGTGGCAACAGATTAGGCCAATCTCCCCTGGTTTCAGGAGGCACGGTCCTCAGCATCTCTATCAAGGTCTGATTCATTTTTTCACACAATCCATTACCTTGCGGATGGTAGGCCGTCGTCCGGATCTTCTTACAGTTGTGCAGGCGGCACAGTTCATGGAACAGATGGGACTCAAAAGCAGGACCTTGATCGGTGAGGATCTTTTCTGGACAACCGTAGGGCAGGAGGAAGTGTTTCCAGAACAGTTCGGCTGTAGTCTTGGCCGTCTGGTCTCTCACAGGCACCGCTACAACAAACTTAGTGAAATGGTCAATAATAGTCATAGCGTACACATACCCTGAGCGACTAGGTTCCAGCTTCACATGGTCGATGGCGACAAGTTCAAGAGGACGAGTACTTACAATGGGTCTCAGTGGTGCCCTCTGATCATGGTGTTCACCTCGTTTCAAGGTACAGGCTACACACTCTCGACACCACTTCTCCATGTCTTCTCGCATGCCCACCCAGTAAAACCGCTGGCGGATATTTGCCTCAGTCTTTTGGACCCCAAAGTGACCGGATTGATTGTGGTACATCTCCAACACCATACCTGCATCTCGTCGGGGTATGAGAATCTGATGCACCCTCTCGTTGGACACTGGGTCTAGGCTTCTCCGCAGCAACAGGCCCTTTTGTATGAAGAGCTGATGGCGCTGTCTCCACAGTTTGATGAGCTCAGGATCTGTACTCTTACGCCGAATCCTCTCAGGGGTTCTGCCACTGGTGATGAAGTCCAACAATTCACCCAGCACTCTACTTTCAGACTGTAGTTTCACCCACCTTTCTTCTTTGAGTTCAGGCCTACTGGAGGGTGAAGGAACTGCAGCTCTGTTACTGGTAGCCCGAGCCTGATCCTGTTGAGCAAATTTATGGTAGAAGGCCGGCATTTCTACATCTTCCCAAGCATCTCGCACATCATCAGGAGCTGTCTCTGTGGGAAGCCTGGATAAAGCATCAGCATTGTCATTAGTACGTCCAGCACGATATTTTACAGAGAAATCATAGTTGGCGAGGCGAGAGGCCCATCTTTGCTCCAAAGCCCCCAATTTAGCTGTATTTAGATGTGCCAGAGGGTTATTATCAGTGAATGCAATGAAGGGGGTAGCGGCTAGATAATCTTTGAATTTCTCCGTCACTGCCCACACTAATGCCAGGAACTCTAGTTTGAAGGAACTATAATTCTGGTCATTTTTCTCAGCTCCTTTCAAGGAGCGGCTTGCATAAGCTATCACTCTTTCTTTTCCCTCTTGGATCTGGGCTAACACAGCCCCCAGGCCTCGCTTGCTAGCATCAGTATACAGATGGAAGGGCTTGCTGTAGTCTGGATAACCTAACACGGGAGGCTCAGTCAGTTTTTTTTTTAACAACTGGAACGCTATCTCTCTTTCTTCATTCCACTCAATGGGCACTGGAGTTCTAGGACTTTTCTTGGGCTGCCCCCTCAAGAGTTCCTGGATAGGATCGGCTATTTGAGCAAAATGGGGGATAAAACGTCTATAGTAGCCGGCAAAACCAAGGAAACCCCTCACCTCTTTGACGGTAGTGGGGACCGGCCAGTTACGGACAGCCGCTAACTTATCAGGGTCAGGTTGTATGCCCTCTCCGCTTACCACATGCCCCAGGTATTTTACCGCAGGTTTGAGCAAGTGGCACTTGGATGGCTTTACCTTCAGGCCATATTTGATAAGGATTTCAAATACCTCTGCTAAGTGTTTCAGATGGTCTTCATATGTTTTTGAGTACACAATGACGTCATCTAGATACAGCAGCACTGTTTCAAAGTTTTTGTGACCCAAGCACCGTTCCATTAGTCTCTGGAAAGTTCCTGGGGCATTACATAACCCGAACGGCATACAATTGAATTCGAACAGGCCCATGGGAGTGGTGAAAGCCGTCTTTTCCCTATCTGCCGGGGCCATGGGTACTTGCCAGTAGCCACTGGTCAAGTCCAACGTGGAGAAATAGGCAGCGGAGCCCAGAGCAGTTAGTGACTCCTCAATGCGGGGCAGTGGGTACGCGTCTTTGTGGGTTATTTGATTAATTTTTCTATAGTCCACGCAGAAACGGATACCACCATCCTTCTTCTTTACAAGGACCAGGGGTGCCGCCCACGGGCTACGACTGTCCCGGATTACATTAGAGTCTTTCATCTCTTGGATCATTTCCTTTACAGTCTGATAGGAAGTAGGCGGTAAGGGTCTGTATCTCTCCTTGATAGGAGGATGAGAGCCAGTAGGTATGGTGTGTTGTATGGCACTAACCTCTCCATAATCAGTAGCATGTTTACTGAAGGCCTGGTGGTGCTCTTTGACAAGCTGTAGTATCCCCTCTTGTTGACGTTGGGGGGTAGTCTCGTCCCCGACATGGAGCTCTTCCCACCAGGGCACTTGTGACTGGGGCACCGGCGGACATCCGCTGACTACAGCTGGTGGCTTTTCTGTCACTGGAAGACGGATGATGTCTTGGAAGAACACCTGAGAAAGCTGGGCAACAGGGTCATGCTTAGTAAGCGCAACAGGATGATCACTCAGGTTAATCAGACGGACAGGTACTTTACCTTGGGAGACGTTCACCAGGCACTTGGCAGCTCTCACGTAAGGGTAGTTCTCCATCTGGATTGGTTCCACCAGGGCTGGATAATCTTGGCCTTGGACTCCCAGGACAGCACGACACCATAAGAGAGTTTGGGAATTAGGAGGCAAAGTCACAGGCCTATTATCACGAATCCTGGCAGTACAAATTTCTCCTTTCCCGTTAGCAAACCTCTGCTGGGCACTTAACACAGTGATAGTCTTTTGAATCACCCTCTTGGATGCAGAGGAAGCGGTGGGCAGAGTCTGGTGTAATACGGCAAGGATTTCTGCATAACAGTTTTTGAAGACATTGGTGCCTAGAATGACAGGATGTCCTCCTCTGTCGCCAGCCTGTACTACTATCACCCCCTGTTGAGGCAAGGTTACTTCTCCCACCTGCAGGGTGGGTTCCCAGTATCCATGGATCTTTACCGGTTTGCCATTGCTGGCGACAATCTCTACCCAGGATTCAGGCGGCTGGGTCAATTGGTTGGTGTCCCAGAATCTTTCAAAGGCGGGCAGCTGAATAGTAGTGACCTGAGACCCAGTATCTAATAGGGCTTCAAAGGGGACCCCGTTAATCTCCACATTGATTTTAGGATGGGATCCTACATACCGTGGCATCCAATTTGGATCTTTTGGACCTAGTGTTCTACCTCCCGAGGGGTGGTCCTCAGCCTCAGGGGTTGCCCGTTTAACTGCCAGCAAGTGGATTCTGTGTGTCCCATCTTTTTGCAGTATGCACACACGGGCCGCTTGCGACCCCTATTGCGCCTCCCAGGATCCCTGGGGTGAGTCTCTTGGTATGGAGGTGGGAACGGCTTAGAGGGTGACAGGAACTCCTCTTCTGACATCATAGGTTTTCCCCATTCCTCCATTTTTCTGCACACTCTCTCTAGGCTTTTAGTGAGGTGATTTACTTGCTCTGTCAGCATGGCGATAGTATCGGTAGCTGTAGCTTGAACAGCTTGACCGGCCTCAGCTCGGTTAATGATAAACGGTTTTGACCTGCAGGCTGATAACTCAGGTGGGGTGCTCAGCTCTGTAGATACTGCTGACCCCAGAATTTTTATAGCCAGTTCTTTAAAGTCCAGAAAGGTACTGTTAGGGTGTTGGGCGGACAGCATCTTTAATTGGGTCCTTATTTGCTCACTAGACACTCCGGTAATAAATTGTTCCCTCAGGGTCTGATCCTGGTTATCAGCTTCCTTGGGATCTATCTGAATTACAGCCCCCAAAGCCTCCTGAAGTGATAGGGCATAGTCACGGAGGGACTCACCGGGCCTCTGTTTCTTGCCAAAGAAGTGCATCTTTATCTCTGAGGCAGTCCTCGTTTCAAAAGTGGCCCTGAGGCGGGTGAATATCTGCTCTAGAGTACTCCGTTCCGCAGCAGGCCAGGATAATACCTCTCTGCGGGCAGCCCCCTCCAGTTGCGCTAGCAAGATTTCCATTTGCTGATCGGCATTTATGGGGTATAGTTTGAATAAGGCCAGCAACTTTTCCTTAAAGTCCCTTAGGGTATGGGCCTCTCCGTTATAGCGGGGAAACCATGGGGCCCCAAAATAGTAAGGCATGGTAAAGGGCATCATGCTGGGGGCTATAGGATGATTAGGAGCCGCAAGCTCTCCCGGGTCCGGCCGCTCGGCAACTCCCGGATCTGACATGTTAACTTATTACGAGGTGGCTGCTGGTGACTAAAGGGGCCGGAACAATCCCCTTCCCTCCGGATACAAGTTCTTACCGGTTTCGCCGGGTGTGCGCAGGCCAAATCTCGTGAGACTCCGGACGTCCTGGGTACGCGGTGACGTTGCTGACGCAGGAAAAGCAGGGCCGCGGCGGTGTGATGATGAAGAGGGGCGGGATTCTCTGTGTCTTTGAAGGGATCCGCCCACGGAGGTCCTCAGCAGCGCGGGAAACTTTACTCCAGGCGGCCGGTGGCCATCTTGATCACGATTCCCTGACAGCAAGCAGGGTGTTGCAAAGTCCAATAAATCACAGTCCACAAGTACGATTTTCTCTCTGGGGGTAGCGCAACACAGTACAGCGTCTCTGATTCCTCCCAGGCACAATTTCAATCCACCGGCTTGGAAATAAAGGGTACAGTCTTTGTAATACGGTGGTGGAATAGTTAAAGCACACAGTTCACACTTCTTTGCACTGTAGAAGTATGCGGATCCTGTTCGTGACGCCAAAAAGAGCGATGCAGTGTCCCAGGGGGTCAGTAGTGTATGCTGGGCTTTGTAGTGCAGATTGACCACTAACCTGGGATCCACTGTCGTCTTCAATTGGGGCAAATACTGGAACAGGCAGGTATTTAACAGTTCGTGACGCCAGTGTCAATTAAACGGTGACACGCCGTGTATGGTATTGTAGAAGAATGAAGCAAGCATAGGATAGCCAACAAAAACTGGAACTTTTACTGAATATCAGTGAATACAGCTGGTTCTTGGAATTACAGGATGGCCGGTCTTAGCAAGGCATTATACAGAGTGTTGATTACAGGAGATGCAGTACAGGCGGATTGCACACAATTCCTGACTGGTCCTGCTACATGTGACTTTCTCTCCAAGGTCTAATGCCCTTTATCTGGCGTACCCTTGAAGCTGTCCTTATCTAGTACCTCCTCTGTTATCTTGAGTACCTCTTGCTTCATCTGATCGGCCTCTGTGGTATTCTGTGTCTTCAGGCTGTTTAGCTAGGCCCTTCTGACTTCTATGCATACGGACTCAGGAGGGGAACCCTCTCTGTACTGAGTCTGGAAACTTCTCCCCTTCTGAGCTAGGCCCTAGCCTATTTATACTGAACTGGGGGCTCCCTCTGCTGGCTGTTATAAGGATTGCCGGTAACCGGCCTGACTGGCTTAAAGGGAACTACACACTCAAATCTAGCAGTGTCGGGTAGCCTACCCGTATGCTGCACAGAGCAATGCTAGGAGTTGTGGTTATTTAACTAGGACTATGTTCGGGCTGAAGGGAGGGATGTTATTTAGGCTACTTTCACAAACGTTTTGGCTTTCTGTTTGTGAGATCCGTTCAGGGCTCTCACAAGCGGTCCAAAACGGATCAGTTTTGCCCTAATGCATTCTGAATGGAAAAGGATCATTAGTTCGGTCTCCATTCCGCTTTGGAGGCGGACACCAAAACGCTGCTTGCAATGGGGACGGATCCCTTTTCTATGACACAATCTGGATCCGTCCTCCATTGAATTTCAATGGTGTTCAAGACGGATCTGTCTTGGCTATGTTAAAGATAATACAAACTGATCCGTTCTGAACGGATGCAGACGTTGTATTATCTGAACGGATCCGTATATGCAGATCCATGATGGATCCGCACAAAACACGAGTGTGAAAGTAGCCTTACATGGGACTGTGTGTTAGAGGTGGCTGGGGAGGGGGTCATGTTATTTACATGGGACTGTATGTTGATGGTGGCTGTAGGAGAAAGTTATGTTATTTACACGGGACTGTGTGTTGCAGAGGGCTGGGGGAAGGTGGGATGTTATTTACATGGGACTGTATGTTGATGGCAGCTGTGGGAGGAATGTTATTTACATGGGACTGTATGACGGAGGGGGTTGGCGGAGGGAGTGACGTTATTTACATGGGACTGAATGTTACAGGAGTCTGAGGGAGGGGGTGATGTTATTAACATGGGACTGTATTGTAACAGTCACGTCCACACACACACACAGGGGGAAGGATAGTGACCACTACGCTTCACCCTGACCCCTGGCCCTGCCTACTTGTCCTGATGACAGTGGACAACTGGACGGCAGTCCCTTACTTAGGATATGTGCAGGGAAGACAGACAAGACAAAATACGGAAGGTGAACTAGGGCTGCAACGATTAATCAATGTTATCGATAATAATTGGCCTATTCGTTGCTATGTGGGCGGGAGCGGGCGGTTAGGCGCTATGCCTGCGGGTCTTTGAACTTTAGATCACCGCATCTTTATTACCTTACAATTAAGGTCCAGTAACAGGCAGAGCGGGCAGCGGTGTAACGTCACTTACTCACATGACGCGCATGCTCTGCCTGCTTCATTCATAAAGTGGGCGGAGCAGGCACGTCACGTGAGTAAGTGACGTTACGCCGCCGCCCGCTCTGCCGGTTACTGGAGCTTCATTGTAAGGTAAAAGAAGATGCGGTGATATAAAGTAAAAGTTACTGCCGGTTAAGGAATACTGCTGTGAGCGGCAGGGCCAGGGCTGTTATGGGGAGGGGGATCTGTGTATGGCACTGTTATGGGGAGGGGGATCTGTGGATGACACTGCTATGGGGGAGATCTGTGGATGTCACATATGGCATAAGATGCTATATAGTGTCATCCATAGATCCCCCATAGCATAGTCATCCACAGATCCCCCTCCCCATAACAGTGCCATCCACAGATCCCCCTCCCCATAACAGTGCCATCCACAGATACCCCTCCCCATAACAGTGCCATCCACAGATCCCCCTCCCCATAACAGTGTCATCCACATTTCCCCCCATAACAGTGTCATCCACATTTCCCCCCATAACAGTGCCATCCACAGATCCCCCTCCCCATAACAGTGCCATCCACATTTCCCCCCATAACAGTGCCATCCACAGATCCCCAATAACAGTGCCATCCACAGATCCCCTCCATAAGTGCCATCCACAGAACCCCTCCATAACAGTGACATCCACAGATACCCCATAACAGTGACATTCACAATTAGTTTTAATATGGCCTTTGGACATAATTTTTCAAGTAAAATCATATAAACCCCTTTTTTTTGGTCATTTTGGTGTTTTTTCCTGATTAATCAATGAAATTATTGACAACTAATCGATTATTCAAATAATCGTTAGCTGCAGCCCTAACGTGAACGGACCGGGTCAGAACCAAGAGAGCTACGCAGTACAAAGGGTTAAGCAAAGAATGGTTAGGAGAAGCCGTGGTCAAATACCAGGAGAGTAAAGAAGTACCAGAGGAGTCCGCAAAGAGTAGTCAGGTGGGAGCCGAGGTCACAATACCAGGAGGGATGCGCAGTACAGGAGGAGCAGGCAAAGGATCGTCAGGGAACAGGAGCAGGTGAGTATTCAGTAGTCCAACAAATAGCCAGGAACCTAAAATTAACAGGCAACCTGTGGCCAGCAGGCTGCCTGTATTTATAGTGGAGTCTAAGGGTTATGTGACGTGGCCAGCATCACATGACTGACAGACAGACAAGTCGAGCACCGAGTGATCAGCTCGGCGCTCAAGGCAGACCTAGGAGCAGGGAGCCTCCCAGCTAGTAAAGCCGCCCTGGGAACGAGGCCAAACAGATCCTCGCTCCCAAAGCTAAGCAGCAGGGGGACAGTACCCCCCCCCCTTTTACGAGGGGCCACCGGACCCAAGACTTCAGGCGATGGCCTTTCAGGGTGTTCTAAATTCTGAAATTTTCAAACAAGTCTAGGAGCATGAACCTCCCTGGCGGGTACCCAAGATCCCTCTTTGGGTCCATACCCCTTCCAGTGAATCGGGTACTGTAAGGAATTACGCACTCTCCTGACATTCACTATCTTAGACACCACATACTCGACAGCATCACTAACAAGAATCGGCGGAGGCAAGGCTTTCAACGGTACAACAGGTTCAAAATACTTTTTAAGTAGAGATTTATGAAATACATTATGAATGTGGCACGACTCGGGCAGCTCCAACTTAAACGATACTGGATTAATCACCGCCGTTATCTTATACGGTCCAATAAAACGAGGAGCAAATTTTCTAGAAGCTACCTTGAGAGATAGATTCTTGGAGGACAACCATACTTTATCCCCTGTGATGAAAAATACTTGTTTTTATGACCTGAGATTTTAGACTTTTTTGTAAGTAGAATAAAACCTGCTGGTGTACGTGAGTGCACCTAGCCTCTGGTAACCGTTTGTGTGGCAACAAAGTGAAACAACCTGAGCATTGGAGAAAAAAGAGGGTCTGGGATTGGAACTTTTGCACTCAGAAGGCAGCGCGATCAACAAACTTGTGGACATTTTAACTGTGAAGCGACCTATACTCACGTCGCTTGGTGGATCTGCAGCGCCGATAAGTACACCAAAAATTGAAGATTGTTTTTATATTGTTTATCATACTTTATCCCCAACCTGAAAGTTCACCCCCTTGGAACCTCTCTTATCGGCCTTGAGTTTTTGAGACCTTTTGAGCCTTTTCTAGGTTCGATTGAACCCGGGCCCAAACTGTGCACAGTTCGGAGGAGAGTTTATCAGCTTCAGAGTTAGAGGAGGAGACGGACGACCCAGAATAAAAATGGGGATGAAAACCATGGTTACAAAAGAAGGGGAGACCCCAGCAGAAGAATTGACACGGTTATTTAAAGCAAATTCAGCCAACGGAAGGAATTTGACCCATAATTGCTGGTCATCAGCAACATACAACCTCAAGAATTGTTCCACAGACTGATTAAGTCTGCCATTCAGTCTGCCCATTACTCTCAGGATGGTAGGCGGAAGAAAAAAAAAATGAAATTTTACATCTTTGACAGAAGGCCCTCCAGAATTTGGACACAAACTGCACACCCCTGTCAGAAACAATATTTTCCGGGATGCCATGTAAACGAACAATCTCTCTCACAAAAATAGACGCCAGGGTTTTTGCATTCAGAAGTTTAGACAGGGGAATTAAATTAACCATCTTGCTAAACCTATCGACCACTACCCAAACCACATTCTTACCCTCTGTCAGCGGTAGGTCAGTTATAAAGTCCATCGAGATATGGGACCAGGGTCTACTGGGAATGGGTAGGGGTCGAAGGTTACCAGCAGGGTGAGACCTAGGTGTCTTTGACCTGGCACAAACCTCACAGGCTGACACGTAGGACTTGACATCCTTGGTCAGAGTGGGCCACCAATAAGATCTAGAAACCAGATCCTTAGTGCCCTCAAAACCCGGATGTCTACAAAAGGCAGAATCGTGACACTCACCCAACAACTGGAGATGAAATTGTATGGGAACAAACAACTTATCTGTTGGGGTGGATGCCAGTGCCAGATGTTGTTCAGCCTTAATGCGAGCTGAGATATCCTGCTAAGAAGATGTTTGCTGGTAGGATGGATTCAGGCAGTGCCTCAGAGGGTTGGAAGCTCCGAGATAATGCATCTGTCTTCACATTTTTACTTCCTGGCCTGAACGTAATTGAGAAATCAAAACAGGTACAAAACAGAGGCCATCGGGCTTGCCGGGGATTCAACCTCTTAGCAGACTCGAGAAACATTAGGTTTTTATGGTCAGTGACAACAGTTACCTGATGCCTTGCCCCCTCCAAAAAATGCCTCTACTCCTCAAATGCCTATTTAATAGCCAGCAGCTCCCTAGTCCCTATGTCGTAGTTTCTCTCCGTGGGAGAGAATTTCCTGGAGAAGAAGGCACACGGTCTCAGGTTAGTGAGGCTAGCAAGACCTTGTGAAAGGACTGCTCCTGCGCCGTCCTCGGACGCATCCACCTCTACAATAAAGGGTCTCTCCTGATCAGGCTGGATCAGAATAGGAGCGCTACTAAAAGCCTTTTTTAATGTTTCAAATGAAGAACTGGCTTTGGTAGACCAATTCTCCAAATCCGCCCCTTTCTTAGTAAGGTCGGTCATTGGTTTAGCAATTACAGAACAATTCATGATAAATTTACGATAGTAATTAGCGAAACCCAAAAACCGTTGTAAGGCCTTTAAGGATGAAGGCCTTTACCATTCCTTAATTGCCAAAACCTTACCAGGGTCCATCTTAAAGGCGTGAGGAGTCAGAACATGCCCTAGAAACAGTATCTCCTGTACACCAAAGACACATTTCTCTTGCTTAGCGGATAGCTGATTCTTTCTCAACACCTCTAATACTTGTTTGACATGAGACACATGAGATTCGAAATCAGGAGAAAAAAATCAAAATGTCGTCAAGATAGGCAATAATAAATTTACCTAAGAACTCCCTAAGAATATCATACATTAAGTTTTGGAACACAGCTGGGGCATTGCTGAGTCCAAAAGGCATCACCTGATATTCAAAGTGTCCTATCAGAGTATTGAACGCTGTCTTCCATTCGTCTCCCTCCTTGATTTGGATTAGATGCCCCTTTCAGGTCAATCTTGGAAAACCAGGTTGCCCCCCAGAACCTGATTGAATAAATACGGAATCAATGGGAGAGTGTATCTATTTTGGACAGTGATTTTATTTAATCTCCGGTAATCAATACACGGCCTAAGACCACCATCCTTCTTAACAAAGAAAAACCCTGCTCCCATAGGAGAGACTGAAGGTCTAATATGCCCTTTAGCAGGCTCTCCTTAATATAATCTTCCATAGCCTTGCGTTCAGGCTTAGAAAGATGATAAATTCTCCCTTTAGGAAATTTGGCACCCTCTATTAGCTCTATGGCGCAATCATAAGGTCTATGGGGGGTAGAACCTTAATAACTGAGGGTAATGTATTAGCCTTACTGAAACCCCAGCCTGGACCACGGACAAGCATGAGTCACACTTAGGTCCCCATTTCACCAACTCTCCTTTGGACCAATCTATTGTGGGGTTATGTAAACGAAGCCAAGGCAACCCTAGTACCACCTCAACCGGTAGGTTCTCCAGGACAAAAAGAGAACATCTCTCAGAGTGGCACACACCCACGGTTAGAGAAATTTCAGTTACATGACCTCACCGTACCACCAATCAGGGAAGTAGCATCAATAGCCATGACATGGATAGGTGTAGGTAAAGCAAACATTGGAATACCCAATTTACTAGCCTATATTCAAAGTCAATAAAGCTGGCCGCTGAATCGTAATCAATAAAGGCCTTACCCGGCCACTTATTAACCCCCAGAGAACTTGTTATGGGTACCAAAAGCTTACATTTAGAAAAATCAGGGTGTACCTGGTCTTTAGGTTGTCTTGCTTTACAAGACTTGTCAGAGAGGACCCTCTTAGGACACTTGTTGATCCAATCATCAGGATCTCCACAGTAGAAGCACTCTCTGCATCTGCGACGAAGATTACCCCGGGTCATGCCAACCTGCATGGGTTCCTCGGTGGAGACCTCAGTGTTGTCCCTGGAAAAAAGGCCTCTGGCTGGACCACCATCTGAGAACAGAACAGTCGTTCTTGTCGTCTCTCTCTAACTCGTCGGTCAAGTAGGACAACTAGGGTCATCATCTTCTCTAAGGTCTCTGGAATTTGATAACTGACTAATAGATCTTTTAAATTATCAGACAGACCGGACCTAAACTGACTCTTCAGGACTGGTTCATTCCATCCTGAGGGGACACACCACCATCTGAATTAGGTGCAAAACTCCTCCGCAGGGAGATGGCCCTGAACCAGTGCCCTAATGTCTGGTTCGTCATAGAGGGTACCCAGGGCCTGAAAAAAAACCTCCACAGAAGTTAGACAACTGGCCCCAGGAGGTAACGAGAATGCCCAGTACTGGGGATCACCCTGTAGTAGAGAAATGATAATACCCACGCGTTGGCTCTCGGGACCGGAGGACACGGGGCGCAAACAGAACTAGAGTTTGCAACTCGCCTTAAAAGAAACCTCTTCCGGTCTCCAGAAAAGGGTTCTGGGAGCTTGATCTGGGGCTCAAAATGTGGACTGGAGGGCTGAGGAGTGGAAGAACCTTGCCCTAACTCAAAAGAACGGAGTTTCTCTCCTAGCTCCTGCACCATCTGTGTCAGGTTAGAGACATGGTCAGTCAGGGTCACAAGAGGATTCATGATACAGTGGTTATTGGGCCTGTTAATCTGTAACGGTCTCATCCACACACACGGGGGTAAGGATAGTGACCACTGCGCTCCACCCTCACGCCTGGCCCTGCCTACTTGCCTCACAAGTCCTGATGACAGGGGACAACTGGACGGCAGTCCCTTACTTAGGATATGTGCAGGAAAAACAGACAAGACAAAATACGGAACGTGAAAGGACCAGGTCAGACTCAAGAGAGCTACGCAGTACAAAGGGTTAAGCAAAGAAGGGTCAGGAGAAGCCGGGGTCCAATACCAGGAGAGTAGAGAAGTACCAGAGGAGTCTGGAAAAGAGTAGTCAGGTGGGAGCCGAGGTCACAATACCAGGAGGGATGCGCAGTACAGGAGGAGCAGGCAAAGGATCGTCAGGGAACAGGATCAGGTGAGTATTCAGTAGTCCAACAAATAGCCAGGAACCTAGAATTAACAGGCAACCTGTGGCCAGGAGGCTGCCTGTATTTATAGTGGAGTCTGAGGGTCATGTGACGTGGCCAGCGTCACATGACCGTCAGACAGACAAGTCGAGCACCGAGTGGTCAGCTCGGCGCTCAAAGCAGACCTAGGAGCAGGGAGGCTCCCAGCTAGTAAAGCCGCCCTGGAAACGAGGCCAAACACAGATCCTTGCTCGCGAAGCTAAGCAGCAGGTCTGCGGCTGATGGGAGACAGAGTCCGCCTTTGACATGTATGTTGAAGGTGGCTGGTGGGGGGATTGATGTTATTTACATGGGACTGAATGTTGAGGGGGTGATGTTTACATGGAATTGCATGTTGGAGGCAGCTGGGGAGGGCGTGATATTATTTACTTGGGACTGTATGTTGAAGGCGGCTGAGGAGGAGGTGATGTTGTTTACATGGGGCTGTATTTGGGAGGGGGATGTAGATAGAGAGGGATGTTATTTACATGGGACTGTAAATTGGAGAGGGCTGGGGAGATGGTGTGATGTTATTTACATGGGACTCTATGGCGGAGGAAGGGAAATAGTGTTATTTACATGGGACAGTATGTTGGAGGGGCTGAAGGGAGGGTAGTGATGTTCTCTACATAGGACTGTATTTTGGAGGGGGCAGGAGAGATGGTGTGATGTTATTTACATGGGACTCAGGGCCATTTCTAGGGCCGGGCGAGGGGTGCCACCGCACGGGGCGCAAGTCAAAGGGGGGCGCTGGTCACACTGGTGATGCAGGGAGCCTATTAGAGGCCGGTGACGTCATCGCGCCGCCTGAGCCATACAGCGCGGGACACAGGCTGGAAGAGGCCTGCATCGCATCGCTGACATGGAGGTAAGTATAACTGTTTATTTTTTTTATATGGAACAATACTTGTGGCACATGATTGGGAAGGGTGCATGGAGAGGCACTTCTAACTGGCACATGATTGGGGGCATCTATGAGGGCACGTGTAGCAAGTCTATGGGGGCACTTACTGGCACATTATTGGGGGGCATCTATGGGGGCACTTACTGGCACATTATTGGGGGGCATCTATGGGGGCACTTACTGGCACATAATTGGGGGGCATCTATGGGGGCACTTCTTACTGGCACATTATTGGGGGCACTATGGGGGCTTCTACTGAGGCCACAAAGAAGGGGTATTTTATATGGGGGGTTCTGCATGGTACTACAATTATCAGGGGGTTTATCTGTTTCTGCAGTATAGTATTGGGGAGCACAGCGGCACAGTATTGGGGGTAGTAGGATGATTTGTCCAGGAAGATGGGGTGGGAGGATGATGGAAAAGTAGTAATAAGATTTTTTGTGTCAAATTGCAGAGACAAAAAATGGCTGTAGGCTGGGCCACCCAGTCTAAGCGCTGCACAGGTCCCCCGGGGAGTGGGGGCCATCACTCACATGAGAGACGCGACCCTGCTCTAACAGCCCGGACCGGCAGGAGTGCCGATCCGGGCTGTTTAACACATTACATACCGCAGGCAATGGCGCCCGCCGCATGTAAAGTGGGATCGCGGGGTGCCAATGTGTGTGAATGCTGGAAGGGGTCTGATGTAGGCCCCAGACCAGCCTTCAGTAATTTCCAGCAGGCTGCGCCTCTCTGGCACAGCCTGCTGATCAGTGTCAAAATAGCACTGACATTAAAATGCAATGCACTATGGGAATAATGCATTGTATTTTAAAATCAATCAAAAAGCTGTCTATTATAGTCCTCTTGTGGGACTATTATGTGATAAAAAAATAAAAATAAACATTTATTCAATAAAAAAAATCCCATTAAAAAATTACGTTTTCCTTGAAAATATGCTTTTCAATGAAAAAAAATTGCAAACAAAAATCTCCCCCATATGTTTGGTATTGCCGCGTCCGTAACGACCCGGACTACATAAATATCATGTAAATTATCCCCTAAGATAAAGCCCCATTCACTTTGATGAGGCCAGGACTGGTGAAAAACGTAGAATATAGAACATGCTGCGTTTTTCATGCAACGCAAAACTGATGCAGGAAAAAAAACGCTCATGTATACAGACCCATTGAAATAAATGGGTCAGAATTTAGTGCAGGTGCTATGCTTTCACGTCACGCATTGCACACGCGCGGAAGACTCGCTTGTGTGAAAGGCCTTAATCAGAAAGTTACCCCAAAATGTACCCCAAAATGGCGCCATTAAAAACTACAACTTGTCCGCATAAAACAAGCCCTCATAAAGCTATATAGACGGAAAAATAAAAAAGTTATAGATCTTGGAACGCGACGATGAAAAAAGGAAGAAAAATGCTTGGTCAGTAAGGCCCAAAACAGGCTGGTCACTAATGGGTTAAGAGCCATGGAGAGTGTGTGTGCCCTAAGGGAGCGAGCAGCTGGAAGCAGGCAGTGACAGCCTGTAGCAAAAGACAGCGTGGAGCAGCGGGAACGGAAAATACTCCGGAGGCCATGCCTTCCAGGAGAGTGGAGATGCTGGTGGGCACAGACCAAACATGGAATTTTCTGAGAAGAGATGGTGCATTGATGCTCTCAGCAGCCTCCGGAAATCTCTCTTCAGGACCAGATCTCCTCCAATCCATCAGATAGAAAGTTTTCTTCCCAATCTTATATAAACTATTAGTGCTTATAGAAAAAAGGGCCCTTTAAAACTTGATACTTTATTTCTAATATAGATAAACGGAACAGCCCCAGTAGACGGTGTTCTAACCATGTACCTGGTCCCGAAGGGGCATGTAGTAGCTATGTACTAGCCGATCCATTAGGCTCCTTCCCCATCGATATGTGATACTCGGGTAAGGTGAAATAGCTTGAGTGAGATCCGGGTCCATCAACAAGATAGGCCAGTATTTTCTCAGGATCGTTTTTACCACTATGCTGGCAGTGTCATGTGGTAGGATGTATCTTTTTTCCTTTGTTTGACTATGCCTTGTAGAATCTTTTGTATTTTTGTATATCCTTTATATCTCATGTTTTTGGACCGTTTTTTACCCCTACATACCCCCTGATGAACCCACTTCGGGGGAAACACATCGGGGTTAACTGGTAATAGGTCCGACAACGCAGGGCCACCTAGGGGATAAATAGAACAGGTACGGGGAGACTCCACCTTCAGGGGTTGTCACCGGGCTGAGGATAGACCAGGGCTTCCTTAGGGAGAGTTCCCCCCTCCCCTTTAGACATACCGCATACCTTCCCTTTATAGTCTATGTCCACACTCCCCTGATTTTTCCTGTGATAGGGGTCTGGTTTGTTGATATTTTTTTGTATATTTATCTTTATCCTGTACCTACTAGAGCCAGCCTTAGTTTTAGGTATTGGATATTCTTTTGTCACGGTAGATGAGGGAACGGAAGTAAACCAAATATAACCAAAGCAACAAAACACCAGGCTAGGCCCCAAAGCTAGGGAACTGGAAAAGGTCACCACCTGACAATCCCTGTGTCTTTCCCTGACTGCTGACAACATGAGCAAATCCTAAAGGTGGAAGTGCTCATGTGCTGGAACCTAAACCTAGCTGAAACTGGAACAAACCCTCAGCTAGGGAGCTGGAGATAATACAACCGGTTCCTAGCATTTGGTGCAGGAACCAGCGTCTTCCTGAGGCCTAGCCAGAACACACAACAAAAGGGAAGCAATAGGACTTAGCTTAAGACGGACGGGGAGCAGGAGATCCACCAAACACCAGCTGAGAACTCCAGAAGCAAATATAAACCGCAAGGACAATAGTGAGAGGCGGGTATAAATAGCACCACTAAATAGCCAATGAGCAGAACCTGTGGGGAGGTGGGATCCTGCCCAAAACCACAACAAAGAGAAACAGAACAATCTGTCAGAAAGACTCACGTGTAGCAAGTCTGTCAGATTTTCTCAGGCCACTCACAGGGCAGGGCGTGACAGTACCCCCCACTTCTATGGGTGACCTCCGGGCACCCAGGACCAAACTTATCCGGGTTTGCCCTGTGAAAGGCCTTCACAATGCGACTAGCATTGACATCAGTCGCTGGAACCCACATTCTTTCCTCAGGGCCGTATCCCCTCCAATGCACAAGGTACTGAAGGGAGCCACGAAGAACACGCAAGTTGAGTATTCTGGAGATCTGAAACTCCAGATTACCATCTACCAAGACAGTAGGAGGTGGCAAAGGAGATGGTTCAGCAGGTTCAACATACTTCTTCAACAAAGACCTGTGAAAGACATTATGGATCTTCAAGGCCTGCGGAAGTTCCAGATGAAACGCAACCGGATTAACAATGGCCGAGATTTTGTAAGGACCAATAAATCTTGGGCCCAACTTCCAAGAAGGTACTTTCAACTTAATGTTCTTAGTGGACAACCACACCAAATCACCCACACACAGGTCCGGACCAGTCATACGTCTCTTGTCAGCCATCCGTTTATATCTTTCACCCATTTTTTTCAAATTAGTTTGAATCTTCCGCCAGATAGAAGACAGCGAAGAAGAGAATCTCTCCTCTTCAGGTATACCAGACGAATCAGTCCCAGAAAAAGTACCAAACTGAGGGTGAAAACCATATGCGCCAAAAAATGGTGACTTATCAGTGGACTCCTGTCTACGGTTATTCAAGGCAAACTCAGCCAAGGACAAAAACTAAGACCACTCATCCTGATTCTCGGCAACAAAACGCCTTAAATAAGTCTCCAGGTTCAGGTTAGTGCGCTCAGTTTGTACATTCGACTGAGGATGGAAAGCCGAAGAGAAAGACAACTGAATACCCAGACAAGTACAAAACGCCTTCCAAAACCTGGAAACAAATTGCGTCCACCTATCAGACACAACATCTGAGGGGATGCCGTGTAATTTCACAATGTTATCAACAAACACCTGAGCGAGAGTTTTAGCATTGGGCAGCCCCGATAATGGTACAAAGTGAGCCATCTTACTGAAGCAGTCCACCACCACCAAAATCACAGTTTTCCCAGAGGAACTCAGTAAATCAGTTATGAAGTCCATGCACAAATGCATCCAAGGACGAGACGGGATGGACAAAGGAAGAAGAGACCCTGAAGGCCGAGTGTGAGCCACCTTAGCACGGGCACAGGTCTCACAAGCTGATACATAACCCTCAACACATTTACGCAAAGCTGGCCACCAGAATCTCCGAGAAATAAGATCCACAGTGGATCTACTCCCAGGGTGTCCCGTAAAGAACAGTATCATGATGTTCCTTAAACACCTTGTGTCGACGTTCAGAAGGAACAAACAACTTCCCTGAAGGACAGGAATCAGGTGCCTCACCTTGAACCCCCAACACTTTCGCCTCCAGTTCGGGATAAAGAGCGGATACAACCACTCCATCAGCCAAAATCGGAGCGGGATACAACGAATTTCCACCGCCTAGGAAAGCTACGTGACAAAGCATCCGCTTTGACGTTTTTGACCCCAGGGCGATAGGTGACCATAAAAATCTGGTAAAAAACAATGACCATCTGGCCTGCCTTGGGTTCAGACGCTTTGCTGATTGCAGGTAAGCCAGATTCTTATGGTCAGTAATTACCGTAATCGGATGAATCGCTCCTTCTAGCCAATGACGCCACTCCTCAAAGGCCAATTTAATGGCCAGCAACTCTCTATTCCCAACATCATAATTTCTTTTAGCAGCAGAAAGTTTCTTTGAAAAAAAAGCACATGGGTGCCATTTGCTAGGAGAGGGACCCTGCGACAAAACTGCTCCGACTCCCACTTCTGACGCGTCAACCTCCACAATGAAGGGTTGACACACCTTGGCTTGCATCAGAATGGGAGCAGAAGCAAAACATTCTTTTATAGCAGAAAAGCCTGTAATGCTTCTTCCGACCAGACTGAGAAGTCCACACCCTTCCTAGTCATATCAGTCAAAGGCTTGACAATATTGGAATAATTCAGGGTAAATTTCAGGATCCATGCGAAAACCTAAGGCAGAAAGTAAGTAACCCAGAAACTGCAGCTCCTGGACAGCAAACACACATTTCTCCAACTTAGCATACAATTTATTCTCCCGAAGGATCGATAATACTTGTCTTAAATTATCCTGATGAGACTCCATATTGGGTGAGTAAATTAATATGTCATCGAGGTCAACAAACCTCCCCACCAAATGATGAAAAATGTCATTGATAAAGTGCTGGAAGACTGCCAGGGCATTAGTCAAACCAAAAGGCATGACCAGGTTCTCGAAGTGGTTCTCAGGGGTATTGAAGGCCGTCTTCCATTCATCCCCTTCTCTGAATCTTATCAGATTATAAGCCCCTCTTAAATCCAACTTAGAAAACACCTTGGCTCCGACAAGCTGATCAAATAAATCCAGGATCAAGGGAAGAGGATAAGGATCACGGACAGTAATGAGTTTCAGTTCCCGGAAATCTAGACATGGTCTAAGGGTCCCGTCTTTTTTTTTAAACAAAAAAAAAAGCCAGCTGCCATAGGTGACTTAGATGGCCTAAAATGCCCTTTTGTCAAACTCTCGGTAATATACTCCCACATAGCTACTCTTTCAGGTTGGGAAAGATTATATAGCCAAGATTTTGACAATTTAGCTCCGGGAATAAGATTAATCAGACAATCATACTCTCGGTGAGGAGGTAACTCCTGATCCCCACCCTCAGAGAATACGTCAGCAAAATCAGAAAGAAACAAAGGTAACAACTTAGTGGATACCACAGAAATAGATGCGCCGAGACAGTTGTCCATACAAAAATCACTTCAATTACTGATTTGTCTAGCTTGCCAGTCAATGGTAGGATTGTGTTTGATCAACCATGGTAAACCCAGTAGCAGAGGAGCTGGGAAACCTTTCAGTACAAAACAAGAAATGGACTCAACATGAGAATCACCCACCCTCAAATGAATATCCTGCACAATATGAGTTAGATAATTTTACGAGAGAGGAGCGGAATCAATAGCAAACACTAATATCCCTTTGCTTAACCCTTTCAGGGCTCTGCCATTTTTCACCTTAAGGACCAGGCCATTTTTTTCAAATCTGACATGTCACTTAATGTGGTGATAACTTTTAAACACTTTTACTTATGCAGGCCATTCTGAGATTGTTTTCTCGTCACATATTGTACTTCATGACAGTGGCAAAATTAAGTTAAAAAAAATATTTATATTTTTTTTATTCTAAGTTTACATACATTTTTGAAAAATTTGCACATTTCCAAATTTCAATTTCTCTACTTTTATAATAGATAGTAATACCTCAAAAAATAGTTATTACTTTACATTTCCCATATGTCTACTTCATGTTTGGATCATTTTATTTTTTGGGGATGTTGGCATAGAAGTCTAGAAGCAAATCTTTCTAAAACCAACTTTTTCAGGACCAGTTCAGGTCTGAAGTCACTTTGTGAGGCTTATATAATAGAAACCACCCAAAAATGACCCCATTTTACAAACTACACCCTCAAGGTATTCAAAACTGATTTTACAAACTGTGTTAACCCTTTAGGTGTTCCACAAGAATTCATGGAAAATAGAAGTAAAATTTCACTTTTTTGGCAGATTTTCCATTTGAATCCTTTTTTTCCAGTTACAAAACAAGGGTTAACAGCCAAACAAAACTCAATATTTATGGCCCTGATTCTGTAGTTTACAGAAACACCCCATATGTGGTCGTAAACTGCTGTACGGGCACACAGCATTTCGCAGAAGTAAAGAAACGCCATATGTTTTGTGGGAAAGCAGATTTCACTGGGATAATTTTAAGCTGCCATTTCACATTTGAAGACCCCCTGATGCACTACTAGAGTAGAAACTCCAAAAAAGTGACCCCATTTTAGAAACTACACCCCTCAAGGTATACAAAACTGATTTTACAAACTTTGTTAACGCTTTAGGTGTTCCACAAGAATTAATGGAAATTAGAGATGAAATTTCAGAATTTCACTTTTTTGTCAGATTTTCCATTTTAATCCATTTTTTCCAGTTACACAGCAAGGATTAACAGCCAAACAAAACTCAATATTTATGGCCCTGATTCTGTAGTTTACAGAAACACCCCATATGTCGTTGTAAACTGCTGTACGGGCACACGGCATTGCGCATAAGGAAAGGAACGCCATACGAATTTTGGAAGGCAGATTTTGCTAGACTGTTTTTTTTATACCATGTCCCATTTGAAGCCCCCCTGATGCACCCCTAGAGTAGAAACTCCAAAAAAGTGACCCCATTTTGGAAACTACGGGATAAGGTGTCAGTTTAGTTGGTACTATTTTAAGGTGCAAATGATTTTTGTTTGCTCTATATTACACTTTTTGTGAGGCAAGATAACAAAAAATAGCTGTTTTGGCACCGTTTTTATTTTTTAACAAAGCATTTTTGAAAAAAAAAGTTTTTTTTAGTGTCTCCACATTCTGAAAGCCATAGTCTTATTTATTTTTTGGGGCGACTGTCTTGTGTAGGGGCTAAATTTTTTCGAGATGAGATGACTGTTTGATTGGTACTATTATATGGTGCATATGACTTTTTGATCGTTTGCTATTGCACTTTGTGTGATATAAGGTGACAAAAAAAGGCGCTTTTTTTACACAGTTTTTATTTGAATTTTTTTACGGTGTTCACCTGAGGGGTTAGGTCATGTGGTATTTTTATAGAGCCGATCGTTTTGGACTGGCAATACCTAATATGTATACTTTTTTATATTTATTTAAGTTTTACACAATAATATCATTTTTGAAACAAAAAAACATCATGTTTTAGTGTCTCCATATTCTGAGAGCCATAGTTTTTTCAGTTTTTGGCCGATTATCTTAAGTAGGGTACCATTTTTGCAGGATGAGATTATGGTTTGATTGGCACTATTTTGGAGTGCATATAACTTTTTGATCGCTTGCTATTACACTTTTTGTGATGTAAGGTGACAAAAAAATTGCTTTTTTTTTACACCCTTTTTATTAATTTTTTTATGGTGTTCACCTGAGGGGTTAGGTCATGTGATATTTTTATAGAGCAGGTTCTTAGGGACGAGGCGATACCTAATATGTAAATATGTATACTTTTTCTATTTTACACAATAACAGCATTTTTAAAACAAAAAAAAAAATGCTTTAGTGTCTCCATATTCTGAGCCATAGTTTTTTTATATTTTGTGGGCGATTGTCTTAGGTAGGGGCTCATTTTTTGCAGGATGAGGTGTTGGTTTGATTGGTACTATTTTGGCAGGCATACGTCTTTTTGATCGCTTGGTGTTGTACTTTTAGTGATGTAAGGTGACAAAAAAATGGTTTATTTAGCACAGTTTTAATTTTTTTCTTTTTACGGTGTTCAACGGTGGTCTGGTTTATTGATTTTTTTTTGTACATTTATCTTTATCTTGTACCTACTAGAGCCAGCCTTAGTTTTAGGTATTGGATATTCTTTTTATCTAAATTAGTATAAATAAATAAAGTATCACATTTTAGAGGGTCCTTATTTCTTTAGTGAGTGATTTATATTTTTGGGACACCACGTCATCTTGTCTATATCACGGCATACCCCCCTTTTTATTAGTGCTTATAGGCATCACCACTAATGGAATAAAACTAGATACTCCTGGCTAGGACTGCACTAACCACTGGATAACCACTGGGCTAAGACTACACTATAACAAGTTGAAACTGCTATGAGATGTTGAGCAGCACAAACTGGACACTAACCTGTAAAACCTGTATTGTCGTGCCCTCAGAGCTCTTCTACAACAGAGTATAGTTTTATAATCAGTAATTATTATTGCTTCAGTCCAGCTCCCCATGGTGTCCTTTATCCAGGTATCTCTTAAAGGCATTGTCTGACTTCAGCAAGTGGCATTTATCTTGTAAATAAAGTTATTATAAGGCACTTAATAATGTATTGTTATTATACATATTGCCTCCTTTGCTGGCTTCATTAGTTTTTCCATCACATTGTACACTGCTCGTTTCCAGGGGCTACGATTACCTTGTAGTCCAGCAGCAGTGACCCTGCTTGCCCACTATAGGAAAAAATTCCGGCCTATGATCACTCCAAAGGTCTGGCTACCAGATAGGCCAGGGTTTTTTCCTATAGTGTGCATGCTCGGTCACCACTAGTGGATTGTAGGGTAGTCGTAACCCCTGGAAACGAGCAGTGTATAATGGTATGGAGAAATTAATCAAGCCAACAAAGGAGGCAATATGGACAATCACAATACATTAGTAATTCCCTTGTGTTAACTTTCTCTACATGATAAATGCCATTTGCTAAAGTGAGACAACTCCTTTAGTGGAGTTTCACTGGTGGTTTTGTAATCTTTGGAGAGCGAGTGAGCCCCCGTCAGTGGAATGTCTCTGCTCATTTGTGAAAGTGTTCAGGACCTGACCTCTCCCTAGTGAAATCACTACTATGGTGCATGGGCACCGCTCTGCTCCCTCTGTGTCTGTCGCAGTTCCAGTGCTCTGGTAGCGGGCCTGGGCACTTGTGTGTACTGGAGGTATTCTTCGTTGTACCTCACCTCATTCTGCATACTTTGGTTCTGTGTGCAGCTGCTTCTAATGTGTTAGTCAGCTCTGCTATATATGCTGTGCTGTAGCAATAGGTTTACTAGCCTGCTAGATCCTGCAAAGTTGCTATAATGTGCTTGCCTGTTCGTGTCCCAACTTATGTTTGATTCCCGGATTCTGACCCATGCCTGATTATACTGACCCTGAGCTTCTTGCCCTGACCTTGGCCTGTTACTGACTAAAAATGTTGCCTGATCACTCGGTGATCCGCACCAGTGTCTCTGACCTCCATGGGTCAATTGTCACCTACACCAGGACTACTCCAGGAGGTAGTGGCCTGGTTGCTGCCCTGCAGCAAAGTCCAGATACCTGTATAGAATTCAAAGGATGAATACCAGGGGAGTGCCAGGATGATGCCCTTAGGTTTAGCCAAAATTCAAATTGATTGGGTGACACAGTGGTTTCACACCCGCTGATCATTACACTAACTGTATGAGTTTCTCCTGTGAGGCAGGTGAGGAGGGGATTCTGGAATGAAGGTGCCCGCTGTGGAGTTTCTTTTTCCCCAAGTAAACTCACCAAGGCCACGACTAGCCAAAGTGATTAACACATTGACAGGCCAGACCCTCCCAGAAAGCTGCTGCCAGGGCTTTGTTCCAGGACAGCTCCAAGGACAGGGTGTGGAACTGGATGACATACTGACCCACAGTCAAATTGCTTTGGTGAAGGTGTAGTAAACATGATGCAGCTGAAGCCGTCCAGCCAAGCTCTTCACTCTACAGAAGGTAGTCAGGAATTCAGGCAGATTAGTTGTCAGGGAATCCACACATTCCCAGACAGATGTGACCCATGCCAGTGCTTCAATGGGCACAAGGGACTCTATGAAGGTCACTGTGGCATGATCTGTAAAGGTACTTTCACACTAGCATTATTCTTTCCGGCATTGAGTTCCGTCCTAGGGGCTCAATACCGGAAAAGAACTGATCAGTTTTATCCTAATGCATTCTGAATGGAGAGCAATCCATTCAGGATGCATCAGAATGTCTTCAGTTTAGTATTTTTACCTTTTCAGGATGGAGATAATACCGCAGCAAGCTGCGGTTTTATCTCCGTCCAAAATTCCGGAACACTTGCCGGAATGCCGGATCCGGCATTTTTTCCCATTGAACTGCATTAATGCCGGATCCGGCCCGAGTGTTCCGGCAAAACGGATCCGGCATTGCGGTTTGCGCATGCTCAGACTGCAAAAAATGTAAATAAAAATGAATGCCGGATCCGGCATTTCAATGCATTTGTCATATGGATCAGGATCCTAATCCGTCTGACAAATGCCATCAATTTGCATAGGTTTTGACGGATCCGGCAGGCAGTTCCGGCGACGGAACTACCTGACTGAATCCTCTGCTGCAAGTGTGAAAGTACCCTAAGGAACTGGTGGGCAAAAGGTTTAAAATGTATGGTGCACTGGTGTAGGAAGCCAAGATAAGTCTTGAGATCAACATATTGTGACAGCAGTGGTAGGTGCAATCTGGTAGCACTGGAATGAGAAACAAACTGTGGCTGAGGTCCTGGAACTGCAGCTCAAGGAGGTGGAGCAGGAAAAGAGACAGTTATGGTGCCTAGACTTGCTGAGATTGTGTTCATGTTCTATAACAATTTATTGTTCCTGGTGTCCGTATAGATCCTGTACTCCCAATTTAGGTGTGCCAGAGAGGTCCATTGCCTGAGATCATTGTAACGTAGCAGGTGGGGACCCACTGTGACTACTAAACAGATGTGGCTTGAGGCCACTGCTTAGGACATTAGAATTTCTCTAGCCCCATCGGCACTACTGGACAATTGGAGCACAGATGTCCTTTTTGCCTACAGCAGAACTAAAGTACCTGAGACAGACATTGATCTTTTTCTGTCAAAATACAAGGGTGGGCAAGCCAAATGCAAGGGCTCAACAGGTAAAGCAGCATGAGTAATACTCAAGATTGGTATGTGGGTAAGTAACAATGAGTTTTTTACTTCCCTAGAATCACCCCCTCAGAAGAAAAGATCCACTCTTATGAGGTCAGGTCTTTGATCTCAACCAATCATTTAGAGAAGGCCAGGGCTTTTCCTGTGAGCAAGGCTACTATGTAGGCCACCTTGGCTACTTGCACAGGACATATTTTGTATAGTGTGGTTGATACACCTGTGGCAGGCATTAGGAGCCCTACTGTGCCATGGATAGGAGCAGGAAAATTAAGTGTAGGAACAGAATGAACTTAGGTGACTGTAGGCCAATCAGATATCTAGAGACCCTGGAGAGCCTATAAAATATCTTGCTGGCAGAAGTCTTGCTCGGCCACTTATTCAGCAATTTCATAATTGTTCATTCAGGAAAGCTGATGCTGTTCCACTTTTGGAATCGATGATGTGGAAACTGTTAGGCCCCATCCACATGACCATACCCGTTTTGTGGTCCCCAAATTATGGATCTGCAAAATATGGATGCGGCCCATGTTGAATCAGCATTGACTTCAATGCGTTGCCAATTCCACCTTTATGACACTTTTTTTCTGTTCCTTTTCCAGCTCCCAACCTGTCCTGCCCCATTAATTAGAGCATTTTTCAGATGTCTTCTCTGTTTCAGGATATGACAAGTTGCCTCCTCATAGAGAATATGACTGTCCTATTGAGTTTATACCCGATTCCCATCTGCAAATTTTGAATCTGTCAGTTCCTAGGCACAAGGCTTTAAAAGACTATATTGCTGACAGTCTGCACAAGGGATTAACTAGACCTTCCTCATTCTCTGTGGGGCAGGGTTCTTTTTTGTAGAGAAAAAAACTGAGGTCTAAGACCATACATTGATTATACGAACGGAACAAGATTCCAGTGAAAAATCTGTATCCTTTGGAGCTTACAACTTCATCAGGATAAGGTCTGTGGGATGAATAGAAGACAGCATTTAATACCCCAAAAGGTCATTACAAAAACCTAAGTATGTATTTTGGTCTTTGTAATACTCCAATTGTATTCCAAGGGTTAGTATATTGTATTTTCATGGACTTTATAAGCTTCTTCGTGGTTGTTTGCTTAAAAGACATACTCATTTTCTCTCCTGACTTGGTTTCTCTTGTCTCTCATGTCTGTGCTGTGATGAAAAAATTATGTGAAAACTTTTGCCAAACGAGAAAGCTATGTGTTTGAGGCTTAGGAGGTGAGTTTTTTTTTTTGTAATATCCTCTTAGCGAAGGGTTTTAGTATGGTTCCTGCTAAGATGTAGGCCATTGCTGACTGGGCACAGCCGACAACCCTTAAAGGTTTTAAGCTTCCTGACATTTTATCACATATAGAAAAGTATCACTAGATTTTCTAAACTGTTAAGCCTCTGACAGACCTAGAAGTGGGCTGATGTACGGTAGTCCAGAAGCTGTTCAAGCATTTGAGTCTCTGAAGAAACGCTTCATTACTGCCCCAATCTGGTTCAGCTGGATGTCCAAAAGCCCTTCACAGTTGAAGTGGACACTTCCGAGATTCTGTCCTATTTCAGGGTCCATGAAGTCTCACTAACTTACAACCCCATCCCTTCTTCTCCTATAAATTTCTTCCAGCAGAAGGCAGAAGCCAAGTATGATATTTGCAAAAGAGAGCTGTTGGCAATTAAATGGGTGTTCGAGAAGTGGTGATACTTCCTCAAGGGGCAACTCATTGTGTTACTCTAATTATGGATCATAAGAGTCTTATGTATTTGGATTCTGCTAAAATGTTGAATCCCAGGTCAGGTTTTTTTTTTGCTAGATTTAATTTTGGGGTAACTTTTGGGACTGGGTCTAACAATTTCAGGGGCAGACTAGCCATAGACCGTACAGGGAAACATACTGGTGGGCAGATGCTCAAAGTGCCACCTGGGCCCCACTTGCGGCTGCCAGCCAGAATGAATTATCTGATGCTCCCGGAGTTAATTAAAACTGGGAGTGTGAACAATCTGTTTACCTGTCCAGCTGGCGCAGGTGCCCTCCTGCCTTCTGCCTTCAACTGTATTGCCTTCCTGAGGCAACTGGAGTAGAGGGATGGAACATGAGAGCTGGTGCTGGCTACCACAGAGGGGTAGCTTCTGAGGAAGGTATTTTGTGCTGATGGGGCATTATTTTGTGCTGCACTGTGGTATTTGGTTCTGCAGGGGTAGTGCTTTGTGCCACAATATGGTATTGCTGGCCCCATCTAATTGTTTTGCCCCTCATTCTGCCCTTCTGTCGATTTAGACGTGTCTACAACAGGGGGCTATTTTAAGTTTCTTCCAGGGCCACTTTGAATTCCCATTCCGTCCCTGAATAACATCAAGGCAGATGCACTGTCAAGATGTTTTAGTTCTGTACAGTTGAGCAATTATGTTCCCAAACCAATACTCTCTCCTGGTATTTTCATTTCCATGGTCTCCTCAGACCTGGCAGAAGAAATAAGAGGTGTACAACCCTCATACCTGAAGGTCCTGCCTTCTGGGAAGTCATTTGTACCACTTCAATCCAAGGTCAAGGTTGTAAAATAGGTTACTGATTCTGGCGGGACATCCTGTTATTGCTAATACCGGACATTTGGTGTTCTCGTAACTACTGGTGGCCCTCTTACATGCGGAACGTGAGGGTTTAGGTACTAGCCTGTGGGGTGTGTGCCTGAGCCAAATTGCCTAGTTTTTGGGAAACATCGCCGTTCTTGTACTCATCCATCCCTGGACACTCATGAGAACAAAACAGTCTTTTGGGTGGGGGTGAACCAGTTCCCAAACAGTGTCATCCAATCCCACTGACTAAGTTACTCATTTACTGTTGTTTATCCAACATGTAGTGTGACTACATAGTATTCCTGACAATACTGTCTCTGATAGAGTTACTGTATTTTTTGCCCTATAAGACGCACCGGTCCATAAGACACACATATGTTTTAGAGGAGGATAATAAGAAAAAAATATTTACCAGCAATCAGCCCCCCAATCAGACCTCAGCTCACAGCCCCAATCAAATCCCCAATGTTAATCAGACCTCAAATCAGACCCCCCAATGCTTTAGATCAGCCCCCCATGTCAGCCATCACCACAAAAAAAAATAACTTACCTCTCCTGGACGCCGCCGCTCCTCACCACCAGCACTTTCTCTCTTCTTCCTGGTTCTCGTCTGTCAGCTGTGAAGGCTGCGCACAGTGAGGTCACATGGTGCGCAGCCCTGCACAGCAGACAGCCAAGCAGAGGACCAGGAAGCGGTGAGTACAGATCCTTCACCGCTTCCCGGTCCTCCGGTGCTAATGAAGTGCTTCCAAAATGGAAGCACTCCATTAGTATTAGGCCTATAAGACGCACCTTGGGGGGGTTGAAACTGCGTCTTATGGGTCGAAAAATACGGTATGCTGTTTGTGTCCAGATTTTGGAGGGCATTCTGTGCCAAGCTTAAGGCACACTTGGCATTTTCATCTGCCTACCACTAGTGAGGAGCGAATTGAAGTTAAATTTTGAAATTCGATCCGAATTTCAAGATAAATTACATTTGCGAATCGATTTAACCTGAAATTGGGTAAAAAACAAAAAAATTATCCAAAGTTTAGCAAAATCCGATTCGGCTGCTTTGCAGAATTTTACAGAAAAATCTGCTTTGTGGCATCTGATAGAAATAATACATTATAAATAAAAAATATATACTTACCTGATCCATTTGCTCGCAATGGGACAGCCACCGCCATCTTGCTTGAATATCTCGACGGTGGCTGGCCCATGCGATGACGTATGATGGCCCATGTGTTATGACATAATCTCGGGCCGCACAAAATTTCTTGCGAGACCTTCAAGCAGCCAGCCCTTCGCGAGCAAATGGATCAGGTAAATATTTTTTTTATTATCTTACAATGTATTATTCCTATCAGATACCGCTACAAGCTATGAACATGGCATCTGAGTTGTACAATGACAGGGAGCGGCACTATCGCCGCTCCCTGTCATTGTACCCACTGCTTGCAAAGAAATACACAAAAAAATCCACTTTGTGACAAATTAAGTCTTTTTTTTTGTAAAATTTGGTGAAGCAACTCGAGTCGAATTTTACAAAACTTTGCTCATCTCTGCCTACCACCCAGAGCCTAATGGACAAACTAAACGTGAAGATGTGTCATTCCTTCCTTTAGTCAAATTTTCACTTAACAGCTGGGTCAGTGAATACACCCATTCACGTTTTGATTCTTGTTCTTCTATTGATTTCAACACTTCTGAAGTAGTGATACATTGAATAGCTGAAGCAGGTTTGGGCCCAGGTTCAATGGAATGTTGAGGGCTCAGTCAGCAGGCAGAAGAGGGCCACAGATAGGAAGCGCTCTTCTGGGCTAATATTCACACTTGGCAATAAAGTTAGGCTCTTATGCTCCTTCCAGGTATCATAACTCTCTTTTGAAGCAATACCATACTCCATTCCATATTAATAAGTCTCCACCATCACCTGTCTTCGTTAGAGATAATCTTGATTTTGAGATGAAAGGTAATGTGGACTCCAGATGTGCTAGGTGGTCCATCAAAGTTTGTACACTGTAAGTGTACAGTCTCTGCCCGCTGGAGTCCTTCTGCTGTTGGTTGGCATGGCCACCAGATCACTTACTGTGTACCTGCATCATCTCCAGCGGTTCATGCCTGACAGGGACCTCCTGTGCTAATGCTTTGCGGCCTGTACTTCCCGCCCGAGCAAAAGGTTCCAGTTGCTATTTTTTTTGTAAAGGTGCACCATTCTTCTGTTTGCTTGCCTGTTAGCCACCACCTGTCTGTTTACTGTATTTGACCTGTTGCTGCTTGACTTCTCTGCCTGTTCCTCATATTGACCCTGTACTGCCCACTCAGACCTTTGGGCTGTCACTGACTACGGTCTTGCTTGATCCTTTGGTGCTCTAAGAGGTAGCTGCCTGGTGGTTCCTATACAGCAGAGTCCAGATCCCTATATAGAGATTAAAGGATAAAGACCAGGGAGGTCACTTAGATAACGTCCTTCAGAGTAGCCTTAAGCCAAACCTATTCATTGGTATAGCGGATCCACATCTGCTTCTGTAACAGGATATTGTCCCATGGAAAGATTGTGGGTTGCTGCCAGCTCTGTGAATGCCCCGAATTTGGTAAAAAAAAATCGCAGTGTTCATCCTCTTAATCCTTGTTCTGAGGATCCAGTGGCCCTTCATAAAGGCAGGGTACTGTAACAGTCTCTGCTCAAAAATACAGGCAAACAGGTAGAAAAGAATGTAGCCTGATGAGTTTACATGTTTTAAAGCAAAGAAACAGAAGGATGCTTGGCTTTAAGCCGGTCATCGAGACTTGTGCTGTATTTAAATCCTGCTCTTGGACTGCTTATTGCCAGTTATTGCACATTCTACCAGCAGAATGAGGTCCTCTACGCCTGCGTGAGATTTCGCACTGCCAGACGATTACATCAGGAAGCCAGGGGAGGTCTGTGAGAGCAAGTTGGACAGCTTATAGGACACGACTCTGTGAGACATCTCATCCAGTGATAGGCCCCACTGATCTACCTGAACTACCTTTTGATGACACCCTTATTGTGAATTTCAACAAAGCCAATTTCTGAAAGCTGGCAGCTTGAAGAGTGGGAACATGTAAATAGTTCAATAAGCCAGTTCTGATAACAGGTTCCCTTTAAGATATTCTCTGTCTAAAATCTACAAAGCTCTCTTCGCAATTGATAAAATAATTGCATTACTTTAACAATAATTTAGATTTGCATTTATTCTTTTATTAATCTTTGTTCTGCATTATATGAAAATTCCCATGGGGAATAATTTTACTCAGATCTAATTGTTTCTCACTGGTAAATTGGCCATTACACATTAAATGTTAGAATTATTTCTCTATATGGAATCTAGTTTATTGCTGAACATACAGTATAAAGTGAGCAATTTCATTCATGTCTTTGTTGGATTTCTTTACAGTTCAGCCAACACAAGGAATGAAGATATATGTTTATGGCTGGAGACTGTAGATAAAGAGAACACCAACACTTAATAGTAATTTATCCTTAAGACCTTGAAACAGAACACAGTATAAATGTAAGGTGTATGTTTAATGGGAAAATACTGGCTACTCTTCAAATGATTGTGATGAATTTGAAAGTGTGTGAAAGATTGCTTTTCCTGATAAAATACAATGGAAATGCCCTGCCGCCTACAGGTTACTTGAATTATTACACTAAAGCAGATATGTGATATAATACAGAAAAGCCTTCTTAAAACTAGGTATTTACATGCTTTATTCACATAGTCATACAACCAAAATATTAACCCCTTCACTACTGAGCCACTTTTCACCTTAAATCCCAGGCCGATTTATGCAAATCTGACATGTGTCCCTTTATGTTTTAATAACTTTGGAACGCTTTTACTTATCCAAGCCATTCTGAGAATGTTTTCTCGTGACACATTGTACTTCATGATAGTGGTAAATTTCATTCAATAGTTTTCATTTTTATTCCCAAAAATACCAAATAAAAAAGAAATCGGAAAAATTTGCAACTTTCCAAATTTCAATTTCTCTGCTTTTAAAACAGATAGTGATACCTTATATAATAGTTATTACTTTACAATTCCAATAATGTTTGGATCATTTTGTGAATGGCATTTTATTTTTTGGGGATGTTAGAAGGCTTAGAAGTTTATAAGCAAATCTTGAAATTTTTTGAGAAAATTTCTAAAACCCACTTTTTAAGGACTAGTTCAGGTCTGAAGTCACTTTGTGAGGCTTACTTAATAGAAACCACCCAAAAAATTCAGAATTTCGCTTTTTTAGAAGATTTTACATTTTAATCCATTTTTTCTAGTAACAAAGCAAGGGTTAACAGCCAAACAAAACTCTATTTATTACCCTTATTCTGTAGTTTACGGTAACACCCCATATGTGGTCATAAACTGCTGTATGGGCACACGGCAGGGCGCAGAATGAAAGGAATGCCATATGGTTTTTGGAGGGCAGATTTCACTGGGATAATTTTAAAGTTGCCATGTCACATTTGAGGACCTCCTGATGCACCCCTAGAGTAGAAACTTCAAAAAGTGACCGCATGTTGGAAAATATACCCCCTAAGGTATTCAAAACTGATTTTTCAAACTTTGTTAACCCTTTAGTGTTCCACAAGAATTAAAGGAAAATTTAGATGAAATTTCAGAATTACATTTTTTTTTTTGGGGGCAGATTTTCCATTTTAATCCATTTTTTCCAGTAACAAAGCAAGGGATAACAGCCAAACAAAATTCAATATTTATTAGCCTGATTCTGTGGTTTACAGAAACACCCAATTTGTGATTGTAAACGTCTGTACGGGCACACGGCAGGGCGCAGAATGAAAGGAACGCCGTATTGGTTTTTGGAGGGCAGATTTCACTGAGGTGACATGTCACATTGGAAGACCCCTGATGCACCCCTAGAGTAGAAACTCTAAAAAAATTACCCCATTTTGGAAACTACGGGATAAGTTGTCAGTTTTGTTGGTACTATTTTTGGGTACATATGATTTTTGGTTGCTCTATATTATACTTTTTGTTTCAGTTTTACATAATAAAGCATTTTTTTTTAAAAAGGATTTTTTTGTGTCTCCATATTCTGAAAGTCATAGTTTATTTTTATTTTTTGGGCGACTGTTGGTTTGATTGGTACTATTTTAGGGTGCATATGACTTTTTGAGATGTATGGTGACCAAAAATTGCTTTTTTGACATACTTTTTATTTTATTATTTTTACTTATACAGCAAGTTCTTACAGATGCGGCGATACCTAATATGTACACTTTATTTTTAAGTTTTATACAATAACAGCATTTTTGAAACAAAAAAAATCATGTTTGTTTTAGTGTCTCCATATTCTGAGAGCCATAGTTTTTTTTATTTTTTAGGCGATTCTCTTAGGTAAGGTCTCATTTTTTGCGGGATGAGATGATGGTTTTATTGGTTTGATTTTGGGGTGCGTATGGCTTTTTGATCGCTTGGTATTAGACTTTTTGTGATGTAAGCTAAGAAAAAATGGCTTTTTTAAAACCGTTTTTATATTTGTTTTTACGATGTTCACCTGAAAGGTTAGGTCATGTGATATTTTTATAGAGCAGGTCGTTACGGACGTGAAAATACCTAATATGTATACTTTTTTTATTTATTTAAGTTTTACACAATAATATCATTTTTGAAACAAAAAAAATATCGGTTTTAGCGTCTCCATAGTCTGAGAGCCATAGTTTATTTAATTTTTTTGGGCGATTGTCTTTGGTAGAGTATCATTTTTTTGGAGATGCAATGACGGTTTGATTGGCACTATTTTGGGGTACATATGACTTTTTGATCGTTTGCTATTACACTTTTTGTGATGTAAGGTGACAATTTCTTTTTTGACACCGTATATATATTTTTTCTACGGTGTTCACCTGAGGGGTTAGGTCATGTGCTATTTTTATAAAGCAGGTTGTTACAGATGCGGCGATACCTAATATGTATACTTTTTTACAATTAACACAATAAAAGCATTTTTGAATAAAAAAAAAATCATGTTTTAGTGTCTCCATAGTCTGAGCCATATTTTTTTTATTTTTAGGATGATTGTCTTAGGTAGGAGCTTATTTTTTGCAGGATGAGGTGACAGTTAGATTGGTACTATTTTGGGGGGGGGGGGGCATACGCCTTTTTAATCGCTTGGTGTTGCACTTTTAGTGATGTAAGGTGACAAAAAAATATTTTTTTTAGCACCGTTTTTATTTAATTTCTTTGACGGTGTTCATCTGAGGCATTAGTTCATGTGATATTTTTATAGAGCCGGTCAATACGGATGCAGCAATACCTAATATGTCAACTTTTCTTTTTTTCCCTATTTACATTTTTTTTTTTTTAACTTCTTTTTTTACTTTATTTTTTTGTCCCACTCTGGGACTCCAACTTTTGAGGGTCTGATTCCCTTTACAATACATTACAATACTTCTGTATTGTAATGCATTGGTTGTAAGTGCATTACAGACTGTAATACACTTACAGCTTCCTGCCTGTGAGATTCAGGGGGATGGATCTCACAGGCTCTCTCGGAAGGCAGCTATGATGCCTAAGGAGGTCATCGGGCTGCCTTCCCTGCCATCGGGTCCTCGTCACAGCAGCGCGGGAACCAGATGGCCACCCTGCACCCAACAGAATACTGCATGTGCTGCGGTCACTGATGCTGGCGCATACAGCAGGGTTCCGGCTATGAGTGATTTTATTTTAGTAATTCAATTAAAAAAGGGATATTCATATAATATATAGATTCTCTACACACAGAGTGATCTCATTCAAGTGTTTATTTATTTTTATGTTGATAATTATGGCTTACAGCTAATGAAAACCCAAAAGTGAGTATCTCAGAACATTTGAATATTATACAGTGGCATGCAAAAGTTTGGGCACCCCTGGTCAAAATGACTGTTAATGTGAACACATAAGTAAGTTGAAGATGAAATGATCCCCAATAGGTGTAAAGTTAAAGGGGTTGTCAGAGTTATGAAAAAAAATATAAATCTGATGGTCAGCAATATATAACTAATCTAAGCAAGTTTTAGGCAAAACAAATTCTATTTCCTCAATTCCCTAGTTCTCTTCTGGCCCTTTGTACCTTCAATAACAACAATCTCTGAGGATTTCCTCATCAATAATTGTGGGCGTCAAAAAAGACTGCCCCTCCTCCTGCTCTAGCTAAAAAGTGCTGCCCTGAGTGAAATGTCTGGGACAGCTGGGATACTCAGCAGCATGTTGTATGTGTAGGACTACAAGTCCCAGCTGTACAATGACACTTCTGATACACACAGGATCTTCCCCCTACTTGTTCTTGTGTAATGCTCTCCAGAACTCCTCCAGTCTGTCAGTTCTGTGTCTCTAGGATGAGAAGGGAAGATCATGTTCCCAACATTTGTCTCTTCACTGCCTGAAGCTGCTCAGTAAAGCCTCCAGCCCCGAGTCTGTGCTGCTGATAGTAGAAGGGAAGCCGACATCACAGGCCATGTGACCCTCAGTGAAATCTGAGAAAGGAACCACTGCAGATGAATTGTAAACCCCTTATATTTGATTAGTTAGAAACATACAAAGAACAAAAAAAACTCGGACAACACCTTTAAAGATGACACATTCCCTTTGTATTTGAAGCAAAAACTACCGTATTTTTCGCTTTATAAGATGCACCCCCCCCCCCCAAAGTGGGGAGAAAAAGTCAGTGCATCTTATAAAGCGAATGTGCCTCAAATCAAGATGGCCGGCCCTAACTGCGGCGGCAGTTAAGCATTCAGTGATGCTGAATGCTGCCAGCCTGCACGTACTTTCCACAGATCTGCCGGCCGAGGGAGGAGGAGGGAAAGCAGTTCTTCCCCTCTGCATTGCCGCCCACACGCATGTAACGTTGATTGGTGGTGTGCGCCGGCGGGAACTACTGCTGCTCTCTGCCTCCCTCAATCAGCTTACTCCCTCCCAAGAGCGCCGCTGTTGCAGAGCTGTGCAGCTCCTGCTGTTAGAGAGAAAGCAACAGAGTTTTACTGGCCCTCTGTCGCCCTGTGCTATTCCCTGGCCTGTCACAAAGTCCTGGGTGAAATGTGTGTTAAATATGACTATAACTCCTCTCATCTATAGGAATGCACCGATGTACTGCAGTAAATGGGTGCATTCCTATGGATGAGGGAGGTTATAGTCATATTTAATATAAACACAGGCCAATAATGGTACAGTCCCTGGACAGTGTTTATATTTAATGTGACTATAATCCCCCTTATCCTTAACAAAACACCAATGTACTGCAGTACATGTGTAAATTATTTAGGATGATGGGGGTTATAGTCACATAACAGTGCATCATCCACAGATTCCCCCATAAGTGTGTCATCCACAGATCGCCCATAACAGTGTGTCATCCACAGATCGCCCATAACAGTGTGTCATCCACAGATCGCTCATAACAGTGTGTCATCCACAGATCGCCCATAACAGTGTGTCATCCACAGATCGCCCATAACAGTGTGTCATCCACAGATCGCCCATAACAGTGTGTCATCCACAGATCGCCCATAACAGTGTGTCATCCACAGATCGCCCATAACAGTGTGTCATCCACAGATCACTCATAACAGTGTGTCATCCACAGATCCCCCATAACAGTGTGTCATCCACAAATCCCCATAACAGTGTGTCATCCACAAATCCCCCATAACAGTTTCATTCACACATCCCCCCCATAGCAGTGCATTATCCACAGTATGGTATTTTTTTTCTCAGTTTTTACATGTTTAAAATAACAAAAAAGGAAAAGGACTTGAAGCAAAACTTTCGGCACCCTGCATGGTTAGTACCTAGTAGAACCCCTCTGGCAGGGGTGCAACTAGCCTTTCTGCTGCCTGAGGCAAAAACTAAAATGATGCCACCCCCAATGCCAATTTCTTAACCTAACCCCATTGCCCATGACCCTTTTGCTGACCCCCTCTTGCCTCTACCTGGTGCTGCCTGAGGCGATCGCCTCACCTGGCCTCATTGGTGGTGCACCCCTGCCCTTTGGCAAGAATCACAGCTTTTGAACACTTTTTGTAGCTAACCAAGAGTCTTTCAGTTCTTGTTTGAGGGTTTTTCATCCATTCTTCCTAGCAAAAGTCCTCCAGTTCTGTGAGATTTCTGGGCAATCTTACATGCACTGCTCTTTTGAGGTCTAGCCACAGATTTTCAATGATCAGATTAGGGAGGGCCTTAGTAAACCCTTCAGCTTGCACCTTTTGATGTAGTCTATTGTGTATTGTTAGGTGTGTTTAGGGTCATTTGTAGAAGCCATCTTTTCTACTTCAGATTTTTTACTATGGGTGTTATGTTTGCTTCAGAATTTGCTGGACATTCATTGAATCCATTCTTCACTCTACTTGTCAAATGTTCCCCGTTGCATTGGTGGCAACACAACACTAAAGCATGATTGATCCACCCCCATGCTTAATGGTTGGAGTGGTGTTCTTTTAATGAAATTCTGTGCCCTTTTTTCTCCAAACATACCTTTGCTCATTGTGGCCAAAGAGTTCTATTTTAAACTCATTAGTTCACAGGACTTGTTTCCAAAATCCATAGGCTTGTTTAGATGTTCTTTTGCAAACTTCTAACACTGAATTTTGTGGTGAGGATGAATGATACATTGGGCTCTGTGGCTCAATGGTTAGAGTCTTTGCCTTCAATACAGAAGGTTGTTGGTTCAGAACAGACAATAAAAATAAATAAATAAAAATTCTGAAAAAAAGCTCTGAACCCAGCAGTGTGTTCACTGACGTCACCGGCTCTGATGGGCGGGATTTAGCGCTGCCCTAGCCATTTTACTGGCTAGGGCAGCGCTAAAGCACGTCCATCAGTGCTGGTGACATCACCGGACTTCCTGGCAGCTCCATGGAGAACCCGGTACGTCACCGGATCTCCCAAAAATGCCTTTGCCCTGCGCTCCGATGCTCAAGTCAGGGGGGCTGCCTGGGTGAAATGGAGGTATGTCCAGGTTCAGCTCTGAACCCGGACAACCCCTTTAAATACACAGGGGTATCCTCAAGCAAACTTACAGTATTTTCCAAGCAATGACTCCATATATGGAGTCAGCAGAGCAGGGACTCCTAAGTGCAGAAACCAATTTCTTCTGTTAATTCTACAGAACAAAGCAGGGTAAACTGGGCTTTTGCATAGGGCCGAACAGTTCAGCAGCAGCAGTGAAATAGATGGAGAGGAGGTATTTTTCCTGGCTGTGTGGATACTTGCTGTTCAATAAAATCTCATTCATTACACCAGTTCACACGAGGCTAGAGCATCATTTTAGTCAGCATTTTACATTACAAATGTGTAAAAATTCGGTTTAAAAAAAAGCGCAAAACTTACATTATGATCAAACCATTGGTGTCAAATAACAATCTAGTTTAGCCATACCTACTTTTACCGGTGTAAATTTAGCCGGCATTTTTTTTGTTGGGAAAGGTGGCAACCCTACTCCCACTCCTCCCAGTGTGATCCAAGCAGCCTAAAATTGCTGTCAGCTAGACACCCTTCTGCTCAGTCACATAGTGAAACTTGCTTCATCAACCATCACCCAAAATGATAAGTTTCCTTGTCACCCATATGTCTATCCCTAATACATCTCATTATGCATTATATTGTTCTTTTATTGTCCCCTCTATATGCGTATGCACCTCACTATGGATGTATTTTTTTTTTTACATTTACCCTTTACAGTTAATAGTTTATACAGTATGTGTATATGTATGGAAAGATTTATGTGGGCATTCCACAATATGTATAGAAATACCTATTATGTAATACAGATTTATAAAAAATTGTATATAATACTGTATATACAAAGGACATGCTTGTTTCCGATCATACTCCCCTGCAGACTAGACATCCCCCCCAAAGTCACCTGTATGCTCTCGATTCCCCTTATTCATAATCCCGAGTTGCTGTGGTTTCTAAATGCTTCCACTTTGCAGTTATACCACTACAAGTTGATCATGGAATATCTAGGAGGAAGGAAAGTTCATAAACTGACTTGTTACAATGGTGACATCCTATTACAATACTACGCTGGAATTCAGTGAGCTCTTTTGAACGAGCCATTCTTTCCCAAAATTTTGTAAAGGCAGACTGCATGGCCGGGGAGTGGATTTTATACACCTGTGGCAATGGGACTGAATGAAACACCTGATTCAATGATGACAGAATGAAAGATCAGGATAAGTAGATGTTGTAGGTATTGTTAAAAGATGATTCAAGTTTCAAAGCACTGGTGATTAGCCTGACATTAAAGGATTTAGCACTATTTACTTAGTTCTCGCAGTACGGTTCTGTATACTTGTCACATGACTGCTGCAGCACATCTCATGTTGTTGACGTGATGTCACTGCTGCAGCCAGGTAAACAGAGCCTGGCCAGAAGTCCCAGTCTCTGCTAAGTAACTACAGCTCACTGCTTTACTACAGCCTACTCCTCAGTGTTGTATGGTTTCTTTATCTGGGATACACCTGTTAGAGGCATGGTAATTACAAATAAACATATACAACTGTTTTCATCTAATTGATTACATACTGATGGATGGATAGTGTTTTGTTCTACCATGATTATCTAGATTGTCCATATCCAGCTACCTACAAACCTCACCACACTGACAAAAACAGTCAAAGAGAAAACAGATCTGCAGATCTCGTTCTTTAATAGCTGGGAAAAAAAAAGTTGTTTTACCATGTTGTTAATTGAATGAAGTATTGATAAGTGTACAGTATTCTATATTGGTATAGTGAGTCAATAAATCTGTTCAATGTATTCATGCCCTCCTTGCAAAACTATTAATACAAGAAGGTCATGTACAAATTTCTATTTTGGTTAACTCTGTATTGGATAGTCTAGAATTTTCAGTTTCTCCTTCACAGCATATTCTTCTGTAGTGAAGCCCGTAGTCAAGTAATTTCATCCCTTTTCTGAAATTTCCATAAAAAAACCAACTTGACGTAGCAAAATCACAACTTTGAGTTCATCCGGCCCATAAGTGCTTCCAGTTTCATTGCCAGACCCATATTTCCTTTAATCTTCAGCTTTCCCGACATGAATGCCATTGTAGGCTTCAGTTTACCTGTAATGAAGAAATCCCATAGGTACTACTACTAGAAAACAACAGTGGCATTTTTTCTGCATAGATTTCCATTGTTAAAAAAAGTATACTTCATCGTCTTGTAAGACTTGCTACTGTGGGTAAGATAACATGAAAAAAATATAACTTGATAACGCTTTTATTGCTTATGATAAAATGACCAATTACTTTAAATAACATCTACAAGTGTGCTGGAAAGTATGATCAACTAATGATTATACTGTTATTTGCTCAATGGGAGACAGCAGCTCTGATGGGCAGTGCCGTCCCCTTGCGTAGTACAATAGATTCCCTAGTTTACACACCAATCCATTCCAAACAGGACCACTGATGTATGGCCACATGACCACACCTTAATCCTCCTTTGAATAATACTGCACATGGCATGCGTAAATAACACACAAACCATTTGCAGTATTATCCAATGCAGATAGACAGGACTGGTCTCCTGTCCCTCCATCAATGGTCATCTTAGGTCCACACTGCTGTGTAATGGGGTGAGGGTTTGATTGTAGTACATAAGTGGGTGGCACTGTTCAGCTGGGGACAACAATGTTGATGGGCTTAGAACTGTAATTAATAATAGTACTGCTTCCAGCACATTTGTAAAAGTTAAAATTAAGTGACTAACCCCTTTTAATATAAGCAAAGGTAACAACAATAGCACAGTTCTTTATGTCTTTGTTCTTTTACAGCAGGGATGCTCAACCTGCGGCCCTCCAGCTGTTGTAAAACTACAACTCCCAACATGCCCGGCTGTAGGCTGATAGCTGTAGGCTCTCCGGGCATGCTAGGAGTTGGTTTTGCAACAGCTGGAGGGCCGCAGGTTGGGCATCCCCGTTTTACAGATATTCATCTTGTTTTAACTTAAAGTAGTTCTACAGTTTTTTCTTTATCATGATCTCTCCTCTGGCTAGATAATCAGCATCTGATCAGTGGGGGTCTGAAACCCAGGACGACCGCCGATCAACTCTTTGAGAAGACAGCGGCGCTCCAGTAGTGCAGCGGCGTTTTCTCTGTTTACCGCAGGCCCAGTGACGTCACCACTAGTATAACTGGCCTGGGCGAGGCAAAGCCCTGTTCACTTGAACGGAGCTTAGCCGCGCCCAGGCCAGTGATAATAGTCATGACGTCACTGGGCCTGCGGTAATCAGAGAAAAGGCTGCTGCGCTACTGGAGCGCCGCTGTCTTCTTAAACATCTGATCGGCGGAGGTCCCAGGTGTCGAACCCCCGCCGATCAGATGCTAATGATCTATCCAGAGGATAGGTCATCAGAAAGAACTAACTGCAGACCCCCTTTAACTATATGTGTAACACCATTCTGAACAATTATTTCTTAACACTAATGAATCATGAAGACTTCTGCAATAATTTATTCCATTTCTAGAAGGTATCCAATGCCCACATCTCAAAAGAAATACCATAAACTAACCTGTAAACATCTTTACAAAGTCCTCACTATCCATACTCATCACCACATCTGCTTTGATAGGTGGTTCACCTTTTCCAACGGCACCCTTGTCATTTTTCAGATCCATATACCATGTGCCTTCATCTGAACCTAAATAAAGAAGCAAAACAACCACGATCAGTGAATCAATGCTGGCAGGTCCTTCTCCCCTCATAATCACTAGTGGTGGCAAGTCCTGTTAGAACTTTAAATATATTCATTCTCAGATCTTATCTAATATTACTTGTTGTTCCCATTTTGTTTAGTAAGGGGTTGCAGTTACAGACAATGAGAATTATCCAACTATAGTACTCCTTTATTACTGCGGAAATTATAATAAAAGCTGTAGTCTTGAAGATAACATAATTTGCAGTTGGACATTGGCATCCATGCATGCCCTGTATTAGTAGATGTGTGTACATACTAGATCTCCAGTAATTACACTCCTTGGAATCAGTAAGTAGGTTGTACTAATTATACAGCTGATACTTCTGTTATAATCTGGTTTCCCTTTAGAAGTCACTGGGGAAGATATACTAAGACTAGTGTTACAAACGTTAGTTTTAGTATAAAGTTGATTGGCACAGAATTGGCTAAATTCATTAAGTGGCCTGTATCTCCCTGCATTAGAAATTCAAATCAAAGCCAGTAAATCTGTCAGAGGCCATGCCCCTCTGGCTAATATGTGCCCAGTTTTCAAAAGAGAAGTGAAGAGTCGCAAACTATGGCACAAACATGGCATGCACCATAATTTGCAACCTTTTTACTTTACAATAGCAGTATAAAACACTTGATAGATGTCCCTCATTGTCTCTTGCTTTCAGCCACAGTTACAATGTCTGCAGCTTCTCCCTTCTTAAGACCCCTTTACACTGCTCAGTGTTTGGGGAGGTTATTGCCAACAAGTGTTCATATGAATCCCAGTAATCGTGATCTGCTGGTGTAAATTTTATGCCCATTACCCGATGAAAGCGAAAAACGCTCCTTCATCGGATAATAGGATTGTTCCTGCAGACAACTAATCAAGACTAAGCCTTTCTCGGCGAAACGCGTGTCGAGGTACAGCTCTGGTCATGGACCTTGGGATCCGGCATACCATGGGTAATTTGTGTTTTTGCTTCATGCATGGCTAGTTTGTTACTTTAGTGTTATATATTGCTTACACATAGCATCCTTGCTTCGCCGCCCCTGTCTGATATCATTTGGTCATTTGTATTATCTGATGGCCATCTATGTTACCGTAGGTGGGCAAGTTTGCCATGTGTGACCACATTGACCCTCTTATTTTTTGCATGCAGCACACACATGTTCATAGGTTACTTTGGGCGAACTTACAGCTCTCCCATTAGTATGCGGTTAAATACCCAGTGTCTGTGACCCTCTTTCCCTGTTAGTCTGCTATATGTGAGGGTGGCTGGTCTTGGTCCCGGGATCAAGACCAGCCACCCTCACAGTGTATTTAATAAACTACATGTATTTTATATGTGGGCTCTCTTATTACTTATGGGGTTATTGGTCTTTTTTCGTTGGTTGGCTCAGATATTATACTAGAACCCAGTGTATCTATACACCCAATTTGAGTTTTTTTTCTTATAGGTTGGAATCACTTTCTTTAATTAATTTTGCTAAAATCTTGTGCTCAACAGCTCCAGCACATGCCGAACAATTCCTATATTAATGAGTTCATGGCTTTCCCAGTCTATCTGCTGCCAATTCATATGAGAGAAAAAAAAAAAAAAAAAACTAAGAGGCTAGGAGTTTAAAGGGGTTGTTATTGATGACTTATCCTCAGGATAGATCATCAATATCAGATTGGCGAGGGTCTGACACCCAGCGATCAGCTGCATGAGGAGATGGCGCGCGCGCACGTGCCGCCGCCGTTCTCTCTTCCTGTCCGCTGCTGCAGTCTATGGCAAAGACTATAGACAGCAGCGGGCAGGAAGAGAGAAGGGAGATGGCAGTGCGTGCGTAGTCTCCTCATGCAGCTGATCGGCGGGGGTGCCGGGTATCAGACCCTCGCCAATCTGATATTGATGACCTATCCCGAGGACAGGTCACCAATAGGAAAAGCCAGGACAAGCCCCTTAATTTGTCCTAAAACTTTGCAGTCTACCCCCTTATACACCTCAATCAGATATTCAGAGAACCAGGAAGTAAAAAAATAAATAAATAAAAAAATATATTATAAAATATATATATATATATATATATATATATATATATATATATATATATACTTTTCATCCCTCAGCTGTCTTTAAAGGAGTGCTGCGACCCAACAATTACACCTAGAAAGCTTAGCTCTAGTCCTTATACTTGAAGATAATAACATTGGATTACATAAACCCCTACCTGCAAGCACAAACTGGTAAACTCCATTTACAGACTTGACAGCCTCCTCATTGATAGATTTTCCAATAACAGCAAACGTTTCCTCCACAGGACTACTGAGACTTGAGGCCACTTGTTTACCCTCCTTGAAAGCTGCAGACCCTCCTTGAAAATATAAAGAACGAAAGAAACAAAAAAAAGTTGATGCATTTTCAGTAAGCGACAATCCAAGCAAATGAACATTTGTAACATTTTACATCCACATCTGCGGTATTGTATTCCGGTAGTAGACTATCAAAATAACTGGATGTGGCATAGTCTGACACAGCAGATCCCTATAAATTATTAGGGGATCATTTGAGTTTGCCAGCTTTTTGCAAAAAAACAAACAAACTGCATTCCTCAGTTGTCTGCTATGCCAGATAACGTAATTCTTGTAGTCTGCGTCTCTGCCAGAACGGACTACCAGAATACAGTCACGCAAATGTGAATATAGCCTTACAAAAAGTCTGTTAGGGTGAATTCACGCATATTTTTAGTAGTGTTTTTCTTGCATATAAGGTTTTCAGAGCTGTTTTCGCAGGAAAAATGCCAATTCCTAATGTTAGCATAAAGGGAATGTGTCATCAGAAAATGACCTGTTTAAAGAATTTTGGGGTTGTTAATTTTAATTTTTCATGTCACCATATTTATAAAAAGATAAAAAAAATCCTAAAAGCCTGAAATACACTGGCAATAAAGACTAATAATAGGCACCACTTAGATCACTTTTCAGCAGTCATCTCATTATCACAGGCAAGATTAGAATGACATATCACCTATATATAGATAACACAGGATCCACCATTCACAAATATCACAGCTTATCTACTCCCTCCTGACCTCTGCACAGGTCACAGAGCATGCCTAGAAAACTCACCCATAGAAGTCAGTGATGTCCTCTCCAATCCTTGTGTCTATGGTCCATGTGGCTGCTGTAAAACATCTCTATTATGTCTCATTCACACGTCAGTGTTTAGTCAGTGATATCCATCATTGATTTTGAGCCAAAACCAGGTGCGGCTCTAAAACACAGAACAGGTGCAGATCTTTCCTTTATACCTTATGTCTGTGGAGGCTCCACTCCTGGCTTTGGCTCACAGTCACTGATGGAAATAACAGACCAAAACAATGATGTGTGAACGAGGCTTTAGGCTGGGTTCACATCTGCGCTTTTAATTCCGGCAGAAGAACAGAGTGCCGAAATTCTTTGTATCTGGTGTAAATGTCGGCTTTCTGACAGACAAAAAAAACCTAAATGCAGCATTTTCATATATACCAGAAAGTAGGCGGATCCCATTACAGAGAATGGGGATCCGGCGGTGCCAGGTACTGCATACTCTGGCAGTCTGTTCCTCTGCCGGAACAAACTAACGGAGTTAAAAGCGCCTAAATGTTTTTCACAAACGCTCAGGTAAGATGGCAGCCCCATAATCATGTTCAGGAAATAGAATTTAAAAAAAATCTGCAATCAGAAAATAAAAACTGGGAGTATTTTTTTCCTAACCACAGCATGTTGATACTGGCATTTTTCAGACATTGTCTATTCTACTGGAAAAAAAAAAAAAAAAAAGTGAAAAATAGATCCACAAGTTTGTTTTGGAAAAAAAAAAAAAAAAAAAAAACATAAAAACATGCAGTGGGACTTTTTAGTGGTAAAATAAAACTCCAGACATAATTTGTGTGTGAAGGAAACCTAAATGAAAGTTAAAGGATGTAGTCACATACCAAACTTCTCCATTTTACTGGTGAGCTTATCTGGAGCGTCATCTAAAAAGAAATCTGGAAGCAATGGATGTCCTATAAAATAAACATACCACATGTTAATTTAATCTTAAAGATCAAGTTCAAACATGAGCACCACTTTACAGATACAACTGATCTACATGACAAAAATGGACTTATGATCTATAGTCCATTGCTGGCTTTACTTCTCAACTTCATGTCTTCTTGGATTTTTCCTGTCACACCACTTTTCTTAGATCTTAAGGCCCCTTTCACACGGGCGAGTTTTCTGTGCGGGTGCGATGCGTGCGGTGAACGTATTGCACCCGCACTGAATCCTGACCCATTAATTTCTATGGGGCTGTGCACATGAGCGTTGATTTTCACGCATCACTTGTGCGTTGAGTGAAAAATCGCAGCATGCTCTATATTGTGCGATTTTCACGCGACGCAGGCCCCAGGTTGCGTGAAAATCGCAAGCAAGTGTATTCACTATTATTTTCCCTTATAACATGGTTATAAGGGAAGATAATGGCATTCTGAATACAGAATGCATAATATAATAGTGCTGGAGGGGTTAAAAAATAAATAAATTAACTCCCTTTCTCCTCTTGATCGCGTAGTTCCCGGTCTCTTTACTTCTTGAATGACGAGCTGTGGGCTAAATGACCTGTGGTGACGTCAGATCACATGCTCCATCACCACGGTGATGGACCATGTGATTGGAGCATGTGATCTGACGTCACCACAGGTCATTTAGCCCACAGCTCGTCATTCAAGAAGTAAAGAGACCGGGAACTACGCGATCAAGAGGAGAAGGTGAGTTAACTTTTTTTTTTTTTTTTTTTTTAACCCCTCCAGCACTATATACTATGCATTCTGTATTCAGAATGCTATTATTTTCCCTTATAACCATGTTATAAGGGAAAATAATACAATCTTCAGAACATCAATCCCAAGCCTGAACTTCTGTGAAGAAGTTCGGGTTTGGGTACCAAACATGCGCGATTTTTCTCACGCGAGTGCAAAACGCATTACAATTTCCTCGCATGGAAAAATCACGCATTTTCCCGCAATGCACCCGCCTCTTATCAGGGCCAAAAATAAGACGCCCGTGTGAAAGACTCCTTAAAGGAAACCTGTTACATTGAAAATGCATTGCGATCTACAGACAGTATGTTATAGAGCAGGAGGAACTGAGCAGATCGATGTATAGTTTTGTAGAAAAATATTCAGTAAAACTTGTAATTTAATAAAAAATGTATACTCATTCTGGGCTTTGAAGTCAAGGATGTGGTCCTATATCTGTATACAGTCATAGAAGGAAGGTGGTCAATCAATGATATAACCGTCTACTTGACATCAAAAATCAGAATGAGCAGGAATTTAAATGAACAAAATACAAGTTTGCTCTAGATCCTGCACACTCAGGCATCTCCGCAGATCCCATAAATGCTCGATTGGCGATAAACCTGGCAACTGGGCAGGCCCAGGAAGTGCTGCAATATGGCAGAGACATTTCTGGGTAGCCCTTGCTGTGTGTGGCTGATGACAAAATGCCGGTTGGAAGCCATGCCATCCACGAGAGATCGCCTACAACACAGGGACGACTTAGTTTTTTTCCCCAAGGGCCAATTTAAGTTCCCAATCCACTCCTGAGGACGGAAACAGTTGGTACAGTGCTAGGTTTTTTCCGTGAGCTCCATAGATGCTGAGGGAATAGGTGTGGAAAAGTGATACATGTACATTGAGGGAAAACCCCATTAACCCATATACAGCCGAGGACGCAGTCTAGTTTGGTACTTAAGGTTACAAGATTTTTTTCCCCTTTTTATCATCTCGACATTTCAAAAGCCATAACCCCCCCCCCCCCCAATCAACATAGCTGTATGTAGGCTTGTTTTATGCAGTAAAATTACTATATAGTTATGATTATATATATTTTACACAACTAGTTAGCATATTCTAGTCAAAGTCAGATATCCGCTTAAGGCCTCATACACATGGCCGTTGTTTTGGTCCGCATCCGAGCCGCAGTTTTGGCGGCTCTGCTGCGGACCCATTCACTTCAATGGGGCCGCAAAAGATGCGGACAGCACTCTGTGTGCTGTCTGCATCCATTGCTTCGTTCCGTGGTCCGGCAAAAAAAATAAAAATAAATAACCTGTCCTATTCTTGTCTGCGCTTTGCGGACAAGAATAGGCAGTCCGTGCCGTTCCGCAAATTGCGGAACGCGCACGGACGCCATCTGTGTTTTGCGGATCCGTGATTTGAGGACCGCAAAACACACAACGGTCGTGTGCATGTAGCCTAAAAGTGGTAACAAATTCATAAAATTTGAAAGGAAAGTTAATTAAAGGGAACAGTCACCATGGAAATGCAGTACAGTCTGAAGGCAGCATGTTATAGAGCAGAATCTGAGTAGATATATAGGGAAAATATTTATTTTAAAGGGGTTGTTCCATGAAAAATATTCTAGTTTTGAAACCAACACAGAATCTGAATACTTTTGTAATTGCATTAAAAATTTTGTATAGCCAGTGAGTTATTCAATAAAATGTATCTGTATAGTGCGACTTAATTTCTTTGTCCAGCTCACTGAGAAGGCCGCACATGCTCAGTTTCATTCTTCATCTGCCTCCTGAGCTGTGATAGGGAGAGCATGGACACGCCCTCTTATCTGCAGCAGGAAAGACACGTCCCCTTGAGCTGTCAGCTTGATATAAATCCAGCAGAGCAATGAATGGGGAGATCTCTGGATCTATGTGAGGTACAGGGCTGGTTCTAGCTTTGTTAGAAAGAGATGGTCATGTACTGTATGATGTCTGATTTTCATTTTTTACATTAATCATGGGAGAACCCCTTTAACTTGTCATTTTTTTTCATTTAAATCTCTGCTCTCTTTATGTTTAGGAGTCATGTGGGTGGACCTACTAAGTAATGGACAGCCTTCCCTGTATGCTTAGTCATGCAGAGTTAGCTGTCCACGCCGCCCACATGACACCCAAGCGTAAAAAGAGCAGAGATATAAATTAATTGCAAGTGTTACTGAATCTTTTCCCATAAAGCTATATATCAATCTGCTCAGCACCTCCTGCTCTAAAACATGCAGCCCGCAGATTACACTGCATTTTCATAGTGACAAGTTCCCTTACATACAGTCACATTCATATTATTGTGTACATTAGGGATCGACCGATTATCGGATTTACCGATATTATCGGCCGATATTCAGGATTTTGAACACTATCGGTATCGGCATTTATTTTGCCGATATTCCGATAGTGTATGGGGAACACAGATCGCGCTGCTGACAGCGCTCTCCGTGTTCCCTCAGCAGCAGCACAGGGGAGAAGGAAGCAGTGTCTCCTCCCCCTGTGCTGCTCCTGCCGCTGCAGCCAATGAAAGTACAGGGGACAGGAGGAGGGGAGGAGCTATGGCCACTGCTCCACCAATGAAGATTAATCTATCATTCATTCATATACAGGAGGCGGGAGCTGGCTGCAGGATCACATAGCCGGCTCCCGGCCTCTATGAGCTGTAGCTGCGATCTGCGGTAGTTAACTCCTCAGGTGCCGCGGATCGCAGCTACAGCTCATAGAGGTCGGGAGCCGGCTATGTGATCCTGCAGCTCCCGCCTCCTGTATATGAATAAATTAGAGATTAAGCTTCATTGGTGGCGCAGTGCGCCCCCCAAGCCCCCCAGTATCAGACATTGGTGGCGCAGTGCGCCCCCCTCCCCCCCAGTATTAAGCAGTGGTGCGCCCCCCCCACCCCAGTCGCAGTGCGCCCCCCACAGGATCCCCTCTCCCCTGCTCCTCCGATCGGAGCCCCAGCAGTGTAATGCTGGGGTTACCATGGCAGCCAGGACGCTATTGAAGCCCTGGCTGCCATGATAAGCTCCATGCTGCTGTGTGCACAAAGCACACAGCAGCAGGGACAGTGTGAGCTCCTATTCACCCTGATAGATCTCTATCGGGGTGAATAGGACAAGGGTTCTAGTCCCTAAGGGGGCTAAAAGTTAGTTTAAAAAAAAAGTTACAAAAATAATAATAAAAACTCCAAAATATTAAATATAAATGAAAAAGAAAGATTTACAAAAAAAATAAAAAATACACATTAACAATAAACATTAATTTTCAGCAGATGTGGGAATTTTAATTTTTTTTTCAAAAATGAAAATTCCCAGAATATCGGTATAAATTATCGGCTATCGGCCTGAAAGTTCACAAATTATCGGTATCGGTATCGGCCCTAAAAAATCAATATCGGTCGATCCCTAGTGTACATGTCTAAAAGTTAGTACCTGGAGATACTGCATAGACATCAAAATCCTTGATCCCCTCAGATCTCAGTAACTCCTCATCAATTACAATGTTTCCTGTATAATTCTTTGGCTTGGTCAAAATGGAGTATGCAGCATCAGCTATGATGTCAGTGGTCCTGCACTGCTTCTCCACCCCTGATCCTCCCAACATATCCATAGCAGCTGTATGTATAGCTGTGAAAAGTAAGGAAAAAACACAGTACTCATAATTCTAATGTTCTAAATCAATAGCAGACATACACCATATAGAAACAATGTGGTATAATGCTGGTTAATGTGTAAAGACAAGATCAGTTTGCCTCTGGAATTTTAATTTTTATTGCTAACCATGATCATTCACCATCATGTTGAATAAGCTTTAAAAGTGTTGTGCCAAGTTTAGAAATGATCCCCTATCCACAGTTATCCCCTATGGCTGGGATCCTCATTGATCCTGAGAATAGGGTTTTAGCCAAATCTGTTTTTATTGAATAATAAAAGCACTTACTGTACAAACAGTGATAAGTCTCACCAATTTACATCAGTGCAAAAGGTCGATTGTATATCATCACATTAACACAATTCAATATAATTTAGGCTTCCAGGGCATTAGCCCGACAATACAGGCAGGTAAGGGTACACAAACGTATCTAGGTATCCTGATACCACCAAGTGTATGCATAAAGCCATTTGGTACAAATATAAGTGAACAAAATTACACAGACGGTAACACAATACAAGACATAAAAACACAAAAAACACAATGGTCCTGTCATATAAAGCTTCCCAATGTGCTCCAAGACATCCAGGTGTTGGATTCAATGAATATACTTGAAGTCATGCTTGAGAGGTTCGGTCAGAATCCAAACAGGCGTCCAACCTGTTCCTTTCTCTAGTCCCCACTTGCTTAGAGTGATTGGAGCGAATCTAAAGGGCAGGCTTATTCTCCCAGCAATTAACCCTTAAAGGTCTCCTCTGTATCCCTCTTCTTAACATATTTGATCCATGGTTCCCAGACCTGTAGATATTTATCCCTAGTGTTGTAAGTCCACCCCACTAATTCTTCCATTCTGCACATATCGCTCATTTTCTCATGCCACATCTTAAGGGACGGTGGGTCTTCATCTTTCCATTTCATAGGCACTAACAACTTAGCAGACAATCAGCTTTTCAATACCGTCCCAAAACTCCTTCAGACTCTGACAGATCCTTTATCCCCCCCCCCCCCGCCACCCGCCACATCTCCAACATAGATCATTCGGCGCCAGTCCCATTTTGAATAACAGCTCAGGAGTTCTGTACCATTTAGTAAGGATTTTTAGGGAGTTTTCTTGGGTCAGGATACATTTAGAGAACCCATGTGAATGGGTCAAAATAAAGCCCTTTTCTCCATCATCCAATATGCAGTTCAGCTCTTTCTCCCAGGCGCTAACATAAGAGGGTATACCATCGTTCTTGTCTCTCAACAATTGCGTGTAGATAAGCGAGATGCATTTCGGAGGTGTTTTGGGAAGCAGAGTATACGTTTCTAACCAAGTGGGATCCGCAAGAGGGACAAGCTTAGATTTTTTTTAACTTGGCACCCGTAATCTCAAAATCTCTTGCTTGCAAAAAATCCCACTTTGTGCTATCTCCACCAGTGAAGGACGCATAATAATCCTTCTGATGGGTGGTTCTCACAAGGTCCCCTAACACTATCCCCGGCAGAGAGTTCCAGATGGGGCCAGATTCTACATACGATTTGTTTAGTATCTGGGGCAGCATTCTAAGTGGAGTCAGAGGTGACAGTTTTCCCCTCCCCATGTTAAGCGCCTCTGTTCTACTGCATGCAATCACAGTGCTTTTCGTGATGACGCTAATCAGGGAATCCTTATCCGTTTTTTTGAAAGGGAACCACAACATGTAGTCTGCTGAGTTTCCCATTAGGGCACGCTCCATCTCCACATGCAATGGTGGGGGTGTGAGCCCCACCAAGGCAATCCATCTCTCCAGGTGTATGGCTTGTACATATTGCTCTACATCAGGGAGTGATATGCCCCCCTGTTTCCTTCTCCTAGTGAGCAGTCCAAATGGAAGTCTAGCCCTTTTGCTCGCCCAGAGGTATCTCCCTATTATCCGTCTGATCTTAGCCAGGTAATTGGCCGGTAAGTGCAATGGAAGAGATCTTAGGGTGTATAACAGCTGAGGCAGTATGTAAGCTGTAATCACATTTTTCCTCCCTAGCCAAAAAAGGAATGGCAGAGAACTTTTTGTAAGGAAAGTTTCAATCTTATTTAGCAGAGGAGGGAAATTTAGTCTAAACAGCAGACCCGGATCATTAGCTATATTAATTCCCAAGTATTTAATGGAAGTTGGTGGCCACTTGAAGAGTGTCATCCTCCTAAGTCTAAGCTGTTGCGCAGGGGAGAGGGATATACCTAATGCTTCGGATTTATCCAGGTTGATCTTAGTTAGACAGTGTTCCGAACTGCTGGAAAATTGTCAAAACCTCGCTCATAGCGTTCACAGGGTCAGTCAACATAAGGAGTAAATCATCAGCGAACGCTGCCATTTTGTGGATGAACGTGCCCAAGCGCAGCCCCTGTATAGCAGAATTTTGTCTAAATTTTAGAAGTAAAGTCTCTAAAGTGAGTATAAAGAGTGTGGGAGATAGGGGGCATCCCTGCCGCGTGCCATTGCGTATCAAGAAGGAGTCCGACAGAGTCCCATTCACCATGACGCATGCTGACGGCGACGAGTATAGTGAAAATATGGCATCAATAAACTGTTCTGGAAAGCCAAATGCCTCCAGTGTACTACGCATGTACAGCCAGCTGACTCTGTCGAACGCCTTCTCCGCATCTGTACCCAGGAGTACCATCGGGACTCGATTCTTCTTAGCATGGCAAACAGCATGGACTACCCTACTAACATTATGTCTCCCCTCCCGTCCCGGGACGAACCCCACTTGCTCCTCCCCCACAAGCCCAGGCAGAAGCTTAGAAATCCTAGCACTAAGCAATTTCGCCCACCACTTCAAGTCAGTATTAAGCAGGGAAATTGGCCTGTAGCTTCCACATGCTTCTTGGTCTTTCCCCTCCTTATGCATCACTGATATATGCGCTGCCTGAGCCTGTGGGGGAAGAGTCTCCCCTCTGAGTAGAGAGTTGCACAAGCGGACAAAGTAAGGGATGAGGATCTCTCTGAACTTTTTATAATAAGCAATGGGGAACCCATCCGGACTCGGGGGACCTCCCAGACGGAATGGTATCTAGAACTCGTGCCACCTCCTCTGCAGTGAAAGGCTTCAGTAACTCAAGGCTATTTGCCTCTGAAACTGATGGAATCTTAATGGAGCGTAAAAACTCCTTAATCTGCAAGGCTATATCGGGGCAAGGACCAGTGTCCTTCAAGTTATATAGGGACCCATAAAACTTACAGAACTCCTTCGCTATGGCCGGCGTATTGGTGAGTCTATTACCATCTGAGGATTTTATTGCCTGAATGAATGATTTATCTCTCTGATGCTTTAAAAGAGCGGACATTAGTTTGGAGCTCTTATTACCGTGGAGGTAATGTTTAAAGCGCAGGGCCTAGGGGCATACAAATTAGCCATAGTGACCGTTAACTTAAGGAGTTTCCCTTTGACCAACAGGTATCTGCCTTCCGGATCTGCCATTGTAGCTGACATTTGAAACGGGACATTCTTCCTCACACCTACAGAGACGCCCCTGGAGGCTGATGAGTGGGACGCATGATACCATATGGGAAATTGCTTGCTGATCACATTAGGTACATGCATATGTCTGAAGCGAGTCTCCTGTATAAAGGCTATATTAACACGTTCTTTCTTTAAGATGTGGTACAACTGACTCCTCTTTTGAGGGATATTAGCGCCATTAATATTTAGGGAGTATATTTTCACTTCAGCCATATCCAAGGAAGCGGTTATCTAGAAGATTAGCATTACAAAGGATGTCGAGCAAGACAGGACTTAAACAACAACAACAGTTAACAGTGAATATGAACATAACAAATGGGCTAAAGAGCCCGATGGTGCCTCGCGACGCTATAAAGCACACTCTGGCCAAGTAAACATGGCCAGTGGGGGGGTGACACGTGTGGAGAAGTCACAGGACCCATCTCCATCCACCCGGCCTATCAGGCCAATAATAAAAGAATACCCATAGTTATATCATAAAGCAACCTAAAGAACCATGGGTTAACATATGAGGTGGTGGTTGTCAGGCCAAAAGGAAAGAGCCACTTCACAGGGAGTTTCTTCTCCCTTAAGGCATTGGTTAGTGGGCGAAAGACTCTCCGTTTCGCCAGCGTGCTGGCCGCTAAGTCCTGGAAGAATAAGATTTTATGTTCATCCAACAGAATGTCTCCGGCCTCTCTTGCAGCTTTAAGCAAGGCCGCGGTAGTTCATGAGAGCGCAAACCACATCCCTGGGAGGTTCTGTGGCCGGCGGTTTTGGCCACAGGGCTCTATGGGCGCGCTCAATAACAATGGTGTCTGCGCGCTCTTTGCCCACCAGCAACTCAAACAAATGGCGCACTGTAGGCGTCAGCTCTTCTGTGGTAACCGACTCAGGGATGCCTCTCAAGCGGATGTTCTTGCATCGGCCTCTGTTCTCCTGGTCCTCCAGGTATAAGAAAGCAGTGTTCACCTGTTTGCAGACCGATGCCAGTTGCGACTGCATCCCTGCACTGTGCTGAGTCATGAGGGAATGTGAGTCCTCCAGGGCCTCAACTCTGTGGCCCATATGCAGGACCTCTGTTTTAATGTCCGATAGCTCTTTCAGGACTGGGGACAAAGCTTTGTTCAGCGATTGCGCTAGCGACTGCTGCAGGAAGGCTCTGGTGATCGGTAAGGAGTCACGCTCCCCTTGTATTTCAGAGCAGGCATCTGAGCTGTCACCATCAGAGTCGCCTTCCCGCGTCTCCACAGCAGGAGTATGCCGCGCTGCCTTACCCCGCTCCGGCTGAGACGAAGAGGTCTTTTTACTGAGGTATTTGCTCATGTCGCTTTGCGAGCTTTTCAGTTTCGGGGTGCTCTCCACCTCTCCCCCTCTCCCCTCTTGTCTTCCCCATAATCCCGTCAGGTAGCTATGAAAAAGGCTAAAAGGCCGGGCTTGTGGAGAGGAGCTCAGACGCACACGTCCTCCACCATGCTCAGTCGGCTCCGCCCCCCTGAGAATAGGGTTTTGTTCCCCCAATCTGATGAAGCCCTACCATTCCATTAATTTTCTATGTGACCGAGAGAAATCGCCAAGTGCTGCACTCTCCTATCTCCGATGGTCCTATGGAGGATGAGTGGAGTGGCATGGTGCATGCCCGACCTGCCGCTCCATTATATCAGGGGACCCCTATTCTTGGGATAGGTGAGGTTACAAGTGGTCAGACCCCCAGCAGTCAGTAAGTTATCCCCTATCCTTTAACATATAAATATGAGGACAGCCAGGTATAATTGAAATACCTTATGGCAGTCCTAAGTACATACTATATACTAGTAATACTATATACAGTAAACCACCAAATTTGTGGCTGCTTGTAGCCTCCCCTGGCAATACCAGCTGATCACTGTTTAAGGCTAGGTCTACGCTGCGACTTTTTGTAGCACACATAATTGATTTTAACTTTTAAAGTACAGCTGCAGTCCAAATGAACGTATTTAGTTGAATGCAATCTTATGGACTGCAGCTGTAGTTCAATAGTTAAAAATCAATAATTTGCGCTACAAAAAGTTGCAGTGTAGCCCAGGCCTAAATGGTTTTTATTTGTTACATACTGCATAAGGTACATTTTTAGCAGGATAGGCGATAAATATCTGATCGATGGCAGGGGGCTCCTGAGCCCACTGTTCTTTCTCATTGCACAACTGCATGGACTGGTGGCCACATATGCTGCTCCACTCAGCATCGATGAGGTAGATGGAAACAGCCGGGTACAGTACTTTGTCATGCAGCGGGGAGGAACAGGGACAATTACACAATTATCACCCATCCTGTGCGGTAACCCCTTTAAGAAAATATATGCATCAATGCACATAACTGAGAGGGACCAAGTTTAATCATAGGCAAAATGTCCAGCCTTAGGGTCCATTCACACGTCTGCAAATGGGTCCGCATCCGTTCCGCAATATTGGGAACGGGTGCGGATCCATTAATTCTCAATGAGGCAGAACGGGATGCGGAGAGCACACTATGTGCTCTATGCATCCGCATTTCAGGAGCGCGGCCCAGAACTTCAAGGACGCATAGGCAGTTCTATGGGGGTGCCGGCCGGGTGTTTTGCGGATCCGCAATACACCACGGATGTGTGAATAGACCCTTATGGTCAGCTTATGTCAATGAGGTGACTGAGATTTGGTCAAATAGAAGGAATCACATTTATCTAATAAACTGACCTTATATATGCCCACTACATATAGCAGTGCTATTAATTTGAAAGGCAAAACTGAACAGAATTATTGCTAAATTAATTCAATCTAAATTATTACAAAAAACATATATCCATGTTTAACACTGAAAGACGGGGATAATGTTAATCTATACTCAAATTAAACAGAATACCATAAATAAATCTATGTTATGTACATTTATGCCCTCTAGTTGCTGAATGGATAGGAGTACATCAAGTATTCACAAGTTTAAAAATTACTATAATGACCTTGGACTTCTGAAATATTATCAAAAGGAACATATATTGAAACATGGCTGACCATTATGAAAAGCTTATATTATGTCCAACCAAAAAGAAAACAGATATGCTGGAAGGAGGTATTTATAGAACAATTAAATGTGTAGATTTAATCTTGGGAGGACTCAATGCGTCTTAAGAGCTTTCCCTTTCAAACTGTATTGTGCTGCGATTTCTTACATGACAGTAAGAAGTGTTACATAACAGGCTGTTCTCTTCTAAATGTAGAATTTGATGGACATACCGGGACGCTGCCTTCATATTATGACATTCACATCTGTGTAATAATAGTCAGATTGATTGACTCTTTGTTACATATAGCAGTGCTGTTGATTTGAAAAACTGAGCAGAATTATTTAAAAAACCATATACTGTATCCATGTTTAAAAGGTAGCCTGTCATACTAAACCTGGTGTATGCCGCAGGCAGCATGCTATAGAGCAGCAGGAGCTGAGCTATATATTAGTATAACTTGTATTTTATTCATTTATATTCCTGCCCATTCTGGGCTTTGAAGTCACGAAGGTGGGCCTATCAGTCATTGACAGCTATCTCTGTATATACAGTCATAGAAGGAAAACGGTCAGTCACCGATAGGACCGTCTGCTTGACTTCAAAGCCCAGAATGAGCAGGAATGTAAATGACTAAAATACAAGTTATACTGAATCTTTTCCCATAAAACTATATATTAACCTGTTAAGCTCCTACTGCTCTATAACAGCTGCCTGTACGTTATTTTTAATTGTTAAAGGTTCCCTTTAACTAACAAAGAAAGGAGCAGAGAAAGTGAAGACAGTGATAACTAGAACATGTTACCTGTTTTTGGCCACAAAGCATTGACGGCAATTTCCCCCTTAAATTCTTCGGCCATCCCTAAAACACACATGGACATTCCATACTTTGCCATAGTGTACGCTAAAAGAAAAAAATTGAGTCCTTGAAATTGAGAGACTGTTAATGAGCACATACATATAGAGCAGATAGAAAGACCAGTGACCACAGCACACGTTCTAGATGATTTCCGTTATATCCATCAGGTCATACTACCGATTCCTTGGCCTCTCTGATGTGATGTACGTTACGTTATACATACGTGTACTGATTTATTTAGACCACTGGCATACCATCCTGGAGGCACACAATCATTGCCAGCCTAAAGATGGACATTGCCATACATATGCTGCCATTTTCATAATAAATGCATTTTCTTATTTGCCACATCATAATGCTGATGTTCATTAATGAATGGACAATTTCTAAAGACCATGGAAAGCCATGGAAATCTGTAGGATTGGCTAGTTGCTATAAACTGTCCAACTAGAACTTACCACAGTGATTTTTGAACCAGACTGGGTTCAGGTTCAGAGGAGGGCTGAGATTCAGGATATGTGCTACTTTGCTTCTTTTCAAGTAAGGGATGCAGACTTTTGATCTGAGTAATAAGTAAATAAGTGAAATTACAAATTTAATGGGAAAACCAAGCAAAATAGATAACATACATACAGATATAGGATTTATTTCAGTGGTACAGCTAGAAGGGGTTCTAAGGTTGCAGTTGTACCTCAGCTCTGGTGCCCTGTGGGCGGAAAGAACAGTCAACTTCTCCTTGTGGTTGGTGGTCCTATCCAGGGAATATGTTGTCATTTGAGATATCAATGTTAAAGGGAGATTTTCCAGGATTTTCATATTAATGGCCTATCCTCAAGATAGGTCATCAATAGGAGATTGGTGGGGTTCGACACCCGTCACACCAGCTAATCAGCTATTAGGTCCAGTAAAAGACACGGCCTCCTCGTGGCTCACCAAGCACAGTGCAGTCCATTTGATAGTGACTGTACTTGGTATACAAGCTCAGCTCCATTCACTTGAATGGGTTGAGCTGTGCCTAGGCCATGGGACCCATTAAAGTTATGTCACATGGCCTAGGAAGAGGCATCTTCATACAGCTGATCAGTGGAGGTGAAGGGAATCCTGAGCATAGGCCATCAATATAAAAATACGGAAAACCCCTTTGAACTTTTAAAGGATTGTAGGGTTTGTGATAAATGTTACAAGCTTAAAGGAATTGTCCAGGATTAGACAGGTAAAGTATGGTTTTTGGAAGGAAGCAGTCATGTTATTGTAACCCGCCATAAACCCTTTAGCAGCTTTCCAACTAGGCATAGTATGTATCCAACATTTATCTTACCCCAGTCCCACATTAATAAGTCTGTTTGGCATTGAGGATTAAGTGCCTATCCTCATGGCGGGTGTTACTGTGGAATTTTGGCGTGGACAGCCCTCACCTCTTCCTCCCATTGAAATGCATGGGAGACAGAAAGGACACAGCTCCCGACAGGTTTTTGGTTGAATTTTCGCACGGCTGTCTGCACCAAAATCCGCAGTAAAATCTGTTGTGTGAACAGGCCCTTAATCTACTACCAACCACTGCTGGTACCGATTATCACTGGGGAAGCAAGTGTTTGGACTGGTGAATATATAACTTGTCCGATAGGTTTCCCTTAAGTGCAAGGCTGTGTGAACAGAGTGCAATCTTTGCTTTTCAACTGTATCCTTAGCAAAAGGAAACCCTAAAGAAAAGACTTATACTTCTTAAAAAGGGTTTCCAGTACTTTAAAGGGGATATCCCGTTAAAATAACTTATGTCCTTATTCAAAGGATAGGGAAAACGTGTTTGTTCGGTGGAGGTCTGACTCGGGGGGCCCCCGCTAATCACAAGAACAGGGGTCCATGTTCTCCTGTTAGATTGTATTAGCAGACACAAAGCCTTTACTGTAAAATACGCAAACCACTTCTCTAGTAATAGCGGTTACATGCTGCTGCAGTAGCTGTTACCACTAGGGGTGAATCGAACGCGTTTCCTCCTTTTTATATATCTACGGAAAAAAAAAAAATTCTGATTGTCAGAAAAGGCACTCTCTCTCACCGACTGTCGCCATAAACAATCACTTTTAAATTAGTTTGGCAAAACAAACCATTACCCTGGGTTCACACCTGAGCGTTTTACAGCGCGTTCAAACGCGCTGTAAAACGCTTAACACATGAAGACCAATGCTTCCCTATGGGAAGGGTTCACACCTGGGCGTTTTACAGCGCGTACGAACGCGCTGTAAAACGCCCGACGCTCAAACAAGTACTTGAGCTTCTTTGGGGCGTTTTGACGCGCGTTTGTGGCCATAGGACACTGCAGTCAATGACACAAACGCGCGTCAAACGCGCGTTTACTATTACAAAAAACGCGCATAAAAACGCTCGTAAAACGCGCGTTTGAGGAACGCTTAGGTGTGAACCCAGGGTTATGGCAAACCAGGATAAGCTGGGCTCCTGCATAGGCCTGCATGGTTCTGGGGCTGCATTGAAGTAAGTGGAATGTATTTTTCATGGCTTTGTGCTTATTTCATTACACATGAGGCCTATGCATCATTTGTATCTGCATTTTACAAATGACAGTATTTTTTTTTAAATCAAGGACGCTACAAAACTCAAAAGAATAAAACACATCATGTGTGTCAAATACATTGTACTAATGTAAAGTACAATCATTCCACAAAAAATAAGCCCTCACACAGCTGTATGGAAAACAATAAAGGGGTTTTATGGTGCAAGTAGTAGAACATAATAAAAACGACTGTATTTTGCGCCCTATAAAGCACACCTAGGTTTTAGAGAAGGACAATAAGAAAAAATGTTTTCATTAGATCTCAGATCAGACCCCCAATGTTAATAAGGTCTCAGCTCACAGCCCCAGACCCCCAATGTTAACAAGACCCTCAATCAGACCGCTTATCAAACCAACATCCCCCAGAGGAAGGCATTACTGCCGAAACGCACGTCGGGGTACGTGGCTCTCCTGAGTTGGACAGATTTCTATCTCTATGGGTATGTTACTTTATATGTGAGGCTACTTTTTGTTACAACCATCATCTTCTTTATGGCATAATTAGCTACTTTGTGCATGCTACGGGTGCATCTCCCGGATCCCCGTTTTTACTTAGTGGATGCGGGTGTCTGGGTGATTCCTCCCTGTCATCTCTTTCTATACATGGCTTTATTGAAAGTACTGGCAATAACCTTATTTGCCGTATGATATTTTTGTGCATGCCTACACATACATACAGAGTCTGTTTCTTCATCTATGAGACGGCTGACACTGTGTATGGGTATGGGACCATTTAAGTAAATGATTGCCCTTTATATGTGGGACTATCTAAGCGATCGATTGCTATGTGCATGTATGTCTTCGCGTGTTACAGTGCATAGTATAAAATGCGATGTGAACCCAATCTTAAATGATCTGCATCCAATTCATTAAAGGGTGTATTAACCCCTTAAGGACCAGGCTCATTTTCACCTTCAGGACCAGGCCATTTTTTGCAAACCTGACCAGTGTCACTTTAAGTGCTCATAACTTTAAAACGCTTCGACTTACCCAGGCCGTTCTGAGATTGTTTTTTCGTCACATATTGTACTTCATGACACTGCTAAAATTGGGTCAAAAAAGTTAATTTTTTTGCATAAAAAAATACATTTTTTACCAAAAATTTTGAAAAATTAGCAAATTTCAAAGTTTCAGTTTCTCTACTTCTGTAATACATAGTAATACCCCCAAAATTGTGATGACTTTACATTCCCCATATGTCTACTTCATGTTTGTAGCATTTTGGGAATGATATTTTATTTTTTGGGGATGTTACAAGGCTTAGAAGTTTAGAAGCAAATTTTGAAATTTTTGAGAAATCTTCAAAATCCCACTTTTTATGGACCAGTTCAGGTTTGCAGTCATATTGTGAGGCTTAGATAATAGAAACCTCCCAAAAATGACCCCATTCTAGAAACTACACCCCTCAAGGTATTCAAAACTGTTTTTTCAAACTTTATTAACCCTTTAGGTCTTCCACAAGAGTTGATGGCAGATGGAGAAACAATTTTGAAATTTCTATTTTTTGGAAAATTTTCCAATATAATCAATTTTTTCCAGGAGTAAAACAAGGGTTAACTGCCAAACAACACTCAAAATGGGTTGCCCTGATTCTGTAGTTTGCAGAAACACCCCATATGTGGTCGTAAACTACTGTTTGGCCGAACGGTAGCACATAGAAGGAGGGGAACACCATATGGGTTTTGGAAGGCAGATTTTGCAGGACTGGTTTTGTTTATACCATGTCCCATTTGAAGCCCCCTGTTGCACCCCTAGAATAGAAATTTCAAAAAAGTGACTCCATCTAAGAAAGTACACCCCTCAAGGTATTCAAAACTGGGTTTACAAACTTTGTTAACCCTTTAGGTGTTCCACAAGAGTTAATGGCAGATGGAGAAACAATTTTGAAATTTCTATTTTTTGGAAAATTTTCCAATATAATCAATTTTTTCCAGGAGTAAAACAAGGGTTAACTGCCAAACAACACTCAAAATGGGTTGCCCTGATTCTGTAGTTTGCAAAAACACCCCATATGTGGTCGTAAACTACTGTTTGGCTAAACGGCAGGACATAGAAGAAGGGGAACGCCATACGGTTTTTGGAAGGCAGATTTTGCTGGACTGGTTTATTTACACCATGTACCCTTTCAAGCCCCCTGATGCACCCCTAGAGTAGAAACTCCATAAAAGTGACCCCATCTAGGAAACTACGGGATAAGGTGGTTGTTGTTTTGGGACAATTTTTGGGGTAAATTAGATTTTTGGTTGCTCTATATTACTCTTTTTTGAGGCAATGTAACAAAAAAATTTAATTCTAAAATTGTTTCTACATTCGCTATTTAGTTTTGTGGAACACCTAAAGGGTTAACATAGTTTGTAAAGTAATTTTTGAATACCTTGAGGGGTGTAGTTTCTTAGATGGGGTCACTTTTTTGGAGTTTCTAGTCTAGGCTACATCAGGGGGGGGCTTCTAATGGGACATGGTGTAAAAAAAAAAAACTGTCCATCAAAATCTGCCTTCCAGAAACCGTATGGAGTTCCCTTCGTTCTATGCCCTGCCGTGCGGCTATATAGCCATTTACGACCACATATGGGGTGTTTCTGCAAACTACAGAATTGGGGCAATAAATGTTTAGTTTTGTTTGGCTGTTAACCCTTGCTTTATTACCGGCAAAATGGATTTAAATTTAAATTTTGCCCAAAAATAGGTGTTTTGGCACCGTTTTTATTTTATATTTTTAACACCGTTCATCCGAGGCGTTTGGTAAAAAGTTATTTTTATAGCGACGACTTTTACGCACGCGACGATGCCCAATATGTATGGCTCTCAGACTTTGGAGACACTAAGCAGGCATCCTAAAACTGCGGCCCTCCAGATGTTGTAAAACTACAATTCCCACCATGCCCTGATGATGGCTGTAGGTTGTCTGGGCATGCTGGGAGTTATAGTTTTACAACATCTGGAGGGCCGCAGTTTGAGGATGCCTGCACTAAAACTAATATTTTTTGGGGAAAGAAAAATTGTTTTCGTGTCTCCAAAGTCTGAGAGCCATAGTGTTTTATGTTCTCTAGTGAACTGTTGGGGATTATAAAAATTTAGTACTCCATGGAAGTGTGATACTCCCTGAAGCAATCGATAATGCAGAGGCCCGGATGATCGGGGCACGTGTCACATTGAGTTGTGGTGTCCTTCCGTATCCCCCTCTTGTGACACACTCTGCACTTTTTTTGGGTTCGTCCCTTCTTTCCAGTATGGGGGACCACACCTGGAAAGTGTTGGCCAGGGACGATCCGGGCGCCTCCAGTTCCCGAGGTACTCCGGCCTGCTCTTTCCCGGTCCGAAAAGATCAGGTCTTTGAGGACTGCCTCATAGAATTGGAGGAATGTCCCTGTGCTGCCAGCGCTTCGGGATAGTACAAAAGAGTTGTACATGGCAACCTGCACCATGTAGACCGCAACTTTTTTGTACCATGCCCGGGTTTTGCGCATGGCGTTATATGGCGTGAGGACTTGATCAGAGAGATCAACTCCTCCCATATACCGATTGTAGTCGACGATACAATCGGGCTTGAGGACCGTTGCCGCGGTACCTCGCACAGGGACTGGGGTGGTGCTGTTACCGTGGATTGTGGACAGCATAAGGACATCCCTCTTGTCCTTATACCTGACCAGCAACAGGTTTCCACTGGTAAGTGCACGGGTCTCACCCCTGGGGATAGGTACCTGGAGGGGGTAGGCAGGGAGGCCGCGTTGATTTTTCCGCACGGTCCCACAAGCGAACGTGGATCTGGCGGCAAGGGACCTGAACAAGGGAATGCTGGTATAAAAGTTGTCCACGTACAAGTGGTAACCCTTATCCAGCAGTGGGTACATAAGGTCCCACACGAGTTTCCCGGTAACACCCAGAGTGGGGGGACATTCTGGTGGTTGAATCCGGGAATCTCGCCCCTCGTACACACGAAATTTGTAAGTGTACCCTGAGGTACTCTCACAAATTTTGTATAGCTTCACGCCATACCTCGCCCGCTTTGTGGGAATGTATTGGCGGAAACTGAGTCTCCCCTTGAACGCAACGAGAGACTCATCAACCGCGACCTCCCTTCCAGGTACGTAGGCCTGCTGAAATGTGGCCCCAAAGTGATCGATGACCGGCCGTATCTTGTACAGCCGGTCATAGGCAGGATCACCTCGGGGTGGACATGCTGCATTATCGGAATAATGCAGACATTTCCGGATGGCCTCAAACCGGTGACGTGTCATGACCATACTGTACAGTGGGGTCTGGTACAGGACGTCCCCACTCCAGTATTGCCTGACACTGGGTTTTTGGACTAGACCCATATGCAGCACGAGGCCCCAAAATGTCCTCATCTCGGCTGCACTGACCGGCGTCCAGCCACCGGGTCTAGCCAAAACTGAGCCTGGGTTTTGAGCGACGAACTGTTGGGCGTACAGATTCGTCTGCTCCACCATCAAATTCACCAGTGGGTTACTGAAAAAAAAACTAAAAAAGTCTATTTCAGTAAACCCCACTGTGGGAATCTGGATTCCAGGATTGCCAGCGAAATCCGGAATCTCAGGCTCAAAGTCCACTGGGGGACACCAGCTAAGTTCATCGGCAGGGGGCTCCGGTGAACTTATTTGGTGGGCCGGGAAACCAGTACGAACCCCAGGGCGGCTCGTACTAGGGTGGGCCACAGGATCCCTAGCATGTGTGGCCCCTGGCTCCGCCTGGCGGCGTCTCCGCTGCCTTGGTGGCTCATCGTCATCCGATGATGATGAGGAGGATGCGGATGACAAAAGGAACGTGGGGTCATCCTCATCCTCACTGGGGCTCTCAGAGTCGGAGGCAATCTGGGCATATGCCTCCTCGGCCGAGAACACCCGGCGGGCCATGGGTGTGTGTGTGTGTGTGTGCGTGTGTATGTGCGTGCGTGTAAACCTTTATTCTATGTGCGTGTGTGTGGGGGCACGGGTGTTCACGTACTAAAAAGTCCAGGCAAAAAAAATGGGCAAGTGTTAGGAAAAAAATAAAAAAATTAAAAAAAGTTCAAACTTGCTGATCAGCGGTTCAACGCTGATCAGCGGTCGGTGGGGTGGTGGGGCGGGCGATGCGCTAACAGTGGACGGACGCTAAAAAGTGCCGGCCAGTCAGCGCACGCAGAAAAAAAAAAAAAAAGTGGTGGTGGGGGAAGGGTCTGGGGTCTGAAAGTTGAAAAAAAAAAAAAGTTTGGAATAAATGTGTTTTTTTTTTTTTTTTTTTTTTCTAACTTTTCCCTTCTATCCCTGCCTAAAGGTGCCTCTCCCTCACTGACCCTAACCTACCTGGGTGGCGATGGGTGCAGGAGGGTGATGGATGCCGATTTAGGGGGACACAGGAGCTGGTGCTGGACGATGCTGCACGGTCAGGGTGCTGGACAGGAAGAGGAGGGGAGAGAGGAGCGCAGGAAGTTTGAATCTCGCGCCTCTCTCCCCTGCACCAATCAGCACCCTGGACAGCGGCGTTCAGCACCAGGGCCAGCTCCGCCTCTGCAAATCCTCGGACCGCGATTGGTGGTGTAAAATTACGCCACCGATCGCAGTCTTTTTCCGGTTCATCGGGTCACAGGACACCCGAATGGACCGGAAACGCAGAAAACCGCAGGTCTGAATTGACCTGCGGTTTTCTGCGATCGCCGATACGGGGGGGTCCAATGACCCCCCCCCTGCGTTGTTACGGGATGCCGGCTGAATGATTTCAGCCGAAATCCCGTTTCGATTAACCCCCGCGGCGCCGGAATTCAGATTTTAAGTCAGGACGTACCGGTACGTCCTCGGTCCTTAAGGACTCGGGAAATAGGGCGTACCGGTACGTCCTCGGTCCTTAAGGGGTTAAAGTACCTTTATACAAGACGATTATGGTGTAAAGTATCTTTAAAACAAGCGAAACTGCAAGATTATCGAGCAGTGTAAAAGTATCTCCCCCTCAGTATATGGAGGAGCAATAGTTATACCATTGCTCTTCTCCGTACTGAATCATTGTTTGCTGGCGGCAGATCGTGATGTCTAATCAAGTTCTCCTGCCGGCAAATTATTTAGATTGTCCAATGAACAATGATCGCTAACAAGTGTTACTGAACGCTCATTAGCGATCATCTGCCAAAAATCAGCAGGTGTAATACACCCTTAACCTCTAACCTGAATTTTGAGGGTTTCTATCTGCTATATTGTCTATTACACTGCCGGATTTTTGGGAACACGTGTTCGTTTGGCGTGTGTAAGGGATGTATTACACCTGCAGATAAGCATTAAGTCTTCCTTCCCAACAATTTCCATACAGCGATCTCCTCCACAGTATGGGGAGGAGTGATCACTAATGCCATCACTTGTCCACATACAGTATCATTGCTTGCCGGCAGCAGAACATGATTAGACGGCACGACCTGCCGCCAGCAAACAATGATTGCGTTTCCTCATTCATAGGGTAATCGTTGGCACTTTTACACAGGCAGATAATCGCTAACAAGCATTCCTACGAACGCTTGATAGAAATGATCTGCAGGTCCAATACGGCCCTAATTGTGCTACAAATGATACGCCTCGATAAGCTGCATTATTCCCAAATTGGAGTGTGTAAACCTAACTTAACTAAGGATCTCTTGTTTATTGTACAGCCTTTTGTCCCAAATAAACCAGATGCATAAACTGTATGTAAGGTTGGAAATACATGTTGCTTTTGATGCAGTGTAAGGTGCAGGAGAAGTCCTTTCTTTGGATTTCCCGTTCCTATGGAATCCACTCCTGGCTTTGCCTCAGAATTCTTCACCAAAAATGAACAAACATAGCATGTAGGGCTGCAGTAAACGATTATTTTAGAAATAGGAGTATTCTATTGATTATTTTAACGATCAATCAAGTATTCTAAAAATAAATAATTAATAGACTGTTTTCTTTTATAAAAACTCACACCCCCAGCCATCAGTCCCCAACACCTTTCATTCCCCCTGTGTGATCAGGCCAAGTGTTTCAGGTCCCCCCCAGTGCCATCAGCTCCACTCTCCTAGTGCCTTCAGCTCTCCCCCACCCCAGAGCCAGCAGCGCCGCCCCCCCCCCCACTTGTGCCAGCAGCTCTCCCCTTCTCCTCCTTACACCTGCAGTGCACAGAGTCATTGGTTGCTATGACGCTGTGCACTCCGGGCGCCCGTCCTTAGTCGCACCAACTTACCTTTCCAGCAGGGGTGCCGCCGACACTCCATCATTCCGCGCTGCTCTGCGTCTGACATCACACAGCACGTCAGGTCACAGCGTGTGTACGTTAGGCAGTCAGTGCAGCGTGGGACCATGGATGTGCTGTGGAGTGTCCGGAGGCCCCCTGCTGGAAAGGCGAGTATTGCGGTCCAGCGGGAGACCACGGAGCGGGAGTAAAAGCAAGCGCTTCACTCCTGCTCCATGGTCACGTGACACAAACAAATCTTCGATTACAAAAATTTGCATCGAGGATTTTTTTGTGTCGAATTACTCGATTCAATCGAGTAATCGTTTCAGCCCTAGTTGCATGTGTGATACTGGCCGAAGGCTAGGACGTCACTGTGATCCTACAGGGACCCTAAGCAATCAGGAAGGGAATTGTGGCGCTGAAGTGGCATGACTGGACAGGGGAGTGCAATTTTATTTTATTTTTGGCACATGTTATGGGCAAGCATTAAATCAGCTGCTAGGCCAGACAACCCCTTTAATGTAACATCTGAAAGCAGTGGATTTTGGGTCAGAATAAATGTCAATATAAATGCAAAGTGAAACTGCTAGAAAGTAGTGCAATTTTGGAAATTGGAGAGATTTATCAAAACTGGTGCAAACTAAAACTTAGTTGCCCATAGCAACAAATCAGATTACACCTTTCATTTTTCAGACCTCATTTGGAAAATGAAAGGATTAATTTGATTGGCTGCTATGGGCAACTAAGTCCGATTTGCTTTGCAACAATTTTGATAACTCTTTGCCAATACGTATTTGCAAAGAAATTTACGGTAACTGCAAGGGCTCTTCACAAGGGGCTAGCATTATTAACTTTGCACAACCCCTTTAAATGTTGATATTGCCAGAAAACCCCTTCGAGACAGAAAGGTTAGTTTCCAAGGCTATGTACACCTTTTTTTTTTTTTATATTGCATTTTACTTATTTTGGTCAGTTGGTCTTTATTAAAAATATGGAATCCCCCCCCCTGCCAGCATTACCTTATAGCAGCCCCCAGTCTGTTATTGATCATGTGTGTGAGCCAGAAATTCGATCATGCATACTTGCGAAATTATACCCGGCTGACTGCGGGAGCCCGAGACGGGATCGTGCAGTCACAAGGGGTGCACCGCACAGGCGCCATACTTGCGCGATCCCAAGGAATAGAAAATATGTAAATCACAGTCAAGAGGGGACCGGTAAGAGGCGGGCTTTATTTGATTTGAAGCAAGGAGGCTGCTGCCCCCTTGACTTCAAGCTCACAGGAAACAGAGCGCTCATGGAGATTAAAAAAGCGTTTTTCTCAAGTATGCATGATCGAATTTCTGGCTCACACACATGATCAATAACAGACTGGGGGCTGCTGTAAGGTAATGCTGGCAGTTTTATATCACTTTTGGAGGTGACAGGTTCCCTTTAAATAAGTGTTTAAACCTCTCAGTTTAGAGATAAGGGTTATTAGATGACCAGCACAAAGTAAAAGTGAATGTACCAGTCACACAGCTAGAAAAAACATTTAACCCTTTGTGACAGAATGGCTCAATATTTTTAATAAAGGCCAATTGAAAATATGATTTTAAACAAAATTGTGTAAAATGCAATCATAAACAAAAATTGCCTTCCAAGGTGTTCATGGCCTTTAAACCAGCACATTAGTCAAGAAACCTCTGTATCTCACACACCATCCTTTTAGTATAGTAAAGGTTCAATTCGATATGTCAGAGCCATGAAGATGTTGCAGGCTGCAACTGCCATCTGTACAGCTAAAACTGAAGACCTTTACGTGAAGAGGTTAAGTGACCAATATAGTGACTGATATACCCTCAAGCGTCTGGTTTCTGTACCTCCCATGATAAAACTTCTGTTACAGCCACAATTTGCTTACAGTGTGCAATTCTACAGAGGATCAAGACAGCCTAAATGAATAATCTTGATATTCTGAAAGGGTTATATAACAGGACATAGTCTTTAGCAATGTTTTAGGAACATATATAATCTGACCTGTATAATGCTGCAATAAATAGTGTAGGAGCCTGACCTGATGGCTCTGAGCCATTCTCAGAGTAATGTATTCTTAGAGATGCATAATGGAAGGCATGTGATCAGCGCGGTCTCATATGAATATATTAAATAGCACATCTAACAAGGAATTCATTTTTTTTGTTCACGTTATCTAGTGGGGCATTTCGTATACCTTTCCTTTTATTCCGATACTAAATAATGCTAAATACACTCAACGTTGAAGAGTTGTTCAAATCCATTTAATTAAATAGCAGCACTCCAGCACATTTGATCTCGGACGATTTTAGAATTCTGCACACAATGCGCTCTGGTTATTCTGATTATTTATATTGCCTTGTTCCCCCAGCTGGCAAAGGCAGCGACATATGAAACAGTGTAAAGACACTTCAGTGCATTATCATTTTAATAAATGTGTCAAAGCGCTCCACATTGTGTTTTCTAATGACGCTCTGCACACAAAAGACACCGAATTCAGATGGCAAAACGCATATAAAAAGGCTTTTTCTTCCTTAAGAAGAACACGGCTTGTTGTGAACCGTATTTAACATCTTCAAAAGATGCATTGTTTGTCAGACACAGAAGGTTAATTAACTAGAATATTTTATTTCCTGCATAGTTTAAAGAGAGGATGGTGTGAAAGCCCCAGAAAAATATGATGCAGAATTAATAGAAATCTGGACACATACTATATCAACACAATGCTGCTATACACTTACCAAAGAACCCCCCCCCAGCTAAAATGGCACTTATCAGATTTCATCTACTGCTCTATGCAGATTATTAACACTTTGGCCTAAATGTGGGCATATCTAGATAGAACAAGAGATACATGTTCTATCTAGTAGAGATTATATACACTGTACAAAAATATAAATGTAACACTTTCAGTTTTGCTCCCATTTTGCAGGAGCTGAAGTCAAAGATCTGAAACATTTTCTACATACACAAAAGACCCATTACTATCAAATATTGTTCCCAAATCTGTCTAAATCTGTGTTAGTGAGCACTTCTCCTTTGCTGAGATAATCCATCCCACCTCACGGGTGCGGCATATCAAGGTGCTCATTAGACAGCATGAATATTACAACGATGAACTGCAGTCAGGTCCAGACCCCAATGAGGACGACGAGCATGCAGATGAAGTTCCCTGAGACGGTTTCTGACAGTTTGTGCAGAAATTCTTTGGTTATGCAATCCGATTGTTGCTGCAGCTGTCCAGGTGGCTGGTCTCAGATGATCATGGAGGTGAACATGCTGGATGTGGAGGTCCTGGGCTGGTGTGGTTACACGTGATATGCGGTTGTGGTTGGATGTACTGCCAAATTCTCTGAAACGCCTTTGGAGACGGCTTATGGTAGAGAAATGAACATTCATTGCACAGGCATCAGCTCTGGTAGACATTCTTGCAGTCAGCATGCCAATTGCACTCTCCCTCAAACGTTTTGACATCTGTGGCATTGTGCTGTTTGATCAAACTGCACATTTCAGAGTGGCGTTTTATTGTGGGCAGTCTAAGGCCCACCTGTGCAATATTCATGCTGTCTAATCAGCACCTTGATATGCCACACCTGTGAGGTGGGATGGATTATCTCAGCAAAGGAGAAGTGCTCACCAACACAGATCGTTGAGTTCAGCTCATGCAAAATAGGAGCAAAACCGAAAGTGTTGCGTTTATATTTTTGTTTAGTGTAGAATGTGTTTGACATGAGACTAGCATACAAACATGCCCAACATCCTAGGCAGGATACTTTTAAAGGGTTATCTCATTACAGACTATTACAGGGAAACTCCCTTGAGAACATCCATCTGCCATAACAGGACAAATAAGCAGGAGTTTTCATAATGGAGTAACCCCTTTAACTTCGGGCTCGTGCAAACGGCCGTGATCAACCTGGAAACACAGTCCGTGCATCTGCCAGATTTCACAGGCCAACCACAGCTTCCCTGAACTGACTGTATCATAGCGTTTTATGAGTTCAGTACAAGGGATCCACAATCAGATATGAACCGACTGCATCATAAAACACTATAATACAGTCATTTCAGGGGAGCTGCCATCAGCCGGGGACATCCGGCAGACGCAAGGACTGCGTTTCCTAAGCAGCAAATTGGTTATTACTACACAGTTGAATAAATTGCATGTAAGAGATAAGAAAAATATGGTTGTTTAATTCCAGAAACTAATTTGAATAGAAAACTGCCCGTGAACAAGAGGGCGTCCGTTTCTGTAATGAAGCAGCCATGTTTTCCAAATTTAAAAAGCCAAATCACCAGCCTCAGCAGTGTATGGCAGTGGTATATGGGACATAAATGCTACAGCTAAAGCATTAGGGGTCATTTATTAAACTGCTTATAGCAACCAATCAGATTCCACCTTTCATTTTCCAAAGGAGCTGTCAGGTGGAATCTGATTGGTTGCTACGGACAACTAAGCAAGTTCTAATTTACACCGACTTGATAAATGACCCCAAATAAGTCACTGCTGCAGCCTAGCAGAGGGGACCGAGAGGTGGTGCTGGATCGGAGGGGGATGGGAAAGAGTTAAAGTTTGCCTTTGCATTTTGACAACATCCATATAGTTGGGTCATTAATTTGGAAAAGCTGTAGAACTTTATGTATATTGTTAATAAGCATTATTAAGAAAATAAAATAAAAGTAACATGCAGATAATCGCTCACACTTAAAAATATGACAATTATACTGAGACAATTTCTATATGGGAAGCAAAATATAGGCCTATTACTACGGCTTGACCTCAATATTAGTGATCACTATTACATATACAGTATTTCAATAGGAAAGCTTTCCAAGTGCTACATACGTAAGATAGGTTCCTCTAGTATTGATGCCCATCATGAGATCAACCGTTTTCATTGGAGTATCCAGAGTGCTGGTCAGGCTGATGGCGCTAGCATTATTTATCAAGATGTCTATACCTGTTTAAGTAAATGTAAAATTATACTTGTGACCAAAGCCCAGAATGAAAAAAATAAATAGGAGTAATAAAGCTAGAATAAATACATTACAAAATTACAGCTACCTTCATAAATGATTCATTTTAAAGGATGTTGATGCAAACCCCCCAAAAATAAAACCTCTATGCTCCACAAATAGGAGAAATATGACATATTCCGTGAAAGAAGTAAGAAACGGCAGATATGTCTGTACAATTGTCTTCCTGAAGCAGCTTTACCCCAATACTGTCAAAACAGATGTGATACCTCCAAATGTTTTCACCGCCTTTTCCACTGCCTGGCTGATCTGATTTTCATCTCTCACATCGACAATGCATGGTAAAGCCTTTCCACCAGCAGCTTCAACTGTGAGAAGAAAACACATGGAAGAGTCAGCACACAACCTATTGACCAGTCCTAATAGATACTAACTGCTAACAGACATTTTGTAGGAAGATGGCACTAAGCATCCATCCTAATCATATGTATGGAGTTGTAGAGAATAATGGAGTGGGCCACTATTGTTCAATAAGCTGAAACTTTCCAACCAAAAACTAAACTTTGCCACACACTGGTAAAGTAGAAGTTAGATCAGTAGCCAACAATTGGTATTTTTTATTAACTTTTAGAGAAAGACTTTTTTCCTTGTGTTGCCCTGGTGGTCATTTTTGGAAAAATGACATCATGAAGCCATATTGGTTGTCATCACGTTTGAATTAAACTTCTTAGAATCTGATGGTCAACTCTCGTTGTGTCAGCACCTTTAATCGATAGTTACGGTTTCCTAAAATCTGCTGACATATGGCCAGTATTATTTTTTTAAGTTGAAATCCTTCCTAAACAAATTTTTTTTAATTTTCTTCTCCCTGTTAACAGGTTTCTCTGCTCAAATTTAGAAAAAATAAAAACTTATTGGGCAGTATAATCTACGGTATATGTTGCACATTTTTAGCCTTGCAACCTTTCCTATATACACATGCAGTTTGTCAGTTCAGTGTGTCACAAGCAGTGATGGCCAGTTCGCAGTGTTCACCAGCGAACACATGCGGGCTGCCATCTTGACTCACAAGTCCGGCGATGCACAGGTAAGCCCTTAGCTGTGCCTGTAGCTGGTCTGAAATCAAATGTGGTCACCGGGAGCAGGCAGTTCCAAGAACAGCCTGATGAAGGCCCCCGGCGGCTGTTCTCGGAACTGCCTGCTCCCGGTGACCGCATTTGATTTCAGACCGGCTCCCGGCACAGGTAAGGGCTTACCTGTGCATCGCCGGACTTGTGAGTCAGGATGGCAGCCCGCATGTGTTCGCTGGTGAACACTGCGAACTGGCCATCACTGGTCACAAGTGTTCAGCAGTTTTCTCTGTGAAAGCCACTCAGCCTCTGATCAATCCCACTTTCAGTGACTACAGTAAGACATGTTGCCCAAAGAGGAGAATGCCTTCAATGCATTTCTAGAGAAAGGGACAATTTATCAGCATTCATTACATTTTTTATTAAAAGATAATCAGTATTGCAAATCTGGCTATACAGCGTCCCTGCTTTATCCCGTACCAGGGAACAGCTACCACCTCCTGGACCTAGCTTGTTCCTTACAATGTCTAAGATGGGAAAATTAGATGGGTAGCCCCAAGAATGCTAAATGTTGTTTCCTTAAAATGATCTAATCTAAAACCGAAGTATTTGTTCAATGCAGAACACATTTTGAGACTTACTTTCCTCAGCTGCGCTGTAGATGGTTCCTGGCAGCTTAGGGTGCGGTTCTGAAGTTTTGGCTGCTATGACCACATTAGCACCATCTTTGGCAGCTTTTAAGGCAATAGCTTTTCCAATGCCACGACTGGCACCGGTGATAAACAGAGTACATCCTGCGAGTCTCCTGTAAGAGAGAAATAAAAAATATATAATAAATATAGGGGAATAAAAACAAAAAACAAAAACGCAAGATGGTCAATGAGTTGGTCTGAAATAATGACCATTGACTGAGAATGTACTTAGGTTATTTTTGGGTCTGTTCCAGCTACTAATGGGGGAATATATATTGTATTATAATACAGTTGCAGAGCTCTGGGAAATAAAGAATAGACTTGCCATGACACCTTGCTGAGGATAGGTGGGGCTTTAGATCTGTTGTGATCACTAATGAAAAGGGGGGGGTCTATAGTGACCACTGTGTTGAGGGAGGGGCCATGAAATGTTCTGATGCTCATCTCAGAGGGGCTGTCTGGATACAGAAGGGGATATGTCCCAGTCCAGCTCTGAACCCGGACAACCCCTTTATTTCAAAATGTTCTATTCATTGCTTAGTAAAGTTTTTCATGGGATAACCCCTTTGAATCTAGTTTTTAGGCTAAATATATTTTTAAACAATGCTGTGATATTTCTTAAAAATTTTGGTCTCATTATCTATGTCAAAATATAAAAATATATATAAAATCCTGTAGTTTTTGCTCAGAGTGTGAAGCCCCATCATATACTGACATTTGTACTGTTCACTTTTCAGCAGTCAGGGTCACATTGACAAATAACACAAACACAGATAACCCAGGATCAACCATTCACAATAACACAGAACATGTCTGGAACAATACATCTATACCTAGAGTGCATGTCCCTACTGAAAAGTATGTTTATGAACTGCTGTTAGGCCAAAATTAATATAACCGTAACCATATACAGAAACAAATATCTATCAAATCTACTGAAAAATAAAATATCACGTTCATCAGTCATATAGCCTAGGCACAGCTAGTGAATGGGACTGAGCTGCAATAACAAGAACAGCCACTATACAATGGACAGCGCTGTGCTTGGCAAGCTGTGAGTGCGCCTTTTAAACCGCTGATCAGTGGGGTGGCCAGGAGTCAGACCCCCCACCAATCAGATATTCATGACCTATCCTGAGGGCAAGCAACTAATATCAAAATTTTGGACAACCCCTTTAATCTTTTCTGAGACATGGAATCTATATTATATACAATAAAATACACTGTTCTATTGCATAATATGGCTCCGCTGAAATGGTAAACCCTACATCACTGTGAAGAAGTATCACCTGCGGTTCTTCGGGGTGCTCACGAAGACTGCCTTAAACGTTAAACCACGTGCATGTGGCAGAACGGTGGATACATTGAAGATGTCATGTAAAGCACTTAAGGAAGCTTTGACCTTGCTGAACTCAAACAGGTAAAGGTAAACCTTCAGGAAAAACCTGAGCTGAATTCAATATAGTGGCAGGAAATGCTTCCTCCACCAAATTATGCAACCTCCCGCTCACTTAATCATTTCACACACTGGAAGTCAATTTTCTACAGATTGCAGCAGTTAAGGGGCAGATCTGGCTTTTACCTCACCCTGTATTTAGTTTAGAAATTGCAGTTTTTGCTCACCTCCTCTCCCAATAAAAGAGCAATCAAAATGTCCTATGTATCTGAAAATGGTACTAATGAAAACGTCAACTCATCCTGCAAAAGGACAAGCCTTCACGCAGTTCCGTTGATGAAAAGATAAAAACACAAAAAAAAAAAGTTCTGACTGACTTTGGCAACACAAAAACCAATGACTTTTTCCCTTGTGTCTATTGCACAAAAGTAGTAAAAAAATAGAACTATATAAGTTCGTAATTACTGCAATCGTACTGACCAGCAGAATAAAGTTATCGTCACTTGCACACGACCGTTGTGTTTTGCGGTCCGCAAAACAAGGATGGCGTCCGTGTGCGTTCCACAATTTGTGGAACGGCACGGACAGCCATTAATATAACTGCCTATTCTTGTCTGCAAAACGTACAAGAATAGGACAGGTTGTATTTTTTTTGCGGACCACAGAACGGAGCAAATTGCGGCACACAGCTAATTTTGTCTGCAGTTTATGACATTTATTAGTGTTACATCACATGGGATTTATGATCCAGTTACATTACAGAAGAAGTAGTCACAATAACTAGATTTGGTGACCAAACGTTTCGGCCTATCAAGGCCTTCCTCAGCGGTCTATTATCTTAGTGTGACTTCTTGTGTTGTGGCGCCGGATCACCTCACGTGAACCACAACACAAGAAGTCACACTAAGATAATAGACCGCTGAGGAAGGCCTTGATAGGCCGAAACGTTTAGTTGCCAAATCTAGTGAATCCCATGTGATGTACTACTAATAAATGTCAAACTGCAGACAAAAGAAGCTGTGTGCCGCAGTTCTCTATTACTTAGCTATGACTTACCAGTCCTTGCTATCACTGGCATAAACGGTGTGCGGTGCTCTGCCTCTATAACACAGCACACCGAGTGTCGTCCGCTACGTCTCGGATGCGGACCAAAACAACGTTTGTGTGCACGAGGCCTTACCCTGCACAGTTAAGGCTACTTTCACACTTGCGGCAGAGTGATCCGGCAAGCAGTTCCGTCGCCGGAACTGCCTGCTGGATCCGCAAAACGTATGCCAACTGATGGCATTTGTAAGACTGATCAGGATCCTGATCAGTCAGAAAAATGCATTGAAATGCCAAATCCGTCTTTCTGGTCTCATCCGGCAAAACGGATCTGGCATTAATTTATTTTTTTCACCTTTTTTTCGGTCTGCGCAGGAAGGACGGATCGGCATTCTGGTATTTTGAATGCCGGATCCGGCAGTAATACATTCCTATGGGAAAAAATGCTGGATCCGGCATTCTGGCAAGTTTTTATTTTGGCCGGAGATAAAACTGTAGCATGCTGCAGTTTTATCTTTTGCCTGATCAATCAAAACGACTGAACTGAAGACGTCCTGCAAAGATTGCTCTCCATTCAGAATGCATGGGGATAAAACTGATCAGCTCTTTTCCGGTATAGAGCCCCTAGGACGGAACTCTATGCCGGAAAAGAAAACGCTAGTGTGAAAGTACCCCAACACCATAAAAATTTAAATAAATATATATATATATATATATATCTATCTATCTCTCCCTGTCAAAAATTGCTAAACTGATGGCTTTATTAATCCAACGCCCCTCAAAAAATACAACTTATCTTCCAAAAAGTAAGCCCTCTTATAGTAACATTGAGCGATGGGTAAAGAAATAGTTAGGTCTTGAACGACAAAATAGGTCCGCATCTTTAAGGAGTTAAAAGTTTCTTCTTACTGAGCAACTACCGAATAGAAGTTCTACTGTACTTCTTCGGAATTTAGATTGAGGCAGATTTGCTAATCCTTTCTAATATTTAGGCCTCACGCACACGAAAGTGTTTTTATTCCGTGTCTGTTCCGTTTTTTTTTTTTGCAGACCGATGCGGAACCATTCATTTCAATGGGTCTGCAAAAAAGGGGAAGGTACTCCGTGTGCATTCCGTTTTCGTATGTCCGTATGTCCTTCCGCAAAAAAATAAAATAAATTGAATATGTCCTATTATTGTCTGCATTATGGACAAGGATAGGACTGTTCTATTAGGAGCCAGCTGTTCCGTTCTGCAAAATACGGAATGCACACGGATGTCATCCGTATTTTTTGCGGACCGCAAAATACATACGGTTGTGTGCATGAGGCCTTAGACAGATTTAGGCTAGACACTTTTGTCTAACTTTATACCACCTACTGGATGTCTTTCCTGGCATCAAAACTTTGTGCCAAAAATGTTGGCACATGTCACTGCATCTTAAGACTAGAATGCCACCGTTTTGCTAAAATTAAACCAGAAGTTTGGCTCATTTAGTCTCATAACTCTTCCCCATGTGTTACAATTCCTCCATATCCGCTTACCGATACTGAATGGAAACACGTATCCTAGTCACAGGCTGAAAATCCGGATCAGGTGGAACTATGGCTGGTTACAATGATACTGAAAGGAGCTGTGCACCTGTGTGACGTGAACATGACCAGCTCAGACTTGCAGCCTATGGGGGATCATTTCTTATAGTGCCAATTTGGGACAAAGTTTGTGACTTTTTAGGTGTCTTCCCAACACCCTGACCACTTTTCCCAAAAAAGATTAGTCGCATCTTCCTCCAGAAGGGTGGGATTTTTGGGGGGATTCTGGGGTAGCGGCTGCGGCAACCTGCAAGTCACTCTGCGACCCCATTCATTTCTATGGCTTAACTGCGATCCACAGTGGTGCAACTACTGTCACTCCCAAGGTCACCGTGTGACCCCAGCCTTATGACAGAACACTGGTGTACAGAAGTCACAAATTTTGGCAAAAGCTTGTATGTGCGCAAAAATTTGACTTTTAGCCATTTTTTTGCTGCTCTCGCCACTGTTCCAAAAAGGGCCTGTGGCATAAAGGGGTTGTCTGACATTTTGATTTTGGTGGCCTATCCTCAGGATAGGTCATCATGAGGCTACTTTCACACTAGCGGCAGGACGGATCTGACAGGCTGTTCACCCTGTCGGATCCGTCCTGCTGCTATTTCGCCGTGCCGCCGCTCCATCCCCATTGACTATAATGGGGGCGGGGCAGAGCTTCGGCGCAGCACGGCAGTGCAGGGCGAAAGGCCACCGGACTAAAAGTACTGCATGTCCGACTTTTTAGTCCGGCGGATGGAGCGGCGGCACGGAGAAATAGCGGCAGGACGGATCAGACAGGGTGAACAGCTTGTCGGATCGGTCCTGCCGCTAGTGTGAAAGTACCCTTATCTGATCAAGGGGTCCAACTCTCAGGACCCCCTCCAATCAGACACTTTGGTGAGCGCTGCAGCCTCCTTGCAGTTTACCAAGCACAGCACTCTACACTGTATAAAAGCTGTGCTTGGTACTGCAACCCAGGCCCATGCACTCGAATAAGACCGAGCTGTGCCTAGGCAATGTGACCGATGAATATGACGTCACTGGCCTAGGAAGAGGCTGTAGCACTCCAGCTGATCAACGGCAGTCTCTAGAGTTGTTCTCTCACTGATCAGTTATTGATGGTCTTCCTGAGAATAGGATCGATATTAAAATCTCGGACAACCACTTTAAAGGGGTTGTCTGTTTTCAGGAAGAAATCGGACAACAGTTAGGGCGGGCCTGAGATAAGAAAAATAGACTATCACCTAGCAGGTCCTGTTGACCTGACTACAGTGGTGACATCACGTCGACAACACGTGACCACTGCAGCCAATCATTGGCCTCAGTAATGCACTGAGGATCAACAGAGCCCAGCCAGGAGAACCAGAACAGTGGCATGGGACCTGCTAGGTTAGTAATGATCATTTATTCCTGACACCTCACAACTGCCTGACTCCCACAACCAATAGATTCACTATAAATGACACCACAGCGCAGATCTACGGCAGCTCATAGCGGTCATAGATTTCATTTACTGGCACACAGACAGGCAACCATATGACTAACTTATTAAGTGCCATGTGCCTGGCAAAGTATTTATTGCACTTAGTCTGGTGCACTTTGGACCTCGAGCTGTGGGGTCAGCCCCTTGCTGCTAAAGGAGGCTGATTTTTAATCTAACTTGCTTTGCACAAATCAATTCACTCATGACAAGTTAGGCTACTTTCACACTAGCGCTATTCTTTTCCGGCACTGGGTTCCGTCCTAGGGGCTCAATACCGGAAAAGAACTGATCAGTTTTATCCCCATGCATTCTGGATGGTGAGCAATCCGTTCAGGATGCATCAGGATGTCTTCAGTTCAGTCTTTTTCAGGACGGAGATAAAACCTCAGCATGCTACAGTTTTAGCTCCGTCCAAAATTCCGGAACACTTGCCGGAATGCTGGATCCGGCATTTTTTCCCCCATTGAAATGCATTAATTCCGGATCTGGCCCTAAGTGTTCCTGCAAAACGGATCTGTGCATGCTCAGACCGCAAAAAATTTGAAAATATAAATAAATGCCGGATCCGTTTTTCCGGATGACACCGGAAAGACGGATCCAGCATTTCAATGCATTTGTCATACGGATCAGGATCCTGAACCGTATGACATATGCCATCAGTTTGCAAGCATTTTGACGGAACTGCCTGCCAGAATCCTCTGCCGCAAGTGTGAAAGTACCCTTATGACAATTCTCTACATTGTATGGCGCCACCTGGTGGTCAAAGTGTAAAGAAATGCGCATGTCCACATCTACAGAGGTCAGGTATGCTCATCCTCTGTTCACTGCCCAATAGAAATAAAAGTGAAGAAGGACACCGACTGTCTCCAGAGTCCGCCCCAGGGTCAGATCTGCACCAAGGACAACACTGGGAAGCAGATCATGATCAGAAAGGAAGTTTGGCTATGCTACAAACACTGCACAGTAGCGAATAGCAGCCCATCAGAACTTCTGGGATGAGCCCCTTTCAAGCAGAGAGACCCTCCTGTGCCCTTAGCCTGCCCTCTTACCCAGTGTTTGGCAGCATGCTGGACACCTCAGGGCACACGATCCTTCCCAATGTCCGGCTTCTGTGTGTATAAGGAGGCAGCAGTTAGACTATAACCTTTACTCCACATTTCCAAGTTCACCCACAGCGTCACGTACTAAAGGTCGCGTGCACTAACCCCCCTGAGGGTTATACAAGCCGCCATGTGAAGGCTGGCACTTAATGCCACATAGATAAGCACGGCAGGTATTGTGCCACACTTGTATACCTTGTGCTGGAGCTCTGTCTTCTCGGTGACCGGTCACCTAGTTCCTGCAGCGAGTGCCAACCGCAGCCAATAAGAAGCCTCAGGACCGGTAGCCAATAAGCGATCACATCAATACACGTGAGGCGCTCAGCCTTCTGCTCTGAGAGCGAGGCTTGGAAGGAGGAAAGCTACTGCTTTGGTCTGGGAGCCTGTCTTCCTTTTTTATGCTATGGATGGTGGACCTTGGTGCAGTGTGTGTGTGGGGTAGACACCTAGAAGGAAAACATACATCAGGTATTTGTTAGACATACGAATTAATGTCTGCTCGTGTCTTAAAAAAAAAACTTTTTCTCTCAGTGTTCATACTTCATGGTTATAACTCATTTGGTGGCCCTTTGCCAAGACTGTGTTTTTGCTCCTTTTAATCTAAATGCAGCCCTTGTTGACAAGTGGGATAAACTGACAACATTTCAGAGGCAAAAATATGCACAAACTGGTTGTCGCTTTCCCTCCCCCACACTTGGTGACAGGTTTTACAAGGTGCGTTACTCACTGGGTGTACGGCAATTAGAGAAATCCTCTCCCAAAATTAAAACAGGGTGTAAGGATTTAATAAGTGATATAAATATTCCCTTTTAAAGGGATTTTCCAAGAAGATTTTTTGGGTTAAAAAAATAATAATCCATACTTTGGCTTACGGATCCCTTTCCGACACTACGTACGTCACCTGTGCTCTCCATTTAGACATGCTGGAAAGAACCTCTCAGCCGGTCCCTGGTTGAGTTGGTCACTAGTAGTGTTGAGCGAACTTGTGTTTTAAGTTCGGCGTCTAAAGTTAGGGTTTGGGTTATCGAAGAATCGCGTTATGGATTCTAAATTCCGTTATGGTCCATTTAGAATTCATAACGCGATTCTTCGATAACCCAAACTTTAGATGCCGAACAATAGTCACTAGTGTTGAGTGAACATCTATTTTCAAGTTTGGTATACAAGGTTCAGGTTATCTAAGAATTCCGTTATGGATTCCGCTACAACAGACCATGTACGCCGAACTTAAACAGAAGTTCGCTCATCCCTATAAGTCACCTGTGTATGCACAGAGGCTCCTAGCTGAGCCTTTGATGCAGATGTATATGCAGCCCTCGGCTGGGGCTACATGGCTCTCTTGGCTGTGATGCCGCGCAACCAAAGATCGCTGTGTGGGAGTACAGCCATTGAACTGAATGGGGTCGCAGTGCAACTCACAAATTGCCACGGCCCTAACACCAGAATCGCCAAATTTGTTCAGAGATTCTGGGGTCATGGTCACTGCAATCTGAGTCATGCTACGACCCCATTCATTTCAACAGGTCCACAGCTGCACAGTGATCTTTGGTCAAACCACATGTGTTGCGGACAAGATCCCCATGTAGCCTCAGCCTCATACATTTTGTCTCCCAATGGAGTATTTGGCGCTAATGAAACTGGTCAGAGTAGTGGACGAGTATTATACCTACCTACTTTATTAAAAGGCACGCGCCTCTTAATAAGTTTGGTGCATTGTCTAGCTGAGTTTCTATATATGACTGGTTACTAATTTGCACCCTTTTTTGGTAACCTTTTGACCTTAACCCCTTAAGGCCTCTTTCACACGGGCATGTGCGCCCCGTGGTGATGCTGCAGGCCGCAATGCACGAGCACAGTCCCTGGGGAAGCCGCAGCGGATCGCGGACCCATTCACTTGAATGGGTTCGCTATCCGACCGTTCCACAAAAAGATAGGACATGTTCTATCTTTTTGCGGAACGGAAGCACTCCGTAGTGCTTCCATAGGGTTTCGTTCCGTGCTTCCTTTCCGCATCTCCGGATTTGCAAACCCATTGAAGTGAATGGGTGCACATCCGTGATGCAAAATGCCCACGAAACGGCACCCGCGGTCCGCAATACGGCAACGGGGGCGCACACTCCCGTGTGAAAGAGGCCTAAAGAGGACCAGTCACTACAAGGTAAAATGCAATCTGAAAGCACCATGTTATAGAGCAGAAAGAGCTGAGTAGAGATTCAATAAAACCTGTAATTTATACATTTAGCGTTTTCTCTGTATGCACAATGCTATCAGTCACTGATTACACCTTCTCCCTGTACCAATAGGTATTCACAGGAGGTTAAAAAAGCAAAGATATGTGTATACATTACAGGTTTTACTGAATCTCTTCCAACAAGACTACGTATCAATCTGCTCAGCTCCTCCTGCTCTATAGCACAGTGCTTTCAGATTGTATTGCATTTTGTAGAGACAGGTTCAGATCCTCTTTAATACTTGTACATCATAGAATACCTTGTCTAAGGACTTATGAAGACCACCAGCTAGGTTCTGTCCACTAAACAACTGCCTTTTCCATTCATGTTGAATCAGTTTTGTTTTCATCTGCGTTCTCTTTGTCTGTTTTTTTTCCATCCGTATGGCTTAAAAATGTCATCTGTTTTTGCATGTTTGTCAAATCAGAACAGAAGAATGCCCAACTAGCGTCTCCAACTAACCATATGTGAAAGGTGGACTGCAATCACTGATAATACCTTCCCCATGTACAACCTTCAGTGACTGACAGCTATCTATGTATACACACACAGAGAATACGATCAGTCACTGATAATATCTTCCCCATGTACAGCTGTCAGTGATTGCATTCAGAGGTGATGTGTCACCGCTGATACTACTCATTGGCTGCTGCGGTGCAGGAGGCATGTCCATGTCCCAGTCAGACGAAAACAACCTGGGGACTGAAAGATAGAGAAACGGGAGCCAGCGCTCAGGGCCAGAACGGTGGGTAGCTGGTAAATAACAATCTTGCTGTATACAATGCCTGCTAGGGGCCTTTCACAGAAAACATCTCAAAGGGCATTTTAATCATTTATAAAAATAGTTGTAATTGTTGCCACACAAAAATTTATTTTCAGGCACATTGGTCAGTCAAATTGTCTTCAGATTATCTGACAATGCTGTGTTTTTTCTTGTATATCACTGGATACCATGCTACTCAAAAAGGGGACACTATATGGACAAAAGTATTGGGACACTTACATATACAGGAGCTTTTATGACATCCATAGGCATTAATATGTAGTTATTGGGGGCCCCCCCCCCCCCCCCCTTCTTTGGAGCTACAACAGCTTCCACTCTTCTGTGCTGTCCCAGCTATAGCTTCTCAACTACTGTAGAGTTCAATACATTTTTAGTGTTACAGCTGTTAACCACTGTACTTAATGTACTTTGCTGCCACCTAGTGGCCATTGTTATATTTGGTTTAAGTAAATTATCTGTGGTTGTAATTCATTATGTCATTCATCTTGTAATTCTTCTTCTGTGAGCTCACATACTGTGTCTTTCAGTCTTTTCCTATTTGTCAGACATGCATCACAGAGCTGGAGAGAGGATTTTCCCTGGACCTCTCTCATCATTTCTCAAAGTACATTCCATAAATTATCTAAAAGCATATCAATTGCATCTTCCTCACTGGAATTCTACATGCAACTGGTATCAGTAGAGGAATGAGTATAGCGCGTTAACTGTCTTCTATTACTTGTACGAGAGTGCCACTGACACTCATCAGAGTCTTCTCTCACTTACATCAGTGGCAGAATGTGGACCATTTAAGGTCTTTTACACCAAACTGACCCAAAAACGCCTTTATGGACCTTCCTTTCTGCACTGGGCCCCAATTATGCTGGAACAGAAAATAGTGTTCCCCAAACTGTTTCCACAAAGTTGGAAGCATACAATTGTCGAAAATGTCTTGGTATTCTGAAGCATTAAAATTTATCTTCCCTGGAACTAAGGGGCCCAGGCCAACCTCTGAAAAACAACTCCATAGCTTTATTACTCCTCCACCAAACTTTACAGTTGGCACATTACAGTCAAGCAGGTAATGTTCTGCTGGCATTTGCCAAACCCATACTCTACCATCAGACTGGCAGAAAGAGAGGCACGATTCATCACTCCACAGGACACATTTCCACTGCTCCAGTATCCATGGGCAGCATGCTTTATACTACTCTATCCAACACTTGGCATTGTGCTTGGGGATGTAAGGCTTGCATACAACTGCTCGGTCATGGAAATCCATGGCATGAAGCTCCCGGTGCACAGTTTTTGTGCTGATGTTAGTGCCAGAGGAGGGTTGAAACTGCAGTTTTTGAATCAGCCGAGCGTTGGTGACTTTTATGCACTATGCGCCTCAGCATTCGGTGATCCTGCTCTGTGACTTTATTTGGTCTCTACTTCATGGCTAAGTTGCTGTGGTATCTTAAAGGGGTTGTCCGGTTTCAGAGCTGAACCCGGACATAACCAGAATTTTACCTCTCCGGCCCCCCCTAATGTTAGCATCAGAGCATTTTTTATTTACCATAACACACTGCTAAGCGGAGGCTTCTGCCCAGCAGTGTGTTTGTTGACGTCACCGGCTCTGATTGGCGGGCTTTAGCGCTGCCCTAGCCATTTTACAGGGCTCACATCGGGCTCAAGCCTCTGTCTGGCAGCCCTATGAAGAGCCAGGTACGTCCCCGGATCTCCTGAAAATGCCTTTGCCCTGCGCAATTCAGTAAAGAAGAGCATCGGAGCTAGAGATGAGCGAATTTCATATTTTGAAATTCGTTTGCACTTCGTTTGGTGGTAAAAGCAGAATTGAGTTATGGATTCCGTTACCACGGACCATAACGCAATTCTATGATGGAATGCCTTTAGAGGCCTTTATTCCGTCATAATAGAAGTCTATAGCCTGCATAACGGATCAGTCCTGTTTCCGTTATACAGGGGATAACACTGACAGCAAAAGACGGACACGCGGATGCTTCACGTTTGCATCACTGACCACCTGCTCACGGAATTGAGCACGGACATGTAAATGAGGCTTTAACCGCCTCCGGACCTCCTAACGCAGATGTGCGGTCCGGAGGCGGCAGCCCTGCGCACGACAACGCATATACGCGTCATCTCGCGAGGGCCGGGATTTCCTGTGAACGCGCGCACACAGGCGCGCGCGCTCACAGGAACGGAAGGTAAGCGAGTGGATCTCCAGCCTGCCAGCGGCGATCGCTCGCTGGCAGGCTGGAGATCTGATATATATTTTTTTTTTAACCCCTAACAGGTATATTAGACGCTGTTTTGATAACAGCGTCTAATATACCTGCTACCTGGTCCTCTGGTGGTCCTTTTTGTTAGGATCGACCACCAGAGGACACAGGTAGGTCAGTAAAGTCGCACCCAAACACTACACTACACCCCCCCCCGTCACTTATTAACCCTTTATGAACCCCTGATCACCCATGATCACCCCATATAGACTCCCTGATCACCCCCCTGTCATTGATCACCCCCCTGTAAGGCTCCATGCGGACGTCTGAATGGAGCCTTACAGGGGGGTGATCAATGACAGGGGGTGATCAGGGAGTGTATATGGGTGATCACCCGCCTGTCATTGATCACCCCCCTGTAAGGCTCCATTCAGACGTCCGCATGTGTTTTGCGGATCCGATCCATGGATCCGTAAAAATCATACGGACGTCTGAATGGAGCCTTACCAGGGGGGTGATCAATGACAGGGGGGTGATCCGGGAGTCTATATGGGTGATCACCCCCCTGTCATTGATCACCCCCCTGTCATTGATCACCATCCCCCCTGTAAGGCTCCATTCAGACATTTTTTTGGCCCAAGTTAGCGGAAATATATATATTTTTTTGTTTGTTTTTTCTTACTAAGTCTCATATTTCACTAACTTGTGTCAAAAAATAAAATCTTACATGAACTCACCATACCCCTCACGGAATCCAAATGCGTAAACATTTTTAGACATTTATATTTCAGACTTCTTCTCACGCTTTAGGGCCCCTAAAAAGCCAGGGCAGTATAAATACCCCACATGTGACCCCATTTCGGAAAGAAGACACCCCAAGGTATTCCGTGAGGGGCATATTGAGTCCATGAAAGATTGAAATTTTTGTCCTAAGTTAGCAGAAAGTGAGACTTTGTGAGAAAAAAACAAAAAAAATCAATATCCGCTAACTTATGCAAAAAAATAAATAAAATTTCTATGAACTCGCCAGGCCCCTCATTGAATACCTCGGGGTGTCTTCTTTCCAAAGTGGGGTCACATGTGGGGTATTTATACTGCCCTGGCTTTTTAGGGGCCCGAAAGTGTGAGAAGAAGTCTGGGATCCAAATGTCTAAAAATGCCCTCCTAAAAGGAATTTGGGCACCTTTGCGCATCTAGGCTGCAAAAAAGTGTCACACATCTGGTATCGCCGTACTCGGGAGAAGTTGGGCAATGTGTTTTGGGGTGTCATTTTACATATACCCATGCTGGGTGAGAAAAATATCTTGGTCAAATGCCAACTTTGTATAAAAAATGGGAAAAGTTGTCTTTTGCCAAGATATTTCTCTCACCCAGCATGGTTATATGTAAAATGACACCCCCAAAACACATTCCCCAACTTCTCCTGAGTACGGCGATACCAGATGTGTGACACTTTTTTGCAGCCAAGGTGGGCAAAGGGGCACATATTCCAAAGTGCACGTTTCGGATTTCACAGGCCATTTTTTACACATTTTGATTGCAAGGTACTTCTTACACATTTGGGCCCCTAAATTGCCAGGGCAGTATAACTACGCCACAAGTGACCCCATTTTGGAAAGAAGACACCCCAAGGTATTCCGTGAGGGGCATGGCGAGTTCCTAGAATTTTTTTATTTTTTGTCGCAAGTTAGTGGAATATGAGACTTTGTAAGAAAAAAAAAAAAAAAAAATCATCATCATTTTCCGCTAACTTGAGACAAAAAATAAAAAGTTCTATGAACTCACTATGCCCATCAGCGAATACCTTAGGGTGTCTACTTTCAGAAATGGGGTCATTTGTGGGGTGTTTCTACTGTCTGGGCATTGTAGAACCTCAGGAAACATGACAGGTGCTCAGAAAGTCAGAGCTGCTTCAAAAAGCGGAAATTCACATTTTTGTACCATAGTTTGTAAACGCTATAACTTTTACCCAAACCATTTTATTTTATTTTTTTGCCCAAACATTTTTTTTTTATCAAAGACATGTAGAACTATAAATTTAGCGAAAAATTTATATATGGATGTCGTTTTTTTTGCAAAATTTTACAGCTGAAAGTGAAAAATGTCATTTTTTTGCAAAAAAATCGTTACATTTCGATTAATAACAAAAAAAGTAAAAATGTCAGCAGCAATAAAATACCACCAAATGAAAGCTCCATTAGTGAGAAGAAAAGGAGGTAAAATTCATTTGGGTGGTAAGTTGCATGACCGAGCGATAAACGGTGAAAGTAGTGTAGTGCCGAAGTGTAAAAAGTGCTCTGGTCATGAAGGGGGTTTCAGCTAGCGGGGCTGAAGTGGTTAAAGGTGTGCTGTGGCCTCTTTCCCACATAAGTGAATCACAGATGTGTCCTGTCCTTGCTTGGTCTGCACAGACAGCACATATACCCACTAACTATAATGTGTTTATTCACACTTCTGTAGTAGCATGCTGTATGGATCTTGCTCACCAGACGTGTTTAGAAACTGAATTAATTTCTTCACCAGTGGTGTATATTCAGTCGATATGGAAAATTTTGAAAAATTAACTATTTTTTTAAATTTTAGTTTCTCTGATTTTTAAAGGGAACCTGTCACCGGGATTTTGTGTATAGAGCTGAGGACATGGGTTGCTAGATGGCCGCTAGCACATACACAATACCCAGTCCCCATAGCTCTGTGCGCTTTTATTGTGTAAAAAAAACTATTTGATACATATGCAAATTAACCTGAGATAAGTCCTGTCCCTGACTCATCTTAGGGACAGGACTCATCTCAGGTTCATTTGCATATGTATCAAATTGTTATTTTTTACACAATAAAAGCGCACAGAGCTATGGGGACTGGGTATTGCGGATGTGCTAGCGGCCATCTAGCAACTCATGTTCTCAGCTCTATACACAAAATCCCGGTGACAGGTTCCCTTTAAGCTGGATAGCTATACTTCATAAAATAGTTATGTTATTAATTAACATTCACCATATGTCTACTTTATGTTTGCATCATTTTGTGAATGTCTCTTATGTATTTTTATTTTTATTTTTTTGTTACAGGTCCGTATGCGGAACCATTCATTTCAATGGGTCTGCCAAAAAATAAATGAAATGACTCCATGTGCATTACGTTTCCGTATGTCCACATGTGCGTTCTGCAAAAAAAACAAACATCCGTTATTTTTGCGGATCCGAGAATAGGACATGGGTTTTTTTTTTTTTTTTTTTCTTCAAGCCCCATTGAAATGTATGGTTCCGTATACGGAACTGTAAAAAAAAAAAAATGAACGGAAACGTAAAAAAAAATACATAAGACATTCACAAAATGATGCAAACATAAAGTAGACATATGGTGAATGTTAATGGATGTAAAATACGTTCGTGTGCATGAGCCCTAACACAACAAGGGTCAATATTTATTATCCTCTGCAGTTTACGGAAACGCCCCATGTGTGGTTGTAAACTGCTGTATGGGCACACGACAGGGCTCAGAAGGTAAGGAGAGCCATATGGTTTTGTAGGCAGATTTTGCTGGAATGTTTTTTGGGCGTTATGTTACATTTGAAGCGCACTCCCCAGATTTTGGAAACCACACCCCTCAAGGAATTTATTGAGGGATGTACTGACCATTTTGACCGCTCAGGCTTTAGAACTTAGGCTACTCTCACACTAGCCTTTTGGCTTTCCGTTTAGGGCTCTCAAAAGCGGTTCAAAACGGATCAGTTTTGCCCTAATGCATTCTGAATGGAAAAGGATCCGCTCAGAATGCATCAGTCACCATTCTGCTCTGGAGGGGGACACCAAAAGGCTGCCTGCAGCGTTTTGCTGTCTGCCTGACGAAGCGGAGCCAAACGGATCCGTCCTGGCACACAATGTAAGTCAATGGGGACGGATCCATTTTCTCTGGCACAATAGAAAACTGATCCGTCCCCCATTGACTTTCAATGGTGTTCAAGACGGATCCGTCATGGCTATAGAAGACATAATACAACCGGATCTGTTCATGACTGCATGCTGTTGTATTATTGTAACGGAAACGTTTTTGCAGATCCATGATGGATCCGCAAAAAAAACTGGTGTGACAGTAGCCTTAGAAATGCTTGGCTGTGAAAATGAAAATTTTTATTTCTTCCAATAAGATGTTGCATAAGCTTCCCATTTTTCATTTTCGCAAGGAGTAACAGGAGAAAAAGCACAATAAATTTTGTTAAACATTTTCTCCTGAAGATGGCAACAGCTCATATGTAGTGTGGGCACACAGCAGGGATCAGAAGAGAAGGAGCACCATATGGTTTTTGAAGGGCAGATTTTTGTATAATGGTTTATGGGCGTCATATTGCTATACACCAGTACAGCCATTTTCTGACAATCGTGCATTTCATTTTTCTCTCAACTGAGCTTTATTATTGGTTCTATTTTGGGGTACATATGACTTTTTGATCACTTGTTATTTAGCTTTTTGGGAAACAGTATAAAGAAAAGGTGGCAACTCTGCCGTTGCCATTTTTTTACAGCATTCAGCTGAAGGGATAGACCATTAGATCATTATGGACGCAGCGATACCTAATATGTCAATTTTTTTTTTTTTTTTCAAGCCCCATTGAAATGTATGGTTCCGTTGCAATCTTACGCAATAAAAGCATTTTTTGCAAAAAATAAATAAAAAAAACTGCTGTGTTTTATGCTGCCATTTTCTGAGAGCCATATAATTTTATTTTTTTATAAGGCTACTTTCACACTAGCGTTGTTTGAATCCGGCGTTCAATTCCGACACCGGAACTGCCCGCCGCATCCGGAAAAACGTGTGAAAACTGATTACATTTGAATCCTGATCAGGCTTTCGATCACAATGGAAAAATGCATTGGAAAAAACGGATCCGCCATTTATGGACTTTAACTTTTTTTCCCTATTTTTCGGGTTTAACATGCAAAAGCCGGATCCGTTTTGACTGAACACACGGCGCTGGATCCGGCGTTAATGCAAGTCAATGGGAAAAAGGCCGGATCCGGCGTTCAGTCAAAGTGTTCAGGATTTTTGGCCGGAGGTAAAAATACTGCATGCTACGTTTTTCTGAAAAGCCTGATCAGTCAAAAAGACTGAACAGAAGACATCCTGATGCATCCTGAACGGATTACTCTCCATTCAGAATGCATTAGGATAAAACTGATCAGTTCTTTTCCGGATTTGAGCCCCTAGGACGGAACTCAGCGCCGGAAAAGAAAAACGCTAGTGTGAAAGTACCCTTATTCTTTCAATCGTCTTGTGTGGGGGCTCATTTTTGTGGGATTAGTTGATGTTTTTATTGGTACCATTTTGGGTCCATAGTACTTTTTGATCACTCGCTGTTACATTTTTTTGTAAGGCAAGGTGAGAAAAATGGCTATTTTGATGCCTTTTTATTACATTTTTTATGGGGTTCATGTGACTGGGTAGATCATGTGATATTTTTATAGAGCCGGTCAATATGGATGTGGCGATACCTAATATGTCCTATATTTATTTTTGAATTATTTTATAAATAATTTAAAAAAATAATTAAAGGAAAAAAACAATAAAATAAACAATAAAATTAAACACTTTTAATCTTTTTATTTTTGTCTCACTGTGGGACATTAACTTTTGGGGGTCTAATCCCCTCTACAATGCATGTGTATTGTAATGCATTGGCTGTCATTGTATTGCCAGTTTAATTCAGGGGGCTGGGTCTGACAGGCTTCTGTAGGAGGCAAGCCCGAATGCCTGTGGAGGGCATCGCATTGACTGCTGCATACAAGGGGTTAATGCACCAGCATCGGTGAATTCATTGATGCAAGCAGCTCCTGCAAGCTGTTGGGAAGGGGTTAAATATTGTGTGTGTGTGTGTATATATATATATATATATATATATATATATATATATATATATATATATATAAAAAATTTTTGTGTTTTTACATCTCCTTCTCTATAGGCGAAAGCTGTTTCTGTGGTGTCTTTTGAGCTAAGAAAAAAAACGCTAGAGTGAATTTGTGTATGTAGGTTCCCCAACAGTTTATTTGCAGGACAGTTGTGGAATAATCTGCTCCTCGAAATATCCATTAACCCATGCAGACACATGCAGAAATCAATTTCTGCTGAATATTTTATGAATATGAACATCCATTACTAGAAGGTCTACACACAGACTATAAATATAGATTTCATAATGAGAAATGTGTTCTGTAATTTCCTCTGGGAAGATCTTGGCCGTGCCAAACATTTATCTGATGCTTTCCAAGGTTTGCCACATCTGTATGTTAGCCGTGGCCTCGCCCTTAGCCCTCAGGGATGCAAGGCTGTCTGTGAAGCTGAGCATATCCCTGCACTGTCCTATTGGTAGGTCTCTTGCTCTTATCTGTTGGCTACAAATAAAACAAGATTTTGTAATTATGTTTTCTTGATACATGAACCATACGAAGCAAAGTCATTTAGCGATATACATTTGTTTTAATTCTTTGTTGTGTTGTGGGCTACTGAGCAACCCCTGCCCACCTAGAGCTCAGCATAGGGTGGTCATGTATCTCCCAGATCTAGCCCTACATAACGGCACATGAAGGTTTGCCCATGCAGCAAGTAGGCGAAGGGCCAGCTTCAAAGGACCCACGGGTTTTATAACCTATTATTTAGTCTGTTTTAATTTTTGGGGCCTTTTAAGCACCTAAAGCTCCAGATTGTTTCATGACCCCACACGTCAGTGACGGGCCTCTATAGGTTATATTGGTCTTGAATATTGGAAAAAGGCATTAAAGGGGTTATCTGGGAAATAATATTGATGACCTCTACTGAGGATACGTCACCAATATGAATTCCTGGATATCCCCTTTAAGCTTGGCATTCTTTAACAGGAACATAGCTAGGAATCTGGGCTGGGGTGGCATGTGTCCCATATGCTGGGGTGCAGGCTCGACAAGCCACTCTGCTTGGCCATGGTATTTAGATGACGGGCTAGGGCAGGAAGCTTTGCCCAAGATGAAGCAAAGACTAGTCCAGCTCTCCTGTACTTTGCTGTTTATACATTGATTGAACTATGGAGAGGTGTGCTGCTGAAATTTTAGCTGCCGGCTGAGCGTTCATCGAATTTGACGATGCATGGCCACCTTAAACGGCAGGTTAGTCTCTGTATGCTGCGGTTTTACCTGTATAATATATATATAATGTATATTGAACAAGAAAATCGGACTGCACTCCAGATGAATCTTCAGAAAAGTGTGTGTTTATTCACCCATATGGTGGCAAAGACGACGTTTCGGCTTGTACATGAGCCTTTCTCAAGGCTTGAGAAAGGCTCATGTACGAGCCGAAACGTCGTCTTTGCCACCATATGGGTGAATAAACACACACTTTTCTGAAGATTCATCTGGAGTGCAGTCCGATTTTCTTGTTCTGTATTAGTGGGTAAGCACCAGTTACCATACTTGGACATTGCACCCACCTTCGTTTTTTTTCTATACTATTTGGATAGTGCTGCCAGTTATTTTTTATATATATATATATATATATATATATATACAGGTCCTTCTAAAAAAATTAGCATATTGTGATAAAGTTTATTGTTTTCTGTAATGTACTGATAAACATTAGACTTTCATATATTTTAGATTCATTACACACCAACTGAAGTAGTTCAAGCCTTTTATTGTTTTAATATTGATGATTTTGGCATACAGCTCATGAAAACCCAAAATTCCTATCTAAAAAAATTAGCATATCATGAAAAGGTTCTCTAAACGAGCTATTAACCTAATCATCTGAATCAACTAATTAACTCTAAAAACCTGCAAAAGATTCCTGAGGCTTTTAAAAACTCCCAGCCTGGTTCATTACTCAAAACCGCAATCATGGGTAAGACTGCCGACCTGACTGCTGTCCAGAAGGCCATGATTGACACCCTCAAGCAAGAGGGTAAGACACAGAAAGAAATTTCTGAATGAATAGGCTGTTCCCAGAGTGCTGTATCAAGGCACCTCAGTGGGAAGTCTGTGGGAAGGAAAAAGTGTGGCAGAAAACGCTGCACAACGAGAAGAGGTGACCAGACCCTGAGGAAGATTGTGGAGAAGGACCGATTCCAGACCTTGGGGGACCTGCGGAAGCAGTGGACTGAGTCTGGAGTAGAAACATCCAGAGCCACCGTGTACAGGCGTGTGCAGGAAATGGGCTACAGGTGCCGCATTCCCCAGGTCAAGCCACTTTTGAACCAGAAACAGCGGCAGAAGCGCCTGACCTGGGCTACAGAGAAGCAGCACTGGACTGTTGCTCAGTGGTCCAAAGTACTTTTTTCGGATGAAAGCTAATTTTGCATGTCATTCGGAAATCAAGGTGCCAGAGTCTGGAGGAAGACTGGGGAGAGGGAAATGCCAAAATGCCTGAAGTCCAGTGTCAAGTACCCACAGTCAGTGATGGTCTGGGGTGCCATGTCAGCTGCTGGTGTTGGTCCACTGTGTTTTATCAAGGGCAGGGTCAATGCAGCTAGCTATCAGGAGATCTTGGAGCGCTTCATGCTTCCATCTGCTGAAAAGCTTTATGGAGATGAAGATTTCATTTTTCAGCACGACCTGGCACCTGCTCACAGTGCCAAAACCACTGGTAAATGGTTTACTGACCATGGTATTACTGTGCTCAATTGGCCTGCCAACTCTCCTGACCTGAACCCCATAGAGAATCTGTGGGATATTGGGAAGAGAAAGTTGAGAGCCGCAAGACCCAACACTCTGGATGAGCTTAAGGCCGCTATCGAAGCATCCTGGGACTCCATAACACCTCAGCAGTGCCACAGGCTGATTGCCTCCATGCCACGCCGCATTGAAGCAGTCATTTCTGCAAAAGGATTCCCGACCAAGTATTGGAGTGCATAACTGAACATAATTATTTGAAGGTTGACTTTTTTTGTATTAAAAACACTTTTCTTTTATTGGTCGGATGAAATATGCTAATTTTTTGAGATAGGAAATTTGGGTTTTCATGAGCTGTATGCCAAAATCATCAATATTAAAACAATAAAAGGCTTGAACTACTTCAGTTGGTGTGTAATAAATCTAAAATATATGAAAGTCTAATGTTTATCAGTACATTACAGAAAACAATGAACTTTATCACAATATGCTAATTTTTTTAGAAGGACCTGTGTGTGTGTGTGTGTGTATATATATATATATGTACGTACGGCTGGATTTCCAGCCTGCATTTGTGGGAGGGGCATAGGGTACTTATCCTGCCGCACGGCCTCCCCAAGGTGTCGGCATCGCGTGGTGCTCGTATTGCGGTGACGTCATCCAAGTGCGACTTCCGGTTCCGGCCTCCCTACATCGACCGGCGGCGGCGGTACTCCTCTCCTGCGCAGCGTTTTTTCGTGGTAAGCTGCAATCGGTCCCGTTTTACACCGTCGCTCCTCCGCATGTCCGGGCGGCCACCGCCAGCTTCACGTTTCCCCCCCAGCACGTCCCCGCTAACCGTGCTCCCTCCGCACGCATGCATAGCCGCCCCGGCTGATTCCCCGGTCGGCCTCACATTCACGGCTGCGGCCCGTAGCTGAGCATCCAGGGGCCGCGGGCAGCAGCAGCGGGGTCCCTGCCATCAGAGCGCTGTGGAGATTTCCACCGGCACAGGCCGCTTCTGCAGGGGGCGCCGCGCGTTCTCCTCCCTCATGCAGTTCGCATCACCGGTGTCAGAGCCGGAGGGAGCAGCAGACGGGGACGCGGAGAGCTGCGCTTCCCCTGTGGATGGGTCGGCTCTCTGCCACAGTGTATGCACTGCCCCGCAGTCTCCTGCGGGGTCAGGCCCTGCTGAGGCGCACCTTCACTCCGCAGAGGAGTGGCCCCTCAGCCACCCCTGGGCCCCCACTCAGACACGGCGTGCGTGGGGGTGGGGTGCCAGGGTCCTCTGCTCGGGCTGGGTCCGCTCCGCCACAGCTCCCCCAGGTCCTGGTACATTTCCGCTATCTTGATCTATCCTGGGCCGGGGCTGTGGTGGGGGGGGGGCTCGCCTGGGGCAGATCATGAGACGGGTCAGGGCCTATCTTCCGTCCAGCTCTGTCGCATGCTCAGGTTTTCCTTGCATTCCATTGTCTGGGCCGCCATGTTTTTTATCCTTCCAAGTGCGTTCAGGTTGTCTTCATTTCCTGTTTTTACACTGATACGTTCAGGTTCTCGTCGGGTCCTGCTGCCTGATACGTTCAGGTTCTCTTCGTGTCCTGTCGCCTGATACGTTCAGGTTTTCTTCGTGTCCTGTTGCCCGATACCTTCCGGGTTTTTCTTAGTATCCTCCTGCCTTATACGTTCAGGTTTTCGTCATGTCCTTTTGCTTGTCATGTTCAGTTTTTCTCCCTTCTGATACGTTCGTTTTTTTTCATGGCCCGTTTGCCTGACACGTCCACGGTCACTCCATGTTTCCTGGCCGTCCCGTTCAGGTTTTCGTCATGTCCTGGTCCTGGCACTCAGGCCCTCTTTTTTTTTTTTTTTTTGTCCGGTTTGTCTGATCTGCTTGTTTTTCGTTCTTCATTCTAAATAATTTCCTTTGTTTACTCATGCCACTCGTGTCACTCCTCTCCTACTGTCCTGTCACGCTTCTTGTCTTCTGCTTCATAAGTGTACCTATCACGGTCAAGTTCATGCTTCTTACCTGTCACGCGCGGGTCATGTCACCTCACTGCCTGCCACACTGGTAAATTCTACGCTGGCATCCAGTTGGGGCTTCGTCACCGGAGGCGTCTCGGCTCTCTGTCTTGTTTACAGGGCCCAACGTTTTCTAAATCGCCTGTCGCCACAGGTCATGTTTCTTTCACTACCTGATACGCTCAGGCCACTTTGTTTTGCGTGTTTCTTTCAGGTCTTGTCCTTCCGTCGCCTGATACCGTTCAGGTTATTTTTACGTTTCTTCTGCCTGACACGTTCAGGTCAGTTTCGTTGGCCCTGGGCATGCTTTCTGTCCACTCATCACGGCACCTGGCATGTGCCACTCATCTACACAGCACCGTCTTTTATCCCCTTCAGTACCAACTCCTGGCGTACCCTGGGTCTCCAGTCCGATCATTCTACACAGTCCATTGTTTTTTGTAATTTCCTGACCCGCTCAGGTTGTCATTTCTTTTTCTCCTTATTCAGGTCTCGTTCTTCCTGATCGTCATCTACGTAAGTTCAGTTTTTCAGACTATTTTGGTGTACCTCTTCACGCAGGTACCAGTTAAATTTCTTCCTCACTTACCAATCCCAGGTTCGTGGGGTGTGAAGTTTCACCCTCTTCGCGGACATTCCCGGGCATTTTGCTTGCGCCCAGTGCTCCATTTTTTTTCCATCCTAACCCCTCTTGGCTCCAGGTAAGTTTTAAAAAAAAAAAAAATGGTATTGCATGAGGTTTGTCATTTCACTTCAGATCCTCCCAACAGGGTCCGGCTCGAACGGTGTGCCCATCTTTTAATTGGTATCATGTCCCACGTGTCCGACATTGAAGACTCAATGTCTATCCCGGAGTCAGCGATCTCCAAAGCAGCCAGCCGCGCTTCTTACAGACATTGGACCATCCCCAGGTTGATCACTGAACTTAAAAAGAAAGGGATCCGCCACTCTGCATCAGCACGAAAGGCCGAGTTATATCGTCTGCTCTTTCCCGAACCACCCAGAGCCTCCGAAGACCTGGTCTCCATGTCTACCATTCAACTATCCCTGACCCAGCTCCACGCGACCATCAACAACTTAGCGTAGTCAATATCGGACATCGATTCCAGACTCCAGGCCATCGAGAACAAGGGTTCCACGTCTCCTCCTCCCCCAGAGCCCGAAGCTGTTCCTTCCACTTCCCGGGCCAACACCCCAGGTACAAGTCTTGGCACTCCCGACATCGCCCCCACTTTCTTCGTACCAGAAAATATCTTTCTTTCAAATCTTTGTTTATTGATGCATGGCAAAGGTACAGGGTATACATTCAGATTGTACATACACAGCACAGCAATAGAAGATCTTATAAGCAGAATTACATCCCTGTTCGACAAAAGCCTGAATCCATCGTGCAGGCAATAAGTGCATCATTTAAACATAAACCAAAAAAGTAAAAATAAACAGTAAACTAGGTACAAGTCGTGGAACACATATGAAGGGCAAGACAGAATCGCTGCAACTGGTTTGGCGAGTTGGATTCAGATGAGCGAGTTCCCTAAAACATGCAGTTGAGTTACCATATGATGAGATTACTATATAAATGGAGCTGGTCTGGGGGTCGTGGCAATCAGAGAGGGCTTTACCATGCGTGGAGGGATATCATGCAAGTTATCTTACCCCCTGGAGCTACACCAGTCAAACCAGGGAGCCCATATTTTAAGGTATTTATCGTGGGTAAAGGTTTCCCAACTGGATAACTCTTCAAATCTACAAACCTCTCTTACTTCATCTATCCACTCCCCTCTAGACGGAGGGACCGTCGATAGCCAGTGTCGTGGAACAAGGATCTTGGCTGCGGCTATTAGGTGAGAGACTAATGAAATTTTGGAAAGAGGGTAGTCTTTAGTTGGCAGATTCAGTAGTACAGTCCTGGGAGTTAAAGGAGTACGTATGGAGCAAATATCCTGGATGTCCTTCGACACTATTTCCCAAAACGCTGCAATTCCCGGGCATGTCCACCACACGTGGTAAGCCGTGCCTAGATCCCCACTGCATCTCCAACAATATGGGGAATAAGTGGGGTCCATTTTATGCAAAATAGCAGGAGTACGATACCAGTGGGCTACAAGTTTATAAGAGTTCTCTTGGAAGCGGACGCACCTAGAGAAGCCATGGGAATGGCTAAGAATGTCTCCTCTGTCCTCATCTTCAAGAGGGTCGCCCAAATCTTTTTCCCATTGAGTGATAAACGAGGGGGTGAATTGGGAGCTGGCCTCCAGAGTTTTGTTATATATTAGTGAAAGAACTTTCTTCAATGGCAGTTTTGTTGTCAGAAGGACATCATGCCAGGAGGGGATATATGCCGCGTGGGTCCTGCTCAGAAATTGCCTACAGAAAAAGCTGAAGTGGGCGTAGTGTAGTGTGGACCAACCAACCAATCTGAGAGACTCCAGGAGATATTTTTCACATGGTACACAGTTGTTAGTCAGTATGTCCCCAACAGTGTGGTTCTCCATCCTCGACCATATGCCGAATGTGTCGGAATATCCGTTAAGCAGGAAATATGGGAGAAGTTTAATCGGCATGTAGGGCGAGCCTAGAGACCTAAAAGATGTGACATCTTCTGCCAGGCTGATAAGACACCTTGGTAGAAGGGTGAGGAATTAGCCAGGACCCAGCGGTGTCGTTGTGTGGGTGAACTAGTTGCCTTCTTGACCTTCCAAAGCCTAGCGATTTCCGAAGTAGTAAGGACTAGTCTCGCAATTTGACAGCCTAACTTGTGATTATTAGGATTTAATATTTCTGAATGTAACCGAAGAAAGGAGGATAAATAATAATATCTAAAGTCTGGCAATCCTATTCCACCTTTTGTTTCTGGCGTATCAACGTATCATGAGCTAAACGAGGTTTAGTTTGCTTCCAGACGAAGGAGGAAAGAATTTTACGCAGAGATGAGAAGAAATGTTCGGGGACATAAACTGGGAGTGTCTGTATAATATAGAGAATTTTAGGAAGCACATAGGTCTTTATCATGTGTACCTTTCCTAACCAGGACATGAATGGGATACGCAGGTCATCTAATTGTTTTTTTAACCTCTATCAGTATCGGATTATAGTTAAGGTCACATAGCTGCGAAGGCTTAGAGGAGATCTTTATCCCCAAATAATTAATATGTAAAGGAGCCCACACAAAGGGGAAGCTAGCGGCTAGGTTTGAGACCGTATTGTGAGGGAGATTAATGGAGAGAGCGTTACATTTGGCAAGATTTATTTTAAAATTGGAAATGGCCCCATAAGTCTCCAGTAAATTAAGTAAAGCAGGGAAAGCTGCCGCAGGCTTGGACAACAGGAGGAGCATGTCGTCCGCAAATGCTGCCACTTTGTGTCACCGGGCCCACCTGCAGCCCCTCAACCGCCTCCTCCTGACGTATTGCCTGGATCAGTGTCTCCAGACATAGGATGAAAAGGGAGGGGGATAGCGGGCAGCCTTGCCGCGTCCCATTAGTTATTGGGAATGAGGGGGAAAGTATCCCATTGACACGTACTCTGGCATGGGGGGAGGAGTACAGAGAGAGCACGGCCGAAATGAAGATCTGGGGAAAGCCGAACCTTGCAAGAGTAGCTTGCATAAAGCCCCAATCCACTCTGTCAAATGCTTTCTCAGCATCTGTACTGAGCAAAGCAAGAGGGGACCCGTGCTTCCTAGCATAATCAATGGCCTGTAGGACTCGAAATGTACTGTCTCTGCACTCTCTACCCCCCACAAAGCCTGTCTGCTCAGGAGACACCAATCCAGGCAGTAGCGGAGCCACTCTGTGAGCCAACAACTTTGCCCATAGCTTCAAATCTGCGTTCAGCAGGGAAATTGGTCTATAGCTTGCAGGGGACTCAGGGTTCTTATCAGGCTTCGGTATGACCACTATAAAAGCTTCCAAGTTTTGTTTAGCTGGTAAAGCTCCCGAGAGCAAAGAGTTAAAGTACTTAACTAGATAGGGACCAATGGTGGGAAAAAATTTATTGTAATAATAGGCAACCCATCAGGGCCTGGGCTTTTGCCCTTGGGAACAGAGGATAGTATTTTGCTCACCTCCTCCAGAGTGACAGGAGCCACAAGAGAGGATCTGGCTTCTTCAGGGATAATCGGTAGCTCGAGGGCGTCTAGAAAGGTTTTAATTTTTTGGGATCTATGGGCAGACTCACCCCCAAGTTCCTCTGACCTGATGTTGTAAAGGGAATGGTAGAATCTGGCAAAGATTCCCGCTATGTCTGAGGAGGTGGTATGCTTTTTGCCGTCCCCATCAACCATTTGACAAATAAAGGAGCATTGAATCTGTTTTTTCACTAGGATAGACATGAGTTTATTGCCTTTGTCGCCGTGGGCGTATTGTCTGTGCCTAAGTCTCAGGTAAGCTTGAGCAGCCTTAATGTTCAGGACTGATTTTAGTTCATTCCTCAAAGCAGACAAGGTATTAAGAGTATCAGGGGTCAATGTCTTTTTGTGGGTGGCTTCTAATTCCGCTATTTTGGCAAGCAGTGAGGTGACTTGCTCTCGTCTCTTCTTTTTAAGGTGTGAGCTAAGAGAAATCATTTCTCCCCTAATGACTGACTTATGAGCCTCCCATACCGAAGTAGGAGAGACCTCGGGGGTATCATTAAACCTAAAATAGTCAGACAATTTGTCGTTTAAGGTTGTAACCTGCGTGGCAGTCTCCAAAATAGTGGGATTCATCCGCCAAGTCCATTCAAACCCCTCCAAATCCGGAAGGGTAACCTCACACACTACAGGAGCGTGGTCAGAGACCGTAATCCCCAGTATGTCAGACCTACGGACATTATTAAGCGACCTATCAGGAATAAAAATATAGTCCAATCTATGATAGGACTTATGTGGGACAGAGTAAAAAGTGTAATTTTTTGTGTCACCATGTGAGGACCTCCACACATCACACACGCCCATATCAAGCAATTGCTTGTTCAACTTCCTCAGTAGTGAGGCTGGAACCACTGATCTACCCGTCGAGGAGTTGAGTGCAGGGTTCAAGGCGAGGTTGAAGTCCCCCCTATTAGTAAAAGGCCGGAAGTAAACTGTGAGATAGTGGTGAGCATTTTACACAACCACCTAGCCGTGCCCGAGTTAGGTGCGTACAGATTGCAAACCGTAATCTCTTTTGAGCCCAGCCTACCTCTCAGAAGGATATACCTCCCTTCGGGATCCAATAATATGGAGGTCATCACAAAAGGAAGGTTTTTGTGTAAGCCTATACTGACCCCTCTGGAAGCTTTATCAAAACAGGCGTGATGCCATGTGGAATAACCTGACTTATTCATGTTAGGGATGCGCCCTTTCTTAAAGTGGGTCTCCTGCAATAGCAGGATGTCCGCTGACTCCCTCCTGAGCAACTGCATAATACGGCTCCTTTTAACAGGTTGTTTACAACCCTTTACATTAAGGGAGGTTATAGTTAAGCACAATGGGGCCATAACAATCTATCAGGAGGAAGTCCGCTTAACAGCCACCCACTCACCCCAAAAGTGATCCAGACTTGTGACAACATAATGATGAACATAATGAACAGTAAAATGAACAAATAGTAAGTATACATGGCTCCAATGGAATTGGAGCAGGGGCAGAAATTCAGTATAGAGGTACAATGAAGCCTGATCCGCCCAAACTCTCCACAACAAGGCTTAAGGAGAGTTCGCCTCTATGGCGCATATAGAAACACCAAAGGTATTAGCACAGAACAATCAAATAAATAACAGTAATGGCCAAATAACTCCAATGGTAATACTGCGAAATACAGACATATCTAACCTGAATGCTACCATTGCGGGTCAAGATTATAGCCACACAGCCAGTTGCTGTAGGGAGGCACGATGACAAATACCTCCATATAAGAAGAGACCCGCAAAGCAGGAAGAGTCACCGAGGCCAATAGTGGTCAAAACATAAAAGCAAAGTAAGGTGAGTCTAACCAGGCGAGATAAAGAAGTCCACAGGAACTCCTGGAACTGGTGGGAAGGTATCCGAACGACGGCTCCAAGTCCCTTTCAGTCGTTAGAGTCCGGCTGAAGAGATCGTTGCTGCTTATGGATCTTTGGTCTCCTGACGGTGGACCAGCTGGATGGAACCTTGACAGCGGGTGATTCGGGTAATATGGATACAGGAAGCCATGTCGGAAGCTTAATCGGGGCGATCCCCAAGGGTTCCCAAATCTGCTCCAGATCGCTCGGGGTGCTTATGGTAAATCTCTTGTTCCTTGCGGAGATCAGGAGACCGAAAGGGAATAACCAGCGGTAGTTGATCCCAGCTTCCCTCAACGCCACTGTTAGGGGTTTCAACACCCTTCTCTTCTGCAGCGTGGTGGGCGAGATATCCTGAAACACTTGGACTTCTGTGCTGCCTATAAAAACATCAGGAAGGTCTCGCGCTTTCTTCAGCAAAGCCTCCGTGTCCCTATAGCTGAGCAACCCACATATGATATCCCTCGGGTTCTCCGAGGGTAGGGGCTTGGGTCGGAGGGAGCGATGCACACGTTCCACCGTTATGGATGTGGCCCGGTCAGCGCCTACCAAGAAGGAGAATAGTTCCCTCATAATGCTAAACAGACTTTCCTTATCGGATGCTTCTGGAAAGCCTCTTATCTGTAAGTTCTTTCTCCGGCTCCTATTTTCTTGATCTTCTATCATCGCGATAGAGTCATTAAGATACGTTTGACATAATGATAATGATTGTCTGACCGCTGTGTTAAGAACTTGCTGGTCCTCGCTCCGCTGCTCCAGGGTTTCAACCCTGTCTCCAATATGGCGGATGTCAGCTTTAATGAGGGAGAGGTCTTCGGCTAGCGGGGCTAATGCTTTGCTCAAGGCTAAGTCCAGATAAGCAGCAGTCAGCGGAGGATCGACCACTGCTCCTGAAGAGGGCGAGATGTAATCCTCATCTGCGTCCGAGCTATCAAGCAGGCCACCGGCCCCTCCGTCTCTCCGCTTCGCGCCCGCCTGCGCCATCTTGGGCTGCACGGTGTCTGAGCGAGGTCTCGGTTTGTTCAGGTATTTCTCCATAGATTTGTCCTGCTTGGCAACTTTACTCACGCTGGACATCTTCTCAGCAAAATCCTTAGGTTGGATCTTCACCATGTTAGGCAAAACGTGCTATAGACAGGCTTATGGAGCGCTTGGTGACGGGAGCTCTATTCAGATGCAACCGCCATGAAGCGAGGTCAGGCTCCGCCCCGTACCAGAAAATATCAGGCGGGATATCCTGGCAGGAAAGGCAATCAATTTAGCCGCCATCCTGATCTCCACCCACGACACAGTCGAAAACCGGACAATTGCCTGCGGTGATGTATCAGTGGTGCTGAGGTCTAAAGACGTCCGCCTCAATAGGAAGCTTACCATCCCCGAATTCATGCTGACCTTCAGCCTGTACCGTGACATTGTGTGCTCCAACTAGATACATACCTATACAGGATCACCGAGTTAGGGTACAAATACGGCGGCTCCGCCTTCTACGAATACCACCGGTCATTTTCCGCAAAAGCTGCAGCTGTGTTCCTCCAATATCAGCATGTCACCAACTGGGCTGTCTTGGACATGGAGCTCTTTTGCAGGCATTTTGCCGGCCAGAAAGCCCCAGCTTGTGCCGGATGCCAATCAGTCCTCCATTCTTCCGATTGGTGCCCCCATGTCGCCAACCCACCCCCTGCTAGGCCAATGATCAACACCGGTGCGCAGAAATCCAACCCCTTCACGGACAAACTCGGTCGTCCCATCACCTTCTTAGGGAAGAATCAAATATGCAACAATTTCAATTTAGGTTTCTGCAGTTATGATAAGTGCAAAGCCTTGCACATTTGCTCTATCTGTTTTAGGGCCCACCCTCAGTCCTCCTGTTCCCAACACACAGCCAAACGCTCCTGACTAGGCGGGGTCAACATTGACCTGTTACTCTCCCTCCTCCAACAGCATCATGACCCCAGTTTCGTCCTGTTTCTCAAACAGGGTTTTTCGGAGGTCACTAATGAATGCCCCAACCTTCTCTCATCTCTGGCGGACCCCGTGGCGGTGGACGAATTGTTGGAGGCCGAGTTGCAGAAAGGCTTCATGATTGGTCCATTTGCCGATTCTCCTTTCCTCGTGTACCGGGTCAGCCCCATAGGCTTAGTTGTCAAGAAATCCTCAAATAAAAAAAGATTAATCTACAACCTGTCTGCTCCTCATGCATCCAGCACCCCCAGCCTAAATTCCCTGGTCCCGTCAGACGAATTCTCCATGCAGTATTCTTCTCTGGACGAGGCCATAGAACTCATCTTACAGGTCGGGCCAGGAGCTTGGTTGTCGAAGGCTGACCTTTCTGATGCCTTCAAGTTGCTGCCAATTCTGCCTCACCTGTGGAAGTTCTACGGCATCAAATGGAGGGCAAAGTATTATTTTGCCACCCGCTTGACGTTCGGGTCAAAGAGCAGCCCCTGGCTCTTTGACCAGTTCGCCCAAGCACTTCACTGGATTCTGGTCAACCATGCCCATTGTCCGAGGGTGATCCATTAGTTGGACGACTTCTTGCTCATCGAGCAGGCCGAACACGCCCCGGATATGCTGGACAGCCTCCTCAGCCTGTTCAGTCGCCTGAACGTCCCAGTGGCTTAAGCAAAGGTCGAGGGCCCCTCCAGGGTAATCGCCTTTCTAGGTATCACCCTGAACACCGTCAAAATGGAGGCCAGCCTTCCCCTGGACAAATTAATCAGACTAAAGGACTCAGTGGCCAGGCTCGTGGGTACCCGCACGGTGTCAAAGTTGGAACTCCAATCATTGTTGGGGTCTTTCAACTTTGCCGCCAGGATCATGCCCCAGGGCAGATCGTTCACCTCCGGCCTACTCGGACTCCTCCCAACAGCCTCAGATCAGCATGCCCTCATCCACCTCGGACGCGATGCGTTTGCGGATCTGGCCATGTGGTCAGTTTTTTTTGTCCAGCTGGAACGGCATCTCCCTCTTTGTTCCCCAGTGGAACGATGCCTCCCCCTTGGTGTTTTTCCGATGCTGCTGCTGCTGCTTCCCTCGGTTTCGGGGCCATCTGCGGGGACCAATGGTTTGCGGGTCCTTGGCCCGCGCAGGTCTCTTCAGACCAGGAGGCCGCCAAGTCCTCTCCCCTGCTCGAAGTATACCCCATCGTACCAGCTGCTCTTGTCTGGGGGCAGTCATGGAGTAACAGGCCAGTATGCTTCATGACAGACAACCAAGCAGTTGTCGACATCCTCGCCAGGGGTAGGTCCAGCTCCCCCAAGGTCATGTGTCTAGTTCGCAAGCTCACCTGGCTGTCTTTACAATACAACTGCCATGTCATCTGCAGGCACATACAGGGCAAGAAAAATACCGCAGCCGATGCCCTGTCCCGCTTAAACTTTAATTTGTTTTTTTCAGGTCATGCCGGGAGCGCGGAAAGTCGGAATCAACCCTCCAGGGTTCGAAACCCTGATCATGGACTAGATAAGTACATTTCCGCAGCCCACGGTCTCATCCGCAAGTCACTCTCGGCTAATTCTGCCCGGAACTATCTAACGGGGTGGAACACCTTCAGACGGTTTTCACGCCTTCATCCTAGGGGGGACAGGGACAAAGTCTCCTTCGTCCTGGCCTTTTGGCGTAATACCACAAGGAGCTCCGGTTATCCCACAACACCATCAGACTTTACCTAGCGGGCATCCAGCACCACCACATGATCAGTCATACCTCCTTTTTTTCTTCCCAGGCGGTTAAGGCAGTCTTGAGAGGCATCCAGAAGCTCTCTTCTCCATCCACTCCCACCAGACAACCGGTTACAGGGGATTCATTTTAAAACATTTCTGCCGCCCTAGATGGTAGTCCTTTTGGCCCATTCAAAAGTTTGATCCTCAAAGCTGTCCTCTACCTCAGCTTCTATGGGTTCCTCAGGCCTGGGGAGTTCTGCTGCACCTCAGCCCAGAACTTAGGGCCAGCAATTAGTCAGCTCCACCGTAGTCTAGACCACTTCATCTTCCTTCTACCTTCCTCTAAAACCTCCCAAGTCGGTCCACCGGTACAGATCGAGTACTTCAATTCATTCAATCCTTGGTGCCCAGTGACAGTGTTCAATCAACTGCTCTCCACTCTCCGTGACAGAACTCCCGACAGCCCCTTACTGCCTTTTCCCGTGCTCTCACTGACTTCTGCGCAGTTCATCAGACACATTCGCTCCCTAGCTTCGGGTCTAGGGTTTCACGCTGCCTCCATATCCGGGCATTCTTTCCGAATCGGGGCCGCGTCCGCAGCTTCCAAACACGGCGTCCCCGCTCACGTCATACGGAAGATGGGACAGTGGCAATCTTCATGTTTTTCCCGTTACATCCCACATCCACGGGTCGAGATCGCCAAAGCTTTTTCCAGTTTGGTTCTGTAATTTCTCAATCAATAAACTGCCTAAATTCATGTTTTGCCCCCTTTTCTGGCTTACCCGCGTTACATGGCTAGAGGCACACCACTAGCCAAGTTAGGTCCAACTGTGTCCAGTTTCTCTACCTTCGTCCAGCACTCCCACCGGAGCCTTGACCACAAATTTTATATATATATATATATATATATATATATATATATATATATATATATATATATATATAAAGAAAAAGTCCAACGGGAGCACCAGCCAGGCTGTGGGGAGACGGCAATCCCCAATATTATAAACAGGAAAAGTAGGACTGCACTCCAAATTAGTAGTGAAAACAAAAGGTTTTATTTACAATTTACAAGCTTGAGGAAGGCTCGTGTGAGCTGAAACGTCGCAAGATTTGCCACATGGGTGAATAAAACCTTTTGTTTTCACTACTAATTTGGAGTGCAGTCCTACTTTTCATATATATATATATATATATATATATATATATATATATATATATATTAACCAGAGGGAAATATAAAATTTTATATATATATATATATATTTCCCTCCTGGGTCTGAGGGAAACTGAGAGAAGGCCGCGGCGCTGCTGCCTTCTCAAACAGCTGATCGGAGGGGGTCCCGGGTGTCGGACCCCTGCCAACCAGATGCTGATGATCTATGTAGAGGATAGATCATCAGTTTAAAAGGACTGCAGAACCCCTTTTAAGGCCTAAGGCCTCTTTCACATGAGCTATATGGATTGTGTCAGGGTGCGTTCAGTGAAACTTGCACCATTTCGCAAGCAAGTTAAGTCAGGTTTGTCTGCAATTGCGTTCGGTGTTTATTTCAGAGGCAGCAGGAGCCAGCTTGACTTTTCTTCCAGATATTTCAAATGGCCAATGACCATTTTATAAGCGCTTTGGCTACCAGAGTCTTAGGATTTGTCCAGCCCCACAGTGGAACAGACATCTATGGGACGGACAGAAACCCGGCAGTATTGCAGCAGATGGTGAGCATAGAAAAATGTTGATGAATTATCTCTCTTCTAATCTTTGAACATAATACACATGTACAGCAGAAAATATAGCCCTTCACAGATGATCAGCGGCATGTCTGAAATGAACTGCGCACACAACAGTGCCGCAAATTGAATTACATGCCTACTTTATTTTCTTTTTCTATGACAACCACCTTCTAATAGGTATTCTAAAAAGCAGGCGGAGGAAATGACATCCATAATTTGATAGAAGCATGAAAGAGATGTACTGGAACTGTATGTTACTGATATATCCTGCCTAATAAATGCATGGCCGTATTACCCCGGCTGTGCAGAAGAAAGCAGACTGTTCTCTGTAAAGCTAGATTATTGGGATTTCCTAGTCAGAACCTGCCTGATTAGACGGAATAGTGACATTTATTCAACATGGACATGTAGGGGATTTTCCCCCCCGGGATGTAGATGCTGCCAATTTTCCACTGGGAAGTTATGGGTGGAAAATCTGCAGTATTTACAATAGCAGCAAAGAGGATGACATTTTACAAACCTCAACACCCTGCGGAAAAAATTTGCAGCAGAAGTTGACCTGTGGTGTGGATGTCGAACCCTAGAGCATGTCACTTCATGCTGCAAAATGTCCATCGCTGACTTCTCTCTTTGCATGTAATTTGTGTGAAGTTTGCCAAGGAGTCGCTGTCAAATCCATGGTGGATTTTCCAGTGGTTAAACTCGCTTTGTGGGAACATACCCTAAGGCCTTTTTTACACGCCTGTGCCCAATTTTTCTGTCTGCAGATCTGTGAAAAATAGCACACGATCACTTTTTTCTGTCTCCCATAGATTTGAAGGTGAGTTTCATCCACAATACCAGACTACGCTTTGAATTTCTTGGATGGGGCACATAGATCTGTTTTAATAGCCCGGGTACACACTTGTAGTCAGCTCACCTGGCTTCTTAATAGTAGTCCTCTGGGTGCACGGAGAATAGCTGGAAAGCTTCAACCATGAGGAAAGCAATATCCAGCACTCCTGTGAGCAGTGTAAAATCTTCAAAACCTCAACATGGAAACCTCTTCAATATCTTTGCTTACGTGTTTCGATCATAAGAGCTTGGTCATACCAGAGCTATATCATTGCCGTCTCCCTCCTCTCTTCCTGTTCACCGCTGCTGTCTATGGCAAAGCAGCGGTGAACAGGAATATTAAAAGCTCGGTGTCGCGTACGGGAACCGCCCTGTCACATGACCCGGGTGCGACATCCAAGGGTCGATCTATTTCGGGCACTCAATCTCTCGCGCCCCTACACACAGACCTCAGATTGAGCCTCGATCACACCCTGTCACAGCCTCTCATGCACCCCAACACGCTGCCACCATCTATGACATTTAAATCGATATACCGATTAACTAAGGGCTCATAGAAAACCCCACAGCGCCCCACTCGCAGGCTCACAGTAGCACAGGCCACACTTATAGCAAATACACGGTAACGCAAACCGCACTCATACACATAAAAAATGGAGGTTACTGGGCTTGTTCAGGGCACAAGGCAAAACCATTAACTATGTGCTTTAATGTACTAAAAAGGTACAGTACGGAGTTACAAGAAATAAGACCTACATAAACGTGCACAAAACAGTATAAAAATAAAGGATAAAAAGCAAAAAAGGTTATTACTCAACGATTTGTGTGGTCAGATTGTCTTCTGGTTTCCGGGGACAGGAGGAAAGTGGAGCACAACCCAATGCTGATCGGATCCCCATATTGTGTCAAAGAAATGTTCCCAATAGCTCATTTTTATCCCCATTCGGCAGAGGGTGGAGCTGACAGCAGTCGCCCTCCTATTCTGTCCCAGCCTTCTGGGATGGCCGTCATGACCTGTGCATACTCCACCTCTCTTAGGCTCCAGTCACACGTCCGTGGTGTGTTGCGGATCCGCAACACACCCGCCCGGCACCCCTATATAAATGCCTATTCTTGTCCGCAGCTGAGGGGTTAACTGCCGCTGATCTGCTGCCAGTACCCGCCTCCTGTATTAAGGGTTAATTATCATTGGTGGCACAGTGCCCCCTCAACCCCCCCAGTATTATAATTATTGGTGGCAGTGGCAACAGGGTCCTCTCCCCTCCCCCTCATTGGTGGCAGTGGCAGCTTCTGATCAAAGCCCCAGCAGTGTAATCCTGGGGCTCCGATCAGTTACCATGGCAGCCAGGATGCTACTGAAGCCCTGGCTGCCATGGTAACATCCTTGATGCTGTGTGCACAAAGCACAGAGCAGCAGGGACAGTGTGAAGTCCTATTCACCCTGATAGAGCTCTATCAGGGTGAATAGGACAAGGGATTAGAAGATCCCAGGATAGTTATTAAACAAACCTGTAAAAAAAACACACCTAAATTTTAATTATAAATCGTCCCCTTTCCCAATTTTACATATAAAATATATAAACAATAAATAAACGTCGCCACGTCTGAAAAGTTCAAACTATTAAATATGAAAAAAATCTGCGCGATTCGCTATTTTTAAAAATGTGGAATGCACGTGGATTTTTTGTTTTATTTTTTTCGCGTGGTATCGAGTATCGCAATACTTTTTTTATGGTATCGAAACCGATTCCAAATTATGGTATCGCAACAACTCTATACCAAATGGAAATTGGGTGAAGACGTCATATTCTATATTCTCAATAGAGAGCAAAAGCACCATTGATCCCAGTATCCAACTCTCACTATCTGCTCTAAAATGGCACTTTGTGTGTATAGGGGTAGTTGATGAGATTTTAGATCATTTGCGTAATTAAAGGGCATCTGTCAGCAGTTTACCTATGAAACTGGCTGACCTGTTACATGAGCACTTGGCAGCTGAAGGCATCTGTGTTGGTCCCATGTTTATATGTGCCCGCATTACTGAGAAAAATGAGGTTTTAATTTATGCAAATGAGTCTCTAGAAGCAACAGGGGCGTTGCCGTTACACCTAGATACTCTGCTCTCTGTGTAACTGCTGTGCCCTCTGCATTGTGATTGACAGGACCAAATGTGATGATTTTTACACTGCCGTGTCCTGTTAATCACAATGGCTCCTAGATACTCATTTGCATATATGAAGACCTAATTTTTCTCAGCAATGCGGGCACATATGAACATGAGACTAACACAGATGCCTTCAGCTGCCAAGTGCACATGTAACAGGTCAGCCGGTTTCATAGGTACAAATGCACTTTAGTGAGATGTGCAATGTCATAATTCCTTTATAATGCCTGAGCTATGCACCGTGAAAAGCTGCTTGAGAAAAAATTTGCAACGTTTTCCTGATTTGTCGTAGGAGAGCTGTGGGGCTCAGGAGCTGGAGCCTGACACTGCCGTGACTACTGGATACTGATGTGAGATGATTTCCCACAGGAGCAGGCGTCGTGCTGCTGATCTTTCATGGTGAACCCCCAAACAAACACAGGAGAACATGCAAACTCCATGCAAATGGTATCCTCCAATAGATTCAGACACAGGACTGCTGCACGACAAGGCTGATCCCTGAGCCACCATGCTGTACACATAAGTGGCTCAGAGCAGCATATACAGCACTCTGCAGTTACTAGGAGCATCAATTAGATGCTTTTTATTAAACCCTGCTCGCCCAGTAGCTTAATAGTACATTGTAGAAATTCTATACTTCCCACGAGCCATGCTGTTATGGCGCAGTAATAGCTCAGGAGCTGTACACATGCCATCACATGAGGGTGCCAACTGTGTTATACAGCTGGCACTCCCCACTCCCTTCCAAGATCGAAATTAACTCCAATCCCAGGTTTTTAACATGGCATCTAAGTGGTTAGAGAGAGTGAGGCGGCTTTCACTCTATCTCTCACCCCATAACCCCCCTCCTCACTAACAAGATCGCATGGTGCCTAACTGTCGGGCCTGCCATTTACAGATGCCTATAAGATCTGCCATTGGTTTGTCAGTGATGTGCCAGTCTAGCAGGTGTAACTGCTGAGGCCAGTGATTGGCTACAACGGTCACAGGACCAAGCCACTTCTGGTCCTTGCCAAACCGAAGGTGGACAGGTAAGTTTTTTTTTTTTTTTTGTTTAATTGGGCACAGCTTTAGCCACCCCTTTAATGTAAGATTTAACAACTATGGACCAGTTGACAAATGTTACATTGGTGTAGGTGTGACCACTGATATCCCCGAAGGTGGACAGGCAATTATGTGTATTTTTTTTATTGGACACAGTTTATGGCCATCCCTATGGACCAGTTGACAAATGTTACATTAGGGTAGGTGTGACCACTAATACCCCCCACAATTGATGCTCAGTATATCTCTGAGAGGTGCCGAAACAGTCGAGTGATGGTGATTAACCATTTGCATATCGCCCAAAGATATAGCATGCTGCATCTGTTTGAATTCCACAAAAAGGGTACTGTATTTTTCGCTCTATAAGACACCCAAAGTGAGGAGAAAATGTCACTGCGTCTTATGGGACGAATACTAATGAGCACTTTTATTATGGAAGCACTCATTAGTACAAGAGAACCGGGAAGCGGTGAAAGCAGCGCTCCCTGGGCTTTGTACTCGCTGCTTCCTGGTTTTCAGATGCTTGCTGTGCTGTGACTGCGCATAACGTGAGGACATCGGCGTGCTGTGACCTCATGCTGTGCGGCGCCAGGTCACAGCACAGCGTGCGGCAGGATCTCCAGAGCAAGGAGAGGTAAGTTGCTTTATTGTTTTTGTCTGATGTCTGATCTGAGGTCTAAATAGGGGTCCTAACATGGGGATCTGATCTGAGTGTGTTAATGGGGGTCTTATTAACATGGGGGGTCTGATTTGGGGGTCTTATTAACATTTGGAGTACAATCCGCCATGGTTTTATGGGTTTTGTTTTTATTGCGTTCAGTATGCAGTAAAACTGACTTTTGCTCTTCATTTTCAGTATAATTACAGCAATGCCATATTTGTATAGTTTTTCTTATGTTTTAATACAGAAAAAAACTTTAGAAATTTTTATTTTATTTTTTATTTACATCACCATATTCTGACCTCCATAACTTTTTTTTTTTTTTTTTTAATAGTTTTGTCTACAGAGCTGTGTGGAATCCGATCTTTAGTTTTTGTATTGATACCATTTTGGGGTGTGCGACTCTTTGGTCACTTTTGATCACTTATTTCTTTTTTTATTATATTTTAAAAAAAAAAATCCATGACCCCATTCTCCACATGGGATAGTGTGTGTTTTTTTTTTTGTTTTTTTTTTATAAATAGTATGTGCGTTATCGCATGTGGCGATGCCCATGATGTTTATTTTTTATTTCGATTTTGGTGAAAGGGGGGTGATTTTTAACTTTTAATTTTTACTTTTTTAGTTCCCCGACTGGACCCCAACACGCAATTATTAGATTGAAGGGACCCACATTGTAAATGCAATGAGGGGAGCATTGATGTCATGACACCTCTCATGGTATTGTTGGTTGTATCAAATTGTCATTTACAGTACTTACCTGCATTGAAGGTTCATATGGACAGTCCCAAGGTAACTGCAGTTTGGCAGGAGACATCAGGAAGAAGTCTGATTGGAGAATCTTCAAACGGTCTTTTTTGGACCTATAAAAGAACAGACCCAACGACATTAGCGCATTCACGTAAGTATAAACTTTCGATACAGACCTGCGTGACTTTCATAATGGAAGAACTTCTCAAACAGCTGATTATTCAAGACTGAAACTCAGTGGTGAAGAATGGCTGCGCAGATGTCTTCAATCCGCCCCGGACATAGAAGAAATCCATTTTCGATCTTCTAATACAGGCTCCTACGCAGGTCCCAGCGCGAGCGCAGAGTGTGTGACGTATTTCCTCCTAAAAAGCGGCAGAGAAAAGATAGAAGAGTTTACTCTCTGTCCCAATATACTACTATACCACCAACAAAAAAGAGCAGACATCCATCAGACTCCAAATCTGCTTCGTGAACAAGGAAAACCATCCTCACAGAAGTCCAACAGCTGCCAAGAACATTTCATCACTTAAGACAGCAGACCAACTGTCAATTCTTCATTGGGTGAGACTTCACATAATAAAACACAGAGACTGCATACAGCAGCGCACTTCAAACAAGGAATTGCATTCTTTAGACATTGAATCTTCTTCTGACAAGAGTCATTTGTTTAAAGAAGTTTTACTATTTATTTCCAAAAAAGAGAATTCAGATTCAGTATGCAATGTTTGGTCCGAATCTTCTAATGCATCACAATTTACTCCTCCTCCTAGTTCTAAACCTGAGGTTATCCCACCTAAAGTATTTCCATCTCCTACGTCCAATCAAATTATTTTTAATCCGTAATTTAATACACTTCCTGTGCTGGAATTTGGTACAGGAATCAAAGAAACTTTGGTAAAAGAAGCTTTAACATGCCAAATTTCACCACTGGGATTTCATTTAATCCAGAGCGTAAAAAAATAAATATTTGGAAAAGAGAATACGTCGCTTTTATATTTTTTTCTCTTTTACCTTCATCCAACGAGAATTTAAAAATGGATTCGGAAAAAGTAAAGAATCTAATGAAGATAAAGAGACCACAACAAAAGTAATTCCTAAATTGGCTACAAGCCTTTAGCATATATGCATCAGTATTGGGTGAAGAGCATCCCAATCTTTGCATGGGCTTGTTTTATCACATAAATATATAAAAATTTCGGAAGCTTCGGTTGGTGTCTATACAATGAATCATATAGACAAAAACTATACATTTTTCCAAATCTCAATTGTGGAAGCAAAGATGTTGGGCTTTGGCTGAATCTGATGCTTCCTTAAGGCTGAGTTCACACGGGCGAGATTTCCGTGCGGGTGCAATGCGGTAGGTAAACGTATTGCACCCACACTGAATCCGGCACCATTCATTTCAATAGGGCTGTGTACATGAGCGGTTTTTTTCACGCATCACTTCTGCAATGCTTTAAAATCGCAGCATGTTCTATATTCTGCGTTTGTAACGCAGGACAGGCCCCATAGAAGTGAATGGGGCTGCGTGAAAAACGCATTGCGTCCGCAAGCAAGTGCACGTGCGATGCGTTTTTCACTAATGGTTGCTTAGAGATGTTGTTTGTAAACCTTCAGTTTTTTATCACGCGAGTGAAAAACGCATCAAAATACGTTGCACCCGCGCGGAAAAAACTGAACAACTAAACGCAATCGCAGACAAAACTGACTGAACTTGCTTGCAAAATAGTGCGAGTTTCACTGAACGCATCCTGAGCCAATCCGTCACGCCCGTGTGAACCCAGCCTAATGGAATTATCCTTTTCGCCAACCATCCAGCAGTCTCAACAACTTCAAAAAAGGGATATTTTTTTGCCTTCAACGAAAACTTCTGTAGATGGCAGACAAATTGTAAATATATACATGAGTGTTCATTCTGTTCCAGATCACATCCAGTAGCCAAATGTTATAAAAAAAACTAAGAATTCATTTCCCACATTCAAACAAAGAACAACATGCAAATAAACAAAGCGACACCACTGAATACATTAAGGCTAATTCAGTGGTTAAAGCTTTATCCAAACAAACAGACGGCCACGCTATTAATTGATGGTTTTTCAAACCTGAATTTACAGGTACAGGTTTGTGTTATAGTTGATAATAAATTATCGGTAAAATAAAATGCCAACATCGTTAAAGAAAAGATTCATTCCGAAATAATTGCTGGTAGAATAGCTGGTCCATTTGTTTCCCCACCATTTGCAAATTTCCACATATCTCCAATTGGCTTAGTTCCCAAAAAAGAACAAAATTCCTTTCGACTAATCCATAACCTATCATTTCCAAGGAATAATTCTTTGAATGACGAAATAGACAAAAATAAAGCCAGTGTTAAATAATAATCTTTTGATCAGGCCCTGTCTTTTCTTCATCAGGCAGGACAAAATGCTCTTCTTGCCAAAGCTGACATTAAATCCGCATTTAGACTTTTACCAATAAACCCGAAAGGCTAGAATTCATTAGGTCTCCATTTTCTTGGTAGATTCTTTTATGACATGGCTCTTCCCATGGGTTTTACACTTTCTTGCCACTATTTTGAGGGATTTTCAACATTCTTACATTGGATGTTGGAAATGCATTCAGATAAAGGTTATATAATACACTATCTGGACGACTTCTTGTTCATAGGCCAAAGGGACTCCAGTAATTGTTCTGCTCCTTTTTCAAAAATTCTTTGTAATAAAGAATTATTTTAATATCCCTTTGGCCATGGACAAAACTATTTATCCAACAACGTATTTAAAATTCTTAGGTATTTATATAAATACTGTTACAATGGAGTTCAGTGATCCTGAGGAAAAAAGCCTTCAAACTATTAAAATTTTATCAGACTTGTCCAAAAAAGAGAGAACAACTTTCAAAAACCTACAATCTGTACTTGGGTCATTGAACTTTATTTCTAGAGTGACACCCATGGGTAGAGTCTTCTCAAAGTGAATGTACTCAACCACAACAGGTAAATCATGCCCTCACTCTCATATTCGCATAACAAAACAAATCAAAGAAGATATTAACATTTGGCTCAAATTCTTACGTGAATTTAACGGTCACACAATTTGGCAAATAGTTTATAAATTCAGATGCTTTTTTTTTATACACAGATGCTGCAGGTTATAAAGCTTATTATAACAAACTTTGGTCAGTGGTAAAGTGGCCTTCGGATTGGGTCAACAATAATTACACAAAAAACTTGGTTTTCATTGAGCTTTTCCCATTCCTAGTTTCTTTTAACTATTTGGTCTCACAAATTGCAAAACAAAAGAATCCTTTTACATTCCGATAACCTGGGCGTAGTGTTCACCATCAAATGTTTCTCCTCCAAATCCAAAATAGTAATTTCTTTATTGCGTCAATTGGTTCTACAATATTTGAAAAACAATATTTGGATCAAGGCGAAATACATCCCAGCTAAATATAATATTATCGTGGATTCTTTGTCCCGGCATCACTTCAAGGAGTTCTTTATGATGGTACCTCAAGTTTCTCGAATCGGAATCTCTTGTCCAATTCATCTATGGAACATGACAGATTAACTAACGATTTAATAATAAATTCGTTAGCCAAAAATACTTCATATTCGGCCGCATGGTGGTAATGGAACGAATTTTGTGAAATTCAAAAAATTCACTCCTTTAATTATATAATAGAGTATTTCATCTTTTTTTTTTAATGCTGTCTAAAAAAGGATTACAGGCTGACGCTATATCAAAGAAATTGTCAGGTATTTCATTTTTCTTTAAACTACAGGGTTTTAATTCCTTAATGAATTCCTTCAGAATCGGTGCTGTAGATAATGTTTTTTTTTTCCAGGGGGGGGGGGGGGGGGGGGTTCAGCTTTCTCAAATTATAAGACTTTATCTAGCAGACACACCAGGGTTTGAAAAAAATATACCAGCCACCGCAGGGCCTGTGCAAGGTTTTTTACCAACACAAGCGAACCTACATTTTGGTGCCCCCAACCCCCCCCCCCCCCTTCAGCTCACCGGGGGGGGGGGGGGGGTGCGCCAAAATGTAGGTTTGTCTCATAAGACGCACCTAGGTTTTAGAGGAGGATAATAGGAAACAATATTTTTCATTCCACCTCAGGTCAGACCAGCCATCAGACCCCCAATGTTAATTAGACCTCAGCTCACTGGCACAGCCCCAATGTCTCAGATCAGACCCCCATGTCAGCCATCATCCCTCCATGTCATATTTCTCCCCGTCCATGGTACAGACAGACTACAGAGATTGTCTCCGGCCCATCATGTAACCCCATCCTCACCCATGTCACATTTCTCCCCCTCCATTTGATTGCTCTAACACCTAAAGAAAAAATTATAATTTAAAAAACCTGATGTTTCTCCAGATGATCTTATGCTAAAAGTAGTGGTAATAGAGTCTCAAAGATCTATAGAAGCAGGTACACTATTTTTTATAAACCTTTGAGACTCTATTAACACTACTATCAACATCAGGTCATTTAGAGAAACTACATGTTTTTTTTAATTATGTTTTTCCTTTAGGTGTTAAAACATAACTTTCATTTGATTGCAGTAACGCCTAAAGGAAAAATCATTTTAAAAACCTGCTGTGTCTCTAGATGACCTTATGTTGACAGTAGTGTTAATAGAGCCTCAAAGGTCTATAAAAAAAATAGGGTAACTGCTTCTATAGCACTTTCAGACTCTATTACCACTGCTATCAACATCTTGAGAAACAGGAGGTTTTTTATTTGTTTTCCTTTAGGTGTTCAAGCAATCAAATAAGTTATGTTTTAACACCTAAAGGAAAAAAATAATTTTAAAAACTTGCTCTTTCTCTAGGTGACCTTTATGTTTATAGTAGTGTTAATAGAGTCTCAAGGGTCTATAAAAGCAGTTGCCCTATTTTTACAGACCGTTGAGACTCTATTAACACTACTATCAACATAAGGTCATCTACAGAAACAGCAGGCTTTAAAAAAAATCCCTTTAGGTGTTAGAGTAAATTGCAATCAAATGAACATTATGTGTTAAGATTAGGGTCAGAAGCAGACAAGCAGGGGTTTGTTTAGCCTCTTGGGTATTAGTTTTTACATTCATAAAGCTCCACATTGAGCTTCCAGCAGCAGACAGATGCCAGAGCACTTCTGTGGTCACCTCACCTGGGCACATGGTCTTTGCTAAGCAGAGTCCTGCCATACATGCTGGGTAGATGCTAGAATGGATTTGTTAGGAGGTCTGTGACGTCACTGGTCACATGCTCCTTCATGGTCACATGATCCACTGTGAGAACGCAGGCTTCCTGTCTTCACAACCTCCTGCTGTGTTCAGTTGCAGAGAGAAGGGTGTGTGAAAGGATGGACCAATGGCAGGGCAGCTAGCTGATACTGGCCAATCAGCAGCCTCCTGCTCCTATCTGTTGCTTAACACAAGCGAAGCTTAGAGTGAACACCTATCCCCCCCCCCCCCTTTATCTACGCCCCTCTTCAGAATAAAACAGATCATAAAAGGCATTCGCTGAAAATCTGTGTAAAGAAAAAACTAGACCAGGGATGGCCAACCTGTGGCTCTCCAACTGTTGCAAAACTACAACTCCCAGCATGCCCAGGCTGCCTACAGCTGTCCGCCTACAGCAGGGCATGGTGGGAATTGTAGTTTAAAAAAAGCTGGAGAGCCATCACTTAAAGGGATTCTGTCATGAGATTTTACCCCTATAACCTAACCTAAAAATAATAACGTGAATCCTAAGCTGGCCTTATTAAACCTGCTTGTGGCTCTATTAGCCCAAAAAGCAGGTTTTTATAACCTGTCAATCACCTACCTAAGGTGCCCAAGGGGACATCTGATAATACAGGGTGCCCGGCCGCACCTATCGCCGTCTGGTGCCCAGCACCGCCTTCCCTGTCTTAATTGTCGCCCTCCCTGTCTACAGTGCTGCCTTCCTCAGCGCCGCCTGCGCAATCCTCCCGTCCCTCTGCCAGATCCCGCGCGTGCGCACTAGGCTCAGCCTGATGTGCCTGTGCGGACTCCTGGCAGCAGCTTCGCTGAGCGAAGTGCGCATGCGTCGGCCTGATGCGCATGCGCACTTCGCTCAACAAAACCTGTTTTTTGTGCTAATAGAGCCACAAGCAGGTTTAATAAGGCCAGCTTAGGATTCATGTTGTTAGTACAGACATGGGCATATGTTTAGGTTATAGGGGTTTAGGTTATAGGGGTAAAATCTCATGACAGTAATTACCTAGAATTTTTACTTCAATTCATGAAACGCTTCTTTTTTTCGTCAGCCTGCTCTTTGAATTAGCTGCTGATGATAAACATTCAGAACCCCCATTATTAATTTCTGACTTTTTTTATTTTTTTTTGTAACAATATCTACTTAAAAATCCACATAAAAAAATCTAAGACAGACCAATTAGGCAAGGGAACCTGGTTGCACCTGAATACATTTTCGACCAAGTATGTTTGCCCAGTAGAAAATATTTCTAATTGGTTCAAAATCAAACCGAATAATTTTGGTCCTTTAATTCTACACTTGGATGTAATCCCACTGACTAAATACCAATTTATTAAATCCTTAAATTGTGCTTAACGAGACTTGGGTGTAATGATCTCAAAATTTCAGCTTATGCGGCTCATATCGGTCTGGATCATAACATGATAAAATGAATAGGTAGATGGAACTCCAATTGTTTTAAATATTACATTCGACCTAATTTTAAAATTCATTAATTTTCAGGACAAAATAAAATAATATGAATCCTTGGTAATGAACGAATATCCCTGGCCAATCAAAGAACCTCAGTCAGAAAATCTTCAAAAAAATTGGTTTACAGTATAATATGGAAAGCTGTGAGTGGACTAAAAATCAGCAATATTTCAGAATGTAGATATCTTTTGGCAAAATGGCCTAAACCTGATCTATTCATTTTACAACTTGGTTCTCACGAACTAGGCTAATTTTAAATACATTAACTTATTTATGCGCTCAAAGAAAATATTGTACAAATCCGACACTTACTAGGCAACGCCAGTTTAGTGTTTTCCGACATCATTCCAAAATTTCAACGGTCTAACAAAGATATTGCATTCCTGGAAAAAATCTGTAGAACAATTAATAAACAAATGAAAAAATTCATGCATGAAATTGGAGAACATTCTTACAGACATGTGGAATTGGATGGATGCTTTATAGGTCTTTACCATCCACTAAAAGGCCATCTCTCGGATATTGGTTGTGACATATTATGATAGAAAAATGTCTTATTTAATTTAATTTGGCTCGCGATGTTTTGCCATTTCGCTTCACGCTTTGGTGGTTGGGGTTAAGTTACTTTGTTGAGTGGACTAGAAGTTTAAAAAAGTTGTTTAAATGTTGGTTTATTATCATAAGTGATCAACTGAAATGTAATTGGTTATTAATGTATTGATCAACTTTTATTATTAGTAACATAAGCATCGCTGCCTTTAATAACCAACAAATATATAATAAAGAATTTATTTTAACGACTCGATGGTGGTGTGTTTTTTATAATATTAACTGGTTTATTTAAATGTGGAATATGGCATGATGACGTGAACCAAATTGTAAAGGCAATTTAGGGAAGCCATGATGTCTTGACACCTTTCATGGTATTGTTGGTTGAATCAAATTGTCATTTACTTACCTGCATTGAAGGTTCATATGGACGGTCCCAAGGAAACTGCAGTTTGGCAGTAGACATCAGGAAGAAGTTTGATTGGAGAATCTTCAAAAGGTCTTTTCTGGACCTATAAAAGAACAGACACAATAGCATTAGTGCATTCACGTAAATATACATTTTCAATCTCCCTCCCTCCCCCCCCCCCAAAAACGTTTAATTAGTCGCGTTGCTTATTGATGGGGGTTAAGTCACTCTGTTGAGTGGACTATAAGTTTAAAAAAGTTTTTCAAATGTTGGTTTATTATCATAAGTGATAAACTGAAACTTAATTAATTGGTTATTGATTTATTGATCAACTTTAATTATTAGTAACCTGATAAGCATCGCAGCCTTTAGTAACCAACAAATATTTAATAAAGAATTTATTTTAACGACTCTATGATGGTGTGGTTTTATAATATTAACTGGTTTATTTAGATGGGGACTATGGCATCATGCAATTTGTATAGAGCAATGGAATTTTATCCATTACCTAGATCGCTATATTACAACTCTTTGATGGAATACATTCCCATATCACCACCCGAGGGAGGCGCTTTTTGCCCGGCAAAAGTGCGCTTCTGGGTTTTTATACCTCTTGGATGACGTGGTTACACTTGACCGTGGCAAATGAGGGAGTTAAATGTCCACGATCGGGTATCTGCTGTGTGTGAAACCTTGTTGCTAAGTGTAACCTTAACCTAAAACATGATCAAAAAGTCATTTGTGCCTAAAAATGATACCAATGAAAACTATAACTCAGCCTGCAGCCTGAGTGATGTTAAAACAAAGTTATGGCTCCCAGCATATGGATATTTAAAGGGGTTATACCATCTCGGACATTGGGGGCATATCGCTGGCATATACCCCCAATGTCTGATAGGTGTGGGTCTCCCCTATCATTCCTATGGGAGCGTCAAAAATAGCAGAAAGGCACGCACCCTTCGGCAAAGTCTTGGAGGGCGCACTGCACAAGTGCGGCCACCGCTCCATTCACTTAGCCTGGCTTGACTATTTTTGGTGCTCTCATAGGATTGAATGAAGGACGTATGGTCGCCCTCCAGGACTTTGCTAGCTCCGTTCTTAGTATGGGTGCGGGTCCCAGAGGTGGGTGGACTTGCACCTATGAGACATTGGGGGCACAAATGTCTGAGATGGTACAACCCCTTTAACCCCTTCCTGAGCGATTTTCTGTGTCTTCATTTTTTACTTTTTTTACTCCCTTTATTTTTCCTTTCACATAGCTGTATGAGGGCTTGTTTTATCGCAGGACAAGTTGTACTTTCTAATGGCACCATTCAATATGGCATACAGTGTAGTGGGAAGCTGGAAAAGAAAAGAAATGGGGTGGAATTTGTAGAAAATGCAATTACTTCATATTTTTATGGTTTTATATTTTTTTTTTAACCCCTTGCCCGCTGTGTATATACGTGCTATCTGCACATGCCCTGTGCAGATAGCACATATATACATGTGTAGGCAGCGCTTTAATCCCAGCGCTGATCAGTGCTGGGATTAAAGCTCCTGCTCCTGCAATCTAGCAGGAGCAGGTCCGGTCCCGGCTGACGGACACAGCAGGGACCCTGAGGAGAAGACAGGAGCGGTTCATTACTGCTTTTGCAGCTTCTCTCATTTGTATTGGCATATTACACTGCACTTGTTCCTACCTCATTCACTTCTATTTATTACCAGCAGCACATCCCTGATGGAGATGAGCTGCTAATAATCATTCATTTTTTTTATCCTGATGAAGATGCAAATCAGCTGACAAAGGAATTACCCTATGGAGGCCTTTGGGTGCTTTGAATTTTAATACCTGATCCTTTTGTTGTCTCCTTAGAGATAAGCCACCACCAGAGGTGTCTGGCAATGGTTTTCTCCTCTCCCAATTGAGAGCACTTAGGCCTCATTCACATCTCAGTTCAGAGATCTGGCAGGCGGTTGCAGCAAAGAGCAGCCTGCTGGATCCCCAATGACTGTAATGAGGTCCAGCGGTCATCAAGAAATCATGAATTTGGTGTTTCAGCTGGCATTTGCGCCAGATCTCTGAAATTAAGATGTGAACGCAGCCTAAGGCTCCATTCACACGTCCGTAAAATGGGTCCGCATCCTTTCCGCAATTTTGCGGAAAGGGTGCGGACCCATTCATTCTCTATGGGGACGGAATGTGCTGTCCGCATCCACATTTGCGGATCCGCACTTCCGCATCCGTGCTTCCGCAAAACAATAGAACATGTCCTATTCTTGTCCGCAATTGCGGACAAGAACAGGCATATTCTATTATGTCGGCATAATTTCCGTGTTTTGCGGATCCGTGTCTCCGCAAAACACATTGCGGACATGTGAATGGAGCCTTACACTGTTAACTGTGGTCTGAACAAACTGTATGGGCACTTTTACCCCTGACATCACTATTTTATTATCACTGTCCACAGATATCATTATTACATCCAGTATGTATTATGATATGACAATAATCATTATTAGAGAAGTGTGATTTAATTTGTAAGAATCAATTCATCTCATCTAGTAGAGTTCTATACCTGCAATGGGGTGTCCCTGAAGCTGAGGACGCACCCCATGCCACATAGTTGACAGGCTAGACATCTCGGCTCCGAGGACTTCTGGGTAGAGGTGCATGAACAGTCGCTGCTATGGAAGCAGAAGCAAACCTCTACGCTTGCTCTGCTACTCAGGTGCAAGATTGTCAAGGCCGGCAGAGATGTCCAGCCATGTCAATCAAGTGGCAAGTGGGGCATCCTCAGCTTTGGGGGCACTGAACTCTGCAGAACTCTGCTTGATGAGATAAATACATTCTTATGAATGAATTCACTCATGTCTAATCATTTTCAATGTGCTCATTATGCACGTGATGGGGATAAGGTGCACTGTCCAAGTTCTTTGACATAAATATAATGATTGTTCATTTCAGAGTTAAATGCAAGACCACTAGTTGCAGTTTTGTTTCAGCAAAGTGTTCTGAAAATTGAGGCAAAATGTCGGCAGTTTTGGCAAATAATTCTAAAAATTGAAGCAACACTGCCGTTGAACTGCTATGTATTGGCTCACAAAGAGGTTGTCTGGTTTCTGGTGAAAACCAGAAAAATCCTGGAATCCACCTGCAGTAAAGTCCTGGTAGGTACTTAACTGACAGATCCCATTCTACCACTTGGGTTCTCATGACCTGAATCTTTTTTTACCAAGCTGTAGCAGTGAGATTAAATCAACTACATGTGACTGCTGCAGCCAGCCACTGGCCTTGTCAGGTGCACTGCTAAGACTAGTGATTGGCTACAGCATTGTCACGGACGTACTGAGACATAAAGACGCCCCCGCGACAGTGAGTGGCAGGAGATTTTTGAGACTGGTGAGACATGGTTTGATTTAACATGTTTACCTTGTGGATCAATAGACGTCTGTGTTGTTTCTGGTACTGGCCACACCCCTAACCTCCAGGTGTTGCTATTGTGGTCATTTAACTTTTCCCCGGCGCCTCCACAACGGCACTCCAGGAGGATGTCCCTGCCTCCCCAGGACAGGAAACAACGTAGAAGCTAAAGTTTAAAAGGCCCCCTCCCCTTACCTGCTTCAGTTTTGTTGTTTCCTGTCCTCGGGATCGCGTGGAAGCCGCTCCTGCTACGGCGGGGGTTCAATGTGCACAGCCTGGAGATTTTCCCCATCCGGGAGGGCCGTGCAGAGGTAGGGGATTGATTGACTGCCCTGTACCTTAGGCGTAAGTCCGTCTGTGAAGGCAGCCATGGGCCTACAGTTCCTCATCTAACTACAGGAACGAGGGATCAATGCATGCGCATTGATCTAACTACAGGAACGAGGGATCTAACTACAGGAACGAGGGATCGAGCATGCGCGCGCACAGGCGGAAGTAAACTTGCTAGTCCTCGGCGTCACTTCCGGTGGTGTGTGACGTCAGAGGACTGGCGGATATAGAGCTGGAAACGAGGAGTTCGGCGTCCTGCTTTACTTGGTGAGATGTCGGCTCCTGTGGATCCTGCCGCCCAGAGCCCGGTAAGTCTCCTTACTGTGTGTATTAACCCTGTTTGGGGGGGGGGGGGGGGTGGAAGAGTGCACACTACTATTCCCTCACTGGTGTGGTGCTGGTGTTAGAGTAGCCTTATTACAAGCCCTAAAAAGGATCTAAATATTATCTTTCAGGGCAAGGACACCAGCACCAAAAAATCCCTACCCTCTAAATCTGTGTCCTAAGTGTACGGACAAAATGGTGGCGGAGAAATCTCCCTCTCTTTTTTAGAATCAATTTGTGATATGATTAAAGAGGAGGTGAAATCTGCAATTAATAGTAGACTCCCTCCGTGTTCTCCTCAGCCCTCCACCTCGCAAAGATCTCAGGTGTCGGACCATCGGAGCCTGACTCCGAAGAGGGAGAGGTAGTATCTCTTGAGGAATCTGAATCCTCTGATGAGGAATCGGGAAGACCCCTCTGTAGCCCAGAAGAAACCGAGAGGCTGTTAAGGACCATTAGGGCCACAATGAAAATTGAAGAGACCAAAGAGCCTCAGTCCGTGCAGGACAGAATGTTCCAGGGGCTGGGGGAGAAAAAAAGGAAAGTTTTTCCAGTCCATAGTAATATTAAGACTTTAATTTAAAAAGGAATGGAAAGGTCCTGAGAAAAATAATCTAATATCGGCCTCCTTTAAAAGGAAATACCCATTTATGGAGGAGGATTCAGTTCTGTGGGACAAGACGCCTAAAATTGATGCGCCTGTCGCCAGAATTTCTAAAAAGAGGTGTCTTCCCTTTGAGGACATGGGCCTGCTTAAAGATTCCATGGATAAGAAATGTGAGGGACTATTAAAGCGAACATTGGAGACAAACACAGCCATGCTTAGGCCCAGTATAGCAGCTACATGCACATTAAGATCCCTGTCAGTATGGCTAAACCAATTAGAAGAACACCTGGCAGTAGGGACTTCTAGGGAGGAAATCCTGGCCTCAATACCTACCCTAAAGCAGGCCTGTAATGTTTTGTCAGACGCATCGGCAGATCTGGTGACGCTCTCGGCTAGATCCGCAGCCCTCTCCTATACAAGAAGAGCTGTGTGGCTTAGATCTTGGTCCGGTGACGCCAGCTCAAAGAGTAGGCTATGCGCCATTCCGTGTGAGGGGGAAAAGCTTTTTGGGTCAGTCCTTGAGGACATTTTAGAGAAAGCGTCGGACAAAAAGAAAGGGTTTCCTTCAGAATCAAAATTCTATCAACAGCGTCAGTCCTTTCGTAATCAAAGAAGAAATGGAACGGACCAGAAGAGGAATGACAACACCAATAGATGGCAATCCTCCAGAGGGAGGGGGTTCCTTTTTAACCCTGAATCCACCTCTAAGCCCGGTCAATGGCGCCAGCCATCAAGTAGGGGGCAGGCTAAGAATGTTTGCCAGGGCCTGGGGAAAGATCTCGTCCGCCCCTTGGATCATAAATAAATTAGATACGGCTCCTCCAGAGCATTTCTCTATCAACAAACCATAAAAAAAAAACGGAAAGTCAATATGCCTTAGAACTAGAGATATCATCTCTCCTAAAAAAGGGAGTAATTATTCAAGTTCCAGAAGGTCAGGAGAGGCAGGGGTTTTATTCCCCCATATTCCTTATTCAAAAACCCAACAAATCCTTCAGGCTAATAATCAATCTAAAAAAACTAAACAAATACATGACCTACAAGAGATTCAAAATTGAGTCGATCAGATCCACAGTGAATCTCCTATCCCGTAATTGCTACATGGTAACTATAGACCTTGGAGACGCATATTACCATGTTCCTATACACAGAGCTTACCAGAAATATCTCAGGATAGCCCTTCTTCTAAGAGGTCAGGAGTCTCACTTCCAATTCCAGGCCCTTCCCTTTGGGATATCGTCAGCCCCAAGAATTTTTTCTAAAATCATGGCCGAGGTGATGGGGTTTCTACACCTTCAGGGTATCCTAGTAGTTCCATTCTTAGACAACCTCCTGATAGCGGGCTCATCTCTTCAGGTTCTTCAGGGGCATCTGCAGCTGGTGCAGGAGAAACTGACCGAGTTAGGCTGGCTAATAAATACCCAAAAATCCGACCTGGTTCCCAGTCAACAGAAAAAATTTCTAGGAATATTACTAGACTCATACAATCTCATGTCCTTTCTACCCCCAGAAAAACAGATAGGCATAAGTCAAAAAATCTCCAGATTCTCTGAAGCAAAAAGAGTGACCATAAGAGACATCATGAGACTGTTAGGTCATCTAACATCCACTATTCCCGCAGTGCGATGGGCCCAGCATCACACAAGAATTTTACAAAGTTTTCTCCTGGAATCCTGGGATGGAGAGCAAAACTCCTTAAACGGGAAGGTAGAAATTCCATTAAGAGTAAAAATATCTCTTTTGGTGGAAGATAAAGAGAAATCTCCAAAGAGGAGTCTTTTAGCGTCCGGCAAATCAGATCATTATAACAACCGACGCCAGCAGCCGAGGTTGGGGAGGCCATACAGGAAGTCATGTAATCCAGGGCACCTGGAGCCCGGAGATGTCAGCAGCCTCTTCAAACGTAAGAGAACTGTCGGCAGTATGGGAGGTGCTAACACATCATCTTCCATACATAAAAACCCATCATGTGAAAATACTGTCCGACAACGCTACTACCGTAGCCTACCTAAACCGACAGGGGGGTACCAGAAGCAAAGAACTACAAAAGTTGTCAGGGGAAATCTTCAGCTGGGGAGAAAAATATATAAAGTACCTGGTAGCGGTCCATCTGAAAGGAGAGGAAAACAGAATAGCAGACTATCTCAGCAGAGAGGTGCTAAAATTGGGAGAATGGTCACTAGATCCCAACATGTTCAAACAAATAGCTCTCAAATGGGGGTTACCAAAAGTAGATCTCTTTGCAAATCAGAAGAACAGACAACTCGAGTTATTCGGTTCCCTCTCCAGCAGGGATCACCCACTGATGGTGGACGCCCTGTCCTGTCCATGGCCAAAAGATCTCCTGTACGCATTTCCCCCGTACAATATAATTTCCAAAGTGCTAATGAAAGTAATAGAAGAGAAGGCACAACTAATATGAATTGCTCCATTCTGGCCCAAAAGGTCCTGGTTTCCCCTACTCTACAATCTGTCAGCAGGTCTATACTGGTCTCTCCCGTCTTATCCGGGGCTACTACGTCAGGGGCCGGTGCTTCATCCAGAGGTAGCAAGTCTTCACTTAACAGCATGGAAAGTGAACGGGTCCACTTACAATAAAGAGGCCTATCAGAATCTGTAATATCTACCCTACTATGCAGTAAAAAGGCCTCTACCTCACGGATCTACAAAAGAACAGAGGAAACATTCCTAGGATTTGCAGGAGACAGAATATACCACAATCAGGAAGCTAATATTCCACTCGTACTGGACTTTTTACAGGCAGGCCTTGACAAAGGTCTCAGACCCAACACCATAAAAGTGCAGGTCTCAGCATTAAGTAGCTTCCTAGATGTGAAATTGGCAGACCTACCATTAATAAAGAGATTCATAAAAGGAGCATTCAGGAAATGCCCATTTATTCATTCGACCATTCCCCCTTGGGACTTGAACCTAGTATTAGAGGTTCTAATGGAAGCACCCTTTGAGCCTTTAGAAGAGATCTCACTTAAACTTTTGTCCTTTAAAGACCGCCTTTCTGCTGGCTATAACATCAGCCAAAAGGGTAGGAGAGATTCAGGCATTCTCCTGTAAAGCGCCTTATCTCACAGTATTAGAGGACCATATTATTCTTAGACACACCCCAATGTTTCTACCCAAGGTGGCCTCAAAATTCCACCGCCAATAGGAGGTGTCACTTCCATCCTTCTGTAAAGATCCAACCTCTGACTTGGAGAGGAAATTCCATAACCTGGATGTCAGGAGATGTCTACTAACCTACCTGGAAGTCTCAGCGACATTTAGAAAATCGGACCATCTCCTCCTTCAGTATCAAGGCCAGTACAAGGGATCAGCGGCAAGCAAGGGCACTATATCCGGATGGATCCGGAACACCATCGAGTTCTGCTACCTGCAGAGAAACTTGACCCCTCCTAAAGGGATCAAAGCACACTCTACCAGAGCTGTGTCGGCCTCATGGGCGGAAAACGCCTCTGCCTCAGTAGAACAAATATATGTACAGCAGCTACATGGAAAAACCAAAATACTTTCTTTAAACATTATAAATTAGATGTACTCAAAAATTATGAGTTGTCATATGGCAGAAATGTCTTATCTGCAGTAGTCCCACCCTTGTGTTTATTTCTCTATTAATCCTCCTGGAGTGCCGTTGTGGAGGCGCCGGGGAAAAGAGACGATTACTCTTACCGGTAATTGGATTTTCCAATAGCCTCCACAATGGCACTGGATTCCCTACCCAGGTTGTATAATTAATGTGGGAGTGTTATGTTATTCATGTTATGTTGTCATTATATCAATACAGTTCTTGAACCAACTAACTAACCGAGTCCTATATCATTAACTGAAGCAGGTAAGGGGAGGGGGCCTTTTTTTCTCTCAGGCTATGAGCTGAGCGCTGTGATTGGCCAGCGCTACAGCATGGGAGAATGAGACGCCGGCAGGTTCAACTGGGTGGAGCCTAACTATGAAGATACCGGAGGCTATATCGGGAGAACGGAGGGGCGCCCAGGTATAACAGTGAGAGCAGGGAGATCCCTGGGCGCCGCTCTCCATGTCTGTATAGTTAGTTTAGATGTTTTATTCTAGTGAAAGGTCCTCTTTAAGTGTTTCCTTTCCCATTGTATTTTGGCTTTTCTGTGTGTGTTGCATATCCTTGTTGTTTTGTATTAGGCCTTAGGGAGATTCCTGTTCATCCTTCCTTTTGGAGGAACAGGTAGTTTTGTCTCTGCCATTAGTACCAGGGTCCTTTAGGGTTAGATAGAACTTCAGGTTTTCCTGTGTATGAACTCGCCTACCTCTGGGGTCTGTTCACACTTGTATTCAGTCAGGGCTTTGATTAGGATTTTCACTAGGAGGTGTCCATCTTCCTTCCCTAGTTTTCAGGCCTTATTTCCTTTCCCCTTTCCCTCCTAGGTTCAGTGTTTCCCTCCCACACTAGAGCTTGACAAGCATGCATGTGTTGTCAATGTGATGTCACCCCTGCAGTCAGGTAAATAGAGCTTGTCCTGTATGTATCTACCTGTTCTTTACTGAAGAGCTGATCTTGAGGGTTGTACAGTTTACTCCTGAAAATGGACAACCCCTTTAATATATGAAGTGTTGATGCTAGAGATGCACCTAGGCACTGGTGCCTGATTTGACCCAATGGCCTTTTTACATGTTTGTCGTGACAGTGTTACCATTTGGCCTTCTCTTCCACTGTACCATTATGGTATAATGTTACGGAGAAGTATACTGCAGAGCTGGATGTGTATTATCGTATCTCTAGGATCACACACGACCTAGCATTAGCAGCATTACCGAGACTTGGATCATCTCTACCAATGTCCCCCTAGTGGTCAAACTTGCAAACTCCAAAAGGATAACATTATGAGAAAAAAGGCACATACGTATTAAAACTCTCTAATCACAAGTAATTACACAGTATATTGGATAAGTCAAAAACATATAAATATCTCTTCTCATATATATATATATTAAAATACATTCTTTTATACTAAAACCAAAACCATTTACTGGCATTTTATTTTCTACAGAGAAAAGCAATAAAAAAAAACCTCCATAATATTTAACCCGATGCGCCAGAGATTTAAAAAAAAAGCCCAGCTTATTAACATAAATGCCAGTTGCAAAGAACGCTTGCGTGTCTTTCATTTCATATTTCCCATAAACTTTCAGCTGACATCTGGAGCTGGCATTTTTACCACTAAAACTGCAAAAGTGCACAGAAAGACCACCTCTTTGTTAACTCATTCTTAAGGGGATATGTACTTAAAGGTGTATTCTCGTTACAAACTATCCCCTGTCCACAGAATAGGGGATAACTATTTGATAGGGGGGGGGGGGGGTCCTAATGCTCGGATCCCCACAGATCAAGAGAATGGGTACCCTGTAATCCCTTCACCGAACCCCCTTGAAGTGAACAGAGCCTGCCGCGTGCACACTTCCACTCCATTCATCTCTACCAGAGTTTTCTGGAACCCCCTTAGAGATGAATGGAGTGTCAGTCTGCATGTCAGACCTGCTGCTCTGTTAATTTTTGGGGGCTTCGAGTATTACGAGGTTCTCATGATCGATGGGGGTCCCAGTGGTAGGACTCCCACAGATCTAATAGCTAGGGCTGTTTAACACAAGCGATTCCGTTGCGAGAATCGCGCTCCATATATAAGTGTTATCCTCCATTCTGGACTTGCAGGAGCGCAGGGCATTATACTGATTTATAATGCTATGTGTCTCTGCTTGACCTTACTTCTACAGAATGATGCTGACATAAAGCTGTCACTATGATTCTGTAGCAATAAGGTCAAGCATAGGCACACAGCATTATAAATCATGATAATGCCCTGCGCTCCTGCAAGTCCAGAATGGAGCATCACACTCACACACGGCGCGTGATTCCCGCAATGGACTCGCTCGTGTGAAACAGCCCTTATCCCGCATTTTGCAGACGGCACTATAATAGAAATGCCTTTTTCTTGTCCGTGGCTGCGGACAAGAATAGAACATGTTCTATTCTTTTTGCGGGGCTGCAGAACGGAACTGCGGATAACACAAGGCGTCTTTTGCGGCGCCATTGGAAATGAATAGGTCAGCACCCGTTCCAACGTGTGAATGGAACTTTAATAGTAGACACTGAGAAAATCCTGAGAAGTTCTTTAAAAATCTGAGAGTTCATGGAAACTGGGGAATCGCTCCCCAATATACTGTTATTGTAATCACTCCAGTTTCGAGTGGGAGCGTTCCAATACTGGCAATAGGCTCATGTGTATGACCTTTTTAAAAGGCCTCTTTCACATGTCAGTGAATCACGGATGTCGTCTCCATGGACAGCACACACATCTATAGACCTTAAGGTGTGTATTCAAACATCAGTGGTTTCCACGGTGACGCCACAGAAGCATGCCCTATTTTTGTCTAGGATTGTGGACCCCTGGCGGTGAGGACAGTGGCTGCAATGGTCAGATGCTGGATCCCGGCACATCACTGCTGCAGTTTGTAAACAAGCAGCATGAGAACCAAACCACCGCCGAAGAGAAAGTGTTGATTATATAGGATAGGAGATGACTGTTAGATCGGTGGGGGTGCTGCCAATGGGACCTCCCCCAATCAAGAGAATGGGGACCCTAGTGCCCTCCAAAATGAAAAGAGTGGCCAGTCTAGCGTGCATGCAGCCGCACTGGGCTTTGTCCAGACTAGGAGATCTACGGCAAATCCTCGACAAAATCTGTAATACATGTGGCTTTGGTGTGGAAACGGCACGAAAATCTGCAAAAACTACACTGCCGTGTGCATATACCTGTAGGGATTCCTTCTGCTGCCATACAAGCTCAGAGTACATGGCATCACCGATAGGCATGGGACCTCTGCCATCAGTTCTTTGCAACAGCATTGTGTATATTGTGCTTTCCTGTGTAAGGCTGCTTTCACACTGGCGGTAGGATTGTCCGGCAGGCTCTTCCGGTTGGGGAACTGCCTGCCGCATTCGTTCTAATGTTTGCGCACGTGTGCTGCAGGAAGTCCGCTCTGGCCTCTCTGCATGTTTGCCGCGCTGTGGCCGCATCTCCGACCCGTCCGGAGCAGACTTCCGGCAGCGCACGTGTGCAAACCTTAGTACCGATCCGGCAGGCGGTTCCCCTGCCAGACAATCCTAACACCAGTGTGAAAGAAGCCTTGGTGTTTTCTGCTGATGCTGGTGGGGAGAGCAACCACCAAGAATTTACTTTCCCTGCAGTTGCGCCCACCTACGATCCACATCATACCTGCATACTGTATATGCAACAACTCAAGTGATAGGATTGTATTAGAGAATTATACAAATCCCTAGTAGTCCAACTGTATCATTATAAGACTGATTTATTACAAGTGCTTGCAAAATCGTCTTTTCTGATGATAATTCTAATCTCGTATATATTACTGATATTATATTGTAGTGTTGTTATTCTATATTTCTGTTGCAACTATTAGGCTACTTTCACACTAGCATTTGGTGCGGATCCGTCATGGATCTGCACAGACGGATCCGTCATGGATCTGCACAGACGGATCCGTCCTGACACACAATGTAAGTCAATGGAGGACGGATCAGTTTTCTATTGTGCCATATTGTGTCCATCCCCATTGACTTGCATTGTGTGTCAGGACGGATCAGTCTGCCTCTGCATCGTCAGGCGGACACCAAAAGCAAGCAGCGTTTTGGTGTCCTCCTCCAGAGCCAAATAGTGACTAAACGGAGGCAAACTGATGCATTCTGAGCGGATCCTTTTCCATTCAGAATGCATTAGGGCAAAACGGATCCGTTTTGGACCGCTTGTGAGAGCCCTGAACGGATCTCGCCAACGGAAAGAGAAACATGAGTGTGAAAGTAGCCTTATTATTGTTAAGTTCTATCAAGCCAGTCTTGACTCCTGGCATTCATATGAAGGATGTTTCTTTAGGTTGTTCTGTCTTGTGTTTGAGTCTTCAGGCTCCTGATGGCTCTGGAGAGGTTTTGTAGAGTTTCTTGCTTGCTGTCAGTGAGTGTGTAGCTCTTTTGGCACTGAAGCTGTTAAAGTGGTAACTCCCCACCTCCTCTCCTCCAGTGGCACCTCTCTTCCTGCCCTCCCTCCTCCTCTTCAATCATCTCCCTTCCTCCGCCTCTTCCCTCTCCTCTGCACTGGTCTCTTCTGCTCTCTGCCTGTCTCTCCTCTGCCTTCTTTTCCTTGTCCTCCGGGCCATGGATGGGTAAGTGTCTATACCGTCTATATGCCTGATTTGTGAAGGTGCTAAGCGTCGCCAGTGAATGTAGCCCGACAGGACTTGAGAATATCTTGTGCTCACTGCTTCACCCTGGAATTAGGATCTCCTTTGAACATCCCTCTAGGGGTTGGTGGGTGTGTATGTGTTTGTAAACCTCAGTTCAGAGGGGCGGCAGATGCCTACTAAAGATCCCTGGATAAATGGGTGCCCTTTTTTCGTATTCGATCCATTGATCTAGTTATATTACTTATACTTGTTTCCGTCCACATTTTATCCATTCAGAATATAAATGGGAAGATATAAAAAGGGAAACTTAAAGGAGACCTCCATACTTTGTGTCATCATGGTGCTGTGTAGTTCTATTCATGTACTTCTACAAATGTTTCGAGTCAGTCTCCGTCTCTGTGCATATCCGTTGTGTATCTCTAGGTATATAGGCAGAAGCTCCTATGAAATTATGTAATATGTGCCTTGTTCTGCGGGGAGACTTGCCTGGCCTGTCATTACGTGGTGGACTTGAAGCAGAGGTGTGTGAAGTATGCAAGCTGCCCCTCCCTGTGTATGTACGGTCACACCTGTGTAGCTGGAGGCAAGTAGGACGCTCGCTTTCTCTACTGACTGGACTCTGATGGAACAATTTTTTTTTTTTTGATGTCTTACTCTTTAGAGGATAGATTAATTAAGACGTCACATCTGCAGTGATAAGTTATACGTAAGAAGACCAGAAAAGATTGAATATTCTGGTTTTATCTTGTGTTATATGGGGATGAGAACGAGGAATTGTAGGGCCGGGCCCACATACATCAGCTATGTCTTTCTGGACACAACTGATGTATGAGAGTATAAAGACTGCTTTATAGCAGACCGAAAAAGCAGTTTCATGTCTGCCGCTTTTTTAGATCCTGGCATCATAACTTGTGCGTGATATGAATATGAACAATCCCATAGAGTGATATCAGTTCTAGCGTCAGTCTTCCTCCTGGAGGGAGACTGAGCCGGGTCACAACATGTGTCACCCAGGCTTAAAGGCTGTATTACATTCCCGACGTGGCTAACGGTTGTCGGGAGGGAAGCGTTCCCTTCCGGCAATCGCCTGCTCACGAGCGGAGGAGACCGCTGCTGTGCAATCGCTATATAGTGGTTTGCTGACGGCAGATCGTGATTAGACACCACAATCTGCCGCCTGCAAACGATATTTTTTTTAACATGTCAAAGGATTTGGATTGCCCAATGATCGGGCAATCAACAGCAGTATTACACTGCAAGATGATCGCTAACCGATCTGTATGCATATGTCCCCCCATGGGGCTCACAAACTATCTCTAAATCCCAAATTTACCTGTCAGGATGTGTTTATAATGAAGGAGTACAAGGAGGAATCCCTTAAAAACACAGGGAGAACATACAAACTCCATGCAGATGTTGTGATTGGTTGGATTCACACTAAGTACCCGAGCACTGCAAGGCACCAGTGCTAACCACTGAGCTACCGCGTATCTATTAAATCTGCATTTACTGTTTGGCAAATGATAATATGGGGTGAATTGTTCAGGATTTGTTCAGTTGTCAGCTATTTAGATTTACTAATGAGTCTGCACCAAATATTTCTCTAAAAAGTGACCTAGTTTGGCACATCTAGGGTTTCTACAAAAAATAAAAAATTCCCGGCATGCTTGACGAGGAGGTGGTGCTTAGTTGAAAGGGGTGGGTCTTCATGGGAACGGGGGCAGAGCATAAGATGTGCCATTTTGTGCCACAATTCCAGTGTAAAAATCTCAAAGTAATCCAACCAATAGTTGGGATCGAGTCAGTGAAAGTGTCTATCCCTGTACCAGATATATCATCCAGCCTCAGCCCCTGTAATAAATCTGCTGCAGGTCTAGACAGCAGGTCTAAGTTTACACCATCTTTACGACTAGTAAATCTGGGCCATGGTCCAGTTATGCAATCGCCACTGTAAGAAATCTACTGATTGTCTACACCAGCAATCTATACTCTGCAGTTCAATACCTTAGGGTACTTTCACACTTGCGTTAAAGTGTTCCGGTATTGAGTTCCGTCACAGGGGCTCAATAACGGAAAAAAACCCGCTTCAGTTTTATCCTAATGCATTCTGAATGGAAAGCATTCCGTTCAGTATGCATCAGGATGTCTTAAGTTCAGTCACTCTGAACGGTGACTGAACTTAAGTATTTTCTCCGGTATTTGGCCGGAGAAAATACTGCAGCCAAAATTCTGGAACACTTTCTGTAATGCCGGATCCAGCATTAATTTCCATTGAAATGTATTAATGCCGGATCCGGTACCAAGTGTTCTGGAAAACCGGATCCATACGCAGACCTTTTAAAAATGTGAAAAATCAGTTTTTCCGGATGAAACCGGAGAGACTGATCCGGTGTTTCAATGCATTTGACGGCCGGATCTCAAAACAAATGCTATCCGTTTGCATACGGATTTCCGGATCCGGCAGGCAGTTCCGGCAATGGAACTGCCTGCCGGAATCCAACAACTCATGTGTGAAAGTACCCTTAAACTGGATTTACATGGGCCGACTGAGTGGCGATTGTCGGGAAGGAGGCGTTTCTCCCCGACAGTCGGCTGCTCGCCCAGTGAACGAGGATGCTGCTATTACATGCAGTGATCTCCTCCACAGTATGAGGACGAGGGATCGCTATTGTGATCCCTCATCCTCATACAGAATCATTATTTCTGAGCAGCAGATCACTGTTTAGGCCACACGATCTGCTGCCCAGAAGCCATGATTGGTGGTGCCTGGTGGAGCAACAGGATCACCCGATGAATGAGTGTTTTGCTCATTCATCGGGTGATCGGCGGCACATTTAAATGTCCAGATTGTCGGGAATGACCGCTTCACAGGGACGGTCGTTCTCAATAATCTGCTCGATTTTCAGGCTGTGTAAATGCATCTTTAGTGCTGTACTTCAATCCTCCTTTATGGTGGTGTGCTGTATACCACTGCTTGGCTATATACCACTGCTGCAGCCAAAGACCCTTGGGGAGGATCGGTGTGTGACTGGGGAGTATGCAGTAAGTGTTGTTTATAATATGACTGCAGCATTATGAGGCGGGACACATCTTAAGCTCCACCCACTTCAGGAACCAATAAATCTGTAAGAAATACTTTTTCATTATTATTATTTATTATTAAAGTGCCATTCATTCCATGGCGCTGTACATATGATGAGGGGTATACATACATAATACAGACAATTGCAGTAAGCATGAACAAGACGAGTTACAGGCTGGTACAGGAGAGAGGAACCTGTACAGGAGGGCTTAGTCTTTCATTTCAGAAAGCATCTCTGAAACCTCTAGACATTTTACTTTTGACCATTAGCATAGCTGCTTAATAGTGATGTCTCCCTTTTAATGCAATAATTTTTTTCCCTTACGCCCATGACAGCACCCTTGAGAGACCGCCTCCATCCAGGACAGGAAACCGGAACTTTCGTGGAGAGCTCTTAAGGAGGGGCTCTGCCCCTATACCACCAGTTCCGGTTTCTTGTCCTATGGATAAGACGTCTATGTGGAGAAAATTTAGGTAGGAAGGATAAGGGATTCCTCTTTAATACCTAATCCACTTCAGGGCCCAAGGCTGGTCAACAATGACGGTTACTGTCCCGTGGGGGGAAGACTTTCTCTGTTTTCTGGGGCTTGGGAAAAAAAATCTCGGCAAGCCTTTGGATTATTGGTATTGTAAAAGACTGGTTTCGTGTAGAGTTTATCGCTTCCACACCGAGAAGATTCAAAATTACAAATCTGGTTCCAAATTCTGTAAGAGACAAAGTTTTTTTTTTTTCCCTTTTTTAAGAAAAAGGTTCTTGTTCCTGTTCCAGACTCGGAGAAGGGGGGGGGGGGGGGGTGATTCGTCTCTTTTTCTCATACCCAAGCCAGACGGATCATTTAGAATGATTATAAACCTGAAAAGACTTAAATCAGTACCTAAAATACAAAAAATTCTGAATGGAATCGGTACAGTCTGCAATAAAACATCTCTTCAAAGACTGTCATGGCTACCATAGACATAAAATATGCCTATTATTACATCCCAATTCATGCAGATTAAAAAAAATATCTGAGTGGCGGTGTCCATGGAAGGCCAAGTTCATCATTTACAATGTAGAGCACTTCCGTTTGGAAGTGAACGCATTGCACCATGGTGATGGATCATGTGACGGACCGTGTGATGAGCGTAGTGACGTCATCAAAGGTCCTATTCCTCACAGAACAAGACAGAAGAGATGCCGGCTGCGCGAACAAGTGGATTAAGGTGAGTTAAATTATTTGTATTTATTTTTTTAACCCCTCCAGCCCTATTGTACTATGCATTCTGTAGTCAGAATGCTATTATTTTCCCTTATAACCATGTTATAAGGGAAATAATACAATCTACACAACCTTGAACCTAAACCTGAACTTCTGTGAAGAAGTTCGGGTCTGGGTACCACATTCAGTTTTTTATCACGCGCGTGCAAAACGCATTGCACCCGCGTGATAAAAACTGAACAACGGAACGCAATCGCAGTCAAAACTGACTGCAATTGCGTACCTACTCGCGCGGGTTTGCCGCAACGCATCCGGACCTTTAAGAGGCCTTAGGCAGAATTACCTCCACGATACCTGCTGTCAGTTGGACCCTGTTTAACTCCAGGACGCTTCAATGGCAGATTCTAAAAGAGTGGCAGGGATCATTGTCCCCGTTGGATGCCCTACTTCCTCCTCACCCCTCAGGTGATACAATCCTTAACAAGGTGGCTGGAACCTTCAAATCTGACTCGGGGCCTCCCTTGGGATCTACAAGAGCAAATAACCATCACCACGGATACCAGTCCGACCGGGTGGGGGCCTATTGTCAGTGGGGGGTTCAGCAGGGGGTGTGGAGTTCAACAGGTCAGGATTCCCAGAATATGAGGGAGTTGAGAGCGGTTCCAGTGCTCCAGACAAAAAAATAAAAAATCACACTAGATTGAGTTCTACTTTTCAATAGTACCATCCTGGGGTATATATATATTCATTGATCAACTTTTATTAAAGCAGTTCTCTGGGCTTTGTCCTTGGTTCAGCACTTCTGTGTTCCCTGTGGTGCTGTATGGTCCCTGCTTCATGATCTTCGGTGAGAGCCTGTCTCCTGTGATCCGCGTTGTCTGCACTGAAGGTAGAAATCTTCAGAGCAGCGTGGTCTCCACAAGAAGGAGGCAAAGAAGTGTGCCGTGAAGGGAGGAAGACGGGGGAGGGGGAGCAGCACAGGGGCCTCATGATAATGTACCAGCTATGATATGCAGCCAGTTAGACTACCCAATGTGGATGCCGAAGTGTTTAGGAAGGCAGAGTATTGTACTTGTGTACTCACAAGCTTGTCGTCCTTGCCAGTGGTGCGCCTAGGGTGTTTGGCACCCGGGGCGGGACCTTTCTCTGGCACCCCCCTCCACAATACTTCTATAAAATTGTACCCCCTCACAGTAGTATTGTCGTCATTGTACAACCTTCACAGTAGTTTTGTACAGATGTGTGCCCCCTCACAGTAGATATGCCCATATTGCACCCTCTCACAGTAGTGATACCCACATTGTTCCCCCCCTCACAGTAGTTATGCCCCTTTCACAGTTGTAATGCCCTGTTTGTGCCCCCTTCACAGTAATAATCCCCATTGTGCCTCCTTTATATTAATGCCTACTGTGCCCCCTTCATAGTAATAATGCCCATTTTGCCCCCTTCACAGTAATAATGCCCTCTGTGCTCCTTCATTGTAGCAATGCCCTCTGGCTCTGTGCCCCCTCTATAGTAGAAATGCTCATTGCGCCCCTTTCACATTAGTAATGCCCTTTGTGCCCCCCTCCATAGTAGTAATGCTCTCTGTGCCCCCCTCCATAGTAATAAAGCCTTCTGTGCGCCCCTCCATAGTAATAAAGCCCTCTGTGCCTCCTCCATAGTAATAAAACCCTCTTTACCTCCTCTGTATTAAAAAAAAAAAAAAAAAAAAAGTTGGTGGGACAAGTCGCAAATGGCGATAAGGCCTCTTTCAGACTTGCGTTGTCCGGATCCGGCGTGTACTCCACTTGCCGGAATTACACGCCGGATCAGGAAAAACGCAAGTGTACTGAAAGCATTTGAAGACGGATCCGTCTTCAAAATGCTTTCAGTGTTACTATGGCAGCCAGGACGCTATTAAAGTCCTGGTTGCCATAGTAGTAGTGGGGAGCGGGGGAGCGGTATACTTACAGTCCGTGCGGCTCCCGGGGTGCTCCAGAATGACGTCAGAGCGCCCCATGCGCATGGATGACGTGCCATGCGATCACGTGATCCATGCGCTTGGGGCGCCCTGACGTCACTCTGGAGCGCCCCGGGAACCGCACGGACGGTAAGTATGCTGCTCCCCCGCTCTCCACTACACTTTACCATGGCTGCCAGGACTTTAGCGTCCCGGCAGCCATGGTAACCATTCAGAAAAAGCTAAACGTCGGATCCGGCAATGCGTTCTGGGTTCTGTTGGCTTTAAGAGAATTCGTACCCAAAATATGAGAATAGGGAGTAAAAATCTTCTCAGACAGTGCCACGGTGGTATCCTACCTAAACAGGAAAGGAGGGATAAGGTCAAAAAATCCTATGTCCTTAGCTGCAGACCTTTTTTCTCTAATCATTTCTTATGTTCCTTTTATCAAGGCAGTACACTTAAAGGGAACAGAAAACAAAGTGGCGGATTATCTAATCAGAAACCATTTGGATCAGGGAGAATGGTGTTTAAACCAAGAAGTCTTCAGTCAGATAGTTCAGCTGTGGAGCCAACCTCAAGTAGACCTTTTTGCAACCAGAGAGAACAAAAATGCAACCTATTCTTTTCTCTAAATCTGAAAGATTTTCTGTCAGGGATAGACTTTCTCCCTTCAATAGCCGGATCAGCTTCTGTATGCCTTTCCTCCTCTACGACTTCTTCCGAGGATTCCGAGATTACATAAGCTGAGGCAGGAACAGGCAAGGCTCATTCTAAACGCCACTTTCTGGCCAAGGAGAACATGGATCACTTGGTTGAGGAAGCTATCTCTTGCAGATCCCTGGATTCTTCCGGACAGGCAGGATCTGTTGTCTTCCATCCAGAAGTGAGAAACCCTCATCTAACAGCCTGGTATTTGAAGGGGAAATCCTAGAGCATAGGGGTCTATCTAAGTAAGTTATATCTACCCTTTTATCATGTAGGAAAGAAGTAACCTCTACTATTTACCTCAGAGTATGGAAGACCTTAAATTTTTCTAATGTCCCCAGTAGATCCCTTGAGTTCTCCTCCTATGTACAAAATGATGGATTTTTTTACAAAAGGGTCTTGATAAGAACTTAAGACTTGGCACCCTTAAAGTTCAAGTTTCTGCCCTTAGTGCTTTATTAGTGATTTACCAATTGCCAATCATCCGTGGATTAGGAGGTTCTTTAAAGTGGTTAGTAGGATTAAGCCTGTGATCAGATCTTCCGTTCCCCCGTGGGATCTTAATCTACTTTTGTCTGGAATGATGGGGCCTCTTTTTGAACCTCTGAAGGATTTATCTATTAAAGCTTTTTCTTTCAAAACTGCTTTTCTGGTGGCTTTCACCTCTGCCAGGTGTGTGGGTGAGATTTCTTTTCAGCCCCTCCTTCTTTATACTAACATCCTGGAGGACAGAGTGCTCATTTAAACCAGATCCTTCTTTTCTACCTAAAGTGGTCTCCCTGTTTCATAGGACCCAAGACATTGTTCCTCCATCCTTGTGTCAATCCCCAAAGAACGAGCAAGAGAGGAGGCTCCATTGTCTAGAGCAGGGATGTCAAACTGCGGTCCTCCAGCTGTTGCAAAACTACAACTCCCACAATGCCCTGCTGTAGGCTGATACCTGTAGGCTGTCCGGGCATGCTGGGAGTTGTAGTTTTGCAACAGCTGGAGGGCCGCAGTTTGACATCCCTGGTCTAGACGTTAAAAGATGCCTGTCTGAATATCTGAAAGTCACTGGTCAGTAGAGGAAATTCTCTAGACTTTTTTGTACAGTTAGGGTAAAAAAACAGTTAATAAAGTTTCTTCTAGAACTCTATCCAGATGGATAGTGGAAGCTATCGCTTTAGCCTGTTCCTCAGCAGGGAAAACTCTCCCTTTGGGATTTGGTGCTCACTCAACTAGATCAATTTCTACTTCTTGGGCAGAGCGGGCTGATGCATCTCTAGAACAAATTTGTAGGGCTGCTACCTGTAAGTCTCCATGTACTTTTTTTTTCGCCACTACTGGTTAGATTTACTCTAAGGAACGTTTATCTTTCGGCAGGAAGGTCTTGCAGGCAGTAGTCCACCCCCCCAAGCTACTTACTATTCTAGTTTTCTCTCAAGGGAGCTGTCATGGGCGTAAGGGAAATTCAAGATTACACTTACCGGTATTCGTTTTTCCATGAGCCCATGACAGCACCCGGGATTTGTTCCCGCTCTATATTTTCAGCTTGTATATAATGCATATGAAAAAAAATAATATAATAAATAATTAAAATGTGTAAAAAAAAAAAAAAAAAAACACAAACACTTTTTTTTTTTTTTTTATAAAGTGTTTTGGACACGTTCTCGCCATTAACTGGTGGTATAGGGGCAGAGCCCCTCCTTAAGAGCTCTCCACGAAAGTTCCTGTTTCCTGTCCTGGATGGAGGCGGTCTCTTAAGGGGACTTATGGAAAAATTATTACCTGTAAGTGTAATCCTGAATATTATTATTATTATTATATATTTTATTTTTTATAAGGCTACATTCACATCTGTGTCGGAGCCTCTGTCACAGAGTTCATCAAAAATAGTTTAAGAAAAGTCTTACATGCATGACTTTTTTTCTTCAATAAAAATTAGATACCTAATAGATCCCATTATAGTAAATAGGATCCGTCTGGCTCCTTTCCTGTCAGTTATATGGGGAATCCCACACTTCCGTTATTTTCGTTCTTCTACTCCTATAACGTAGCGGCGGAATGGAAAACAATGGTGGTGATGTAAAAGGGCCCTTGCCTGGTTACCAGAACATGTCTGGTAACACCATAGCTTATCCAGTTGCTTGAGGAAGCCCACTTTCATGTGTTGCAATTTAAAATTTCCCTGTACTGTTCCCAGTGTGCAGTACAGGGGCATACATAAAGTGCTGGCATGAACAGATACTTATTGTGGCTAGGTAAGTGACTGTGAGCACAGCGCTTCACAGTGCAAACAGCAATAGAAAATATTAATCCAGAGTCAATGACCTCTTGAGAATCCAGGGTCAAAAAGTTCTTTGCTTGCAGGATAAAATCATGGTACAAATAGAGCAGTAATCTGTCTGAGACCGCTGCGTTCTTTCAGGAACCCACAGTAATTGGGGTGTGCTCCTGTGAGGTTTTTTTGCTATGTATTGTATATACCATCAATAAATGATAAGGTATCTGTTTGGCTGGTGCACGTATTGACACAGTGCCAGTCTTGTGTAGCTGGCATCTTTACCAGCAGAAAATGTCATATCTGCTAGTTCCCGTCTGTCACGAGCCAGGCCTATCCAAATCCCAAAAGCCAGGTCGTTATTGCGCCTAGAATCCCTAGATACTTTATTTTTGGTGGTTGTTTTCTATTAAAATGTCTGGGTTCTTTGAATGTGTAAGGACATATTACAGGACAATTAAAAATATCACACCGACTTGTGTTTATGATGAGAAAAGGTTGCGGAAGAGACTAATATTAATAAAAAATAAAAGAAAAATATATATATACCAGTGTGTGTGTATATGTGTGTGTATGTATATGTGTGTGTGTGTGTGTGTGTGTGTGTGTATATGTGTATATATATATATATATATATATATATATATATATATATATACAAAAAATGAGAATATGGCAGCACCAACCTGTATAGGAGATGGGTGCCAAGGGGAAAAGCTTACCCAAAATACAAAGCTGTAAAGCAGAGCAGCACTCCAAAATTGTGATAAAAAGGATGTATTTATTCACCCATAAGTGTCGCCACTCAGGGATTATTGAGGATGATAGGAATCCACAATTCCTGACATGTCTTTAGTAAATAAATGCAGCTTCTAGCGCTATAGCGTGCCCTTTTCCTATTAATGAATAGTATGGCAACTGGGCATTACCATTTCTATTGCAGAAGTGCGTGCCCTGAGTGGGGACAGGTCGTCTTTAAAGAGAATCTGTCACCCCAATGTTGGATTTTTATCTACAGCTATACATGAGTAATACTGTAGATATAGAGTCCAGATCCCTATTGTCCCCTGTTCCCCTACTGTCAGCGATCAGAGCGGTGTTTAAATACATTATCAGGACTGGTGTGACGTCTGAACTGTGTATTTCAGTGCAGCTTTGAGTGCTGGCAGCAGGAAAATAAAATGGTGATCTGGACTCCTTATCTGCAGTACTAGTCATGTATTACTATAGCTAATCGTCCAGAATCAGTGACAGATCCCCTTTAATGCAGAATGACAAGAACACAATGGAGACCATTGTAAGTAGGCAGTTTCAGGTAGTGCGGCTAGACCCTCTGCTGGACCCTGTTATACTTAATGGCTCTAGTAGGGATTCCGCTTGCAGCCGGCAGTGCTTGATCCGGTGAATTCCGGCAGAGAAACTGGTGTAAAACTAGCCTAACAAATAGATGGTGGACCCAAGACATCTTTATCATGCATTATAGTAAATGGCAAGTTTCCTCAAAAAATCATATGAAAAGGGGCGATCATCTTGAACCAACCACTTTGAGTTCCTTCAATACAGTCAGTCTACACGTTCTAACACTCTAAATCCTAGTATAGTCATAACCTATGAACTTCTGGCCACCACTAGAGGGAGCCACGACTAGAGGTAGCTTACTTTTTATTTTTTATTTTAATGATTTCTTTGTTTTAAAACGTGCCTGCCACAACATTTAACTTTCAGGTTAGTTTACTCAATGGGGGGTCATTTATCAAGACCAGCTTTTTCTACTCTGTGCTGGACATCCCCTGCACCACCAGAGGATGTCCTTAAATAATGGTGTGCTTCTCGTCATAAATAAGGCACATCCTCTGGTAGTCCATGTGGCTATAATGAAATTTATGCCAGCTTTTTGCCATTTGTAGATTTCAATCATAAGTCATGGTGTAAATGATGATGCCACCCCTTTATTTGGAAAATGGTGAGGGCGCTTTAAAATCACCAATTGCAACAAAATTTAGTCTCAGTGGCATAAAAAAATTTGCATACTCGTGTTTTTTAGGTTTAATGCCCTCCCCCCATGTATCAAAAACTTGAAATCACTTTTCTGAGCAAAAAGCAGTTTCTATCTTTCTTCTCTTGCCAGTGACCATGAGTACAGGTTAAAAAAAAAGCACCTCCCAGTTTGAAGAAATGACATTCTGTAGACCATCTTGATGTGACAAGAATAACAATTCCGAATAAAGGCTTTTTACTGTAGTATTGACGTTCGTTGTAACTAGAGCTGGGCTTTTGTGGCCATCTGAAGACAAAAATCAATGGTAGCAGATGTCAGAGGTGAAAGGTAATAATTCAGGACAGGAATCCTAGGAATTAAGTATAAATATACACTGCGTGGAAGGTATGGAAGATAAGACACTGTTTGTATAGCATTCAACGTGATTGGCTTAGAGCAGGATGTGTGCCAGACGGGAGAGCATCAGATAAGCACAAGGGAAATATTGTCAGTGTGGGTGTTGGGATAATGAGGTCATTGCTTTAAAGGGGTTGTCCGCTTTTTACTATTGATGACCTTTCCTCAGGAGAGGTCATCAGTATCATATTGGTTGGGGTCCAACTCCCGGCACCCCTGCCGATCACCTGTTTGAAGTGAAGGCAGCGCTGCCTTCTCTGCTCCGTTTTTTTTCTGCTCGCTGCAGCAATTGCAGTGGTGAAAAGTGTGATTACAAATATGGCGTCCCCTTTCACTTCTATGGGATGGCTCTGTCTGTTCAAATGAATACTACAGAACTGTCCCATAGAAGTGATTGGGGACGCCATACTTGTAGTTACACTGCTCACCACTGCAATTGCTGCAGGTCAAGAAGTGCTGCTGATGAGCAGAATCGATTCACTCATCTCTAGTCTAGAGTTATCTAATGTGTATGGCCAGCCTTAAGCCTCGTTCACATCTCCGTGTCTGTTTGACGTGCGTGTTTTATCCGTGAAGATGTCGGTGAAGGATCCGTGTTTGGTCCATGTGACCTCCCCCCCCCTTTTTTTTTTTTTTTACACTCGTGTATCGTGTGTATTCCATGGACCCTGCTCGGCTGAAAATTTATTTCCAGAGCATCTCCTATTAGTGGTCAGTGAAAGAAATGGACGCAACACGGAAGCCATCAGTGTCGTGCCAGTGATTTTCTCAGACCCATAAACTTTGCGGACCAAAGTAGTGCATATCAGACAACTCAAAAAAAATTGTACGTGGGCTGTCTATGGAAAATGCAGACAGCCAACGTCAGTAAAAAAACGGAAATGTGAACTAGGCCTTACACAGGAATGCGCCAATTTACAATGGTCACTTATCATGACCATTCGCTAGTTTACGAGACAGCTTGAATCCAGCAAGAGATGAACAATAACGCTATCATTATTATTACTCTTCACAAATTTTACTGCCATTAAAAATCACAGTAATCTCCTACATACAGCAACATCTACAACCGGCATTGGCATCTAGCGCATGGCTCTTAGGAGGATTGTCCTGATGGAAATGTCCATCCAGTTTTTGCCGAGGGGAGATTTTGATGCACCTAATTTTTGACGAGGCTCAGGCCTTGTCATAAATTAGGTGCCTCCTCCGGCAGTCCGTGCGCCTAAACAGAAAACTGGTGGAAGTGAAGATAAATTTGTTGTAGCTGCCAAGCCCCTTTATGAAAAGTGCCAAGACGGCGTAAAAACTGGCAGATGCGACAATTTTTTTCACGCCACTTTTCAGGCATGTGGGAGATGATAAATCTGCACAATTGTGTGTAAAGGCAGTTTATGGATTACTTTATTTCATTACATGAAAATTCATTATTTTCCATAACCTGTTTTAGTGTTTCTGCTGATATCACCTTGTCGGTGTCTCGTAGCCAGGACAATTGGGTTACTGCAGTGGTGACCAGGGCATAACAATGCAGGTAATTTTTGTGGTTAGGAAAATTTTAAATATGGTTTAATAGCATGTGAACATGTATTCGTAAGATGTGGTGCCACGAGTAAACACATGGTAATGGCACATATCATCTTTTAGCTTTTGTTCCTGGAGGATTTGTCTGTTCTCCTCACATATTTATCTATGTAAATATACTCTGTGTAAAAACAATTCTAGAGCCTCTTTTACTAGAACTTTGTATTGTATTTGCCCCTCTGTTATTCTTCCTAGAAATGTAGTAGAATTTCATGATGGGCATCTTCTCTGCAGCAGAGTGAACAAATGCAGATTCAGTGGTAAATAAACTGAATGAACCGACAGTATGTGGCCTTTACTAGTGCCCATGAAAGAGTACTGGCACATTCACATGCGCCAACTGAGCAGTAATCGGAATGAACCGTTCCTTCCCAATAATTTCCTGCTCTTCAGTGGAGGCAAGAGCTGCAGTTACATGAAGCAATCACCTCCCCTGTGTGGGAACGAGCAATGGCTACTACAGTGTCTCATCCTCATACAGATTCATTGTTTTGGGCAGCAAATCCCTGTTTACACTGCATGATCTGCTGCCCACAAGCCATAATTTCACCTGAAAAGTATTTCCCCCGATGAACATCGACACCTTCACAATTAAGGCTACTTTCACACCTGCGTTCGATCGGATCCGTTCTGAACGGATCCGCTCATATTAATGCAGACGTTTGCATCAGTTCAGAACGGATCCGTCTGCATTATAACTTAGAAAAAATTTCTAAGTGTGAAAGTAGCCTGAGCGGATCCGTTCAGACTTTACATTGAAAGTCAATGGGGGACGGATCCGTTTGAAAATTGAGCCATAGTGTGTCATCTTCAAGCGGATCCGTCCCCATTGACTTACATTGTAAGTCTGGACGGATCCGCTCGCCTCCGCACGGCCAGGCGGACACCCGAACGCTGCTTGCAGCGTTCAGGTGTCCGCTCACTGAGCGGAGCGGAGGCTGAACGCTGGCAGACGGATGCATTCTCAGTGGATCCGCCTCCACTGAGAATGCATTAGGGCCAGACGGCTGCGTTCAGGGCCGCTCGTGAGCCCCTTCAAACGGAGCTCACGAGCGGACACCTGAACGCAGGTGTGAAAGGAGCCTAATGCCCAATAACAGTCTCATGTAAATGCTCCTTGCAGATGAGCGTTTGTCACGCTGTGAGTCCGCAGCGCAGCTCCCAGCACTGACTGGGTGGCATAGCATTATATTAAGTTATGATGCTATGTAACCTTACAGTTCTGGAATGTAATGGATAACACTGGCAGCAATATGTCAGTGTTATCCAAAACATTCCAGAACTGTAAGGGTTACATGGCATCATAAATCAATATAGTGCTATTTGACCCCCTCCCCCCCCCCCCCCCCTCCCCGGCAGCGCTGGGAGTTCAGGACGGGAGCTGCGCTGCGGATTTGCAGCATGACAAACGCTCGTCTGCAAGGGGCCTAAAGGGGTTGTCTCACTTCGGTAAGTTGCATTTATCATGTAGAGAGAGTAAAAACAAGCCACTTACTAATGTATTGTTGTTATCCATATTATGCACTGCTTGTTTCCATGGTTACAGACCACCTTGCAATCCATCAGTGGTGGTCATGCTTGCACACTATAGGAAAAAGCGTCAGCCTCTCTGTTGGCCGGGACCATGGGAGCGCACATTGGCTGGTGCTTTTTCCTATATTGTGCAAGCAAGGTCACCACTGATGGATTGCAGGCTGGTCTGTAACCATGGAAACGAGCAGTGTATAATGTGATAGAAAAATGAATCCAGTCAACAAAGGAAGCAATATGGATAATAACAATACATTAGTAAGTGCCTTGTATTAACTTTCTCTACATGATAAATGCCACTTACTGAAGTGAGACAACCCCTTTAAGGCTAATTTCAGACAAAAGTGTACACTGCAGAAAACACATGTAGGAGCATGATTTCCCATCCGGATTCTGCTCTTGTAACAGGATATCATGGTTTTATAATGATTTATAATACGGTGTGTCTCAGCCCGGCCTCGGATCTACTGAATTAGGGCCCATTCACACAACCGTATACATTTCTGTCCATATCCGTTCCACAAAATTGTGGAACGGATGCGGACCCATTCATTTCAACTGGGCCGCAAACTATGCAGACAGCACTCCATGTGCCATCTGCATCCATACTTCGTTCCGTGGCCCCACAAAAAAGATGGAACCTGTCCAATTCTTGTCCGTAAATGCGGACAAAAATAGGCATTTGTACACAGGAGAAGGACGTTCCGAAAAATGAGGAACGCACATGGCTGTTATGCATGTTTTGCAGGTCTGCAATTTGTGGACCGCAAAAATGGATACAGTTGTATGAATGACGCCCCTATACTGACATCATGCCATCAGTACAATGCAATAGATCTGAGGTCGAGCAGAGTAATTTTTCTTATTACTTTGCATTTTGACATTCCACTGTTAAGTCCTTATACACATGATTTGTTGCTCCAGTGTTTTATGTATCACAAAAGATGACAGAATAAAGCCTCATTCACACGGTTGTGGCTGTATTGCGGCCACACATAGTGGGTGAGCAATACACCGGCACTGGCCGCGTGCACCCCGCATCACGGATATGGACCCATTCACTTGAATGTTCCGCAATCTGGAAGGTCGGGGCAGAACGGAGGCACGGAAGCACCCTGGAGTGCTTCCGTGAGGTTCGTCCGTGCCTCTGCACCACAAAAAAGTAGTGCATGCAGTACTTTTTTGTGGTGCGGATTACGGATCCCATTCAAGTGGGTCCGGTCTGCAGCATGGGCCCAGCCAGCACACGTTCGTCTGGAGCTGGTGTTATTACTGCAAAAATGAGAATAAAACTGCAAAAGTGCAGAAAGCACATCAATAAAAAATAAATAAAGCAAACACAATGCAACACCACCCCTGCAAACACAGGATATATGAAGTAATGCTACTGTGTATTCACAATATAAAATGAATATGAGGTACTTGGCAAATATATTTTGAGCAAAATCATTTGTGCCCATCTACCACAGCAAGGTCACCTCTTTTTGGACAGGGAACCACTCTAAACTGTACCTCTTTTGGTGCCAACTGACTCCAATAAATTAAGGGAAGCAGGCTCCATTTATCAACTGGACCCAATCTGTATGCTACCTCTTTAGCAAAATCAAACAGTACTCTGCAAACACAGAATGTATGAACTAATGCTATACTCACTATATGAATAAACGTGAGGTACTCGGCAAATATATTTTGATCAAAATCGTTTATGGCCATCCACAACGGCAATGTGTTAAAAACAAAAAAAAGAACAAACAAAAACAAAAAAAAAAGATTTGTGAAAGCAGTATACATTTTTACAGAATTCTATGCGTTTCCACACCAGAAACCTTGTGTGCTTTTTGGTGTGGATTTGATGTGGTTTTACCGCAGATCTTACCCTCGTATTCAAAAGGGTAAAATCTGCACTAACGCTAACCACCAACATTAAAACCTCTGCTAGAGTTCATCGCCAGAGCACCACCCTGCCCATTCACTATTATGGGATCCGGGCTATTTCTGGCATAAGTGCTTGCACCGCTTTTTGTCCGGCCGAATCTCAACACTGGAAATGGGTCAGGTCCCATTATAGTGAATTGGGGTCTGGTGGGGAAAGGTAGTATCTAGCTATGCCGGATATGATGAACTCCGGCAGGCTGTCCTTCTTCCAGAACAGCCTGCCGATGCTTTTAACTCTAGTGTGAAACTAGCCTAAATACAAAACGCACAAAGAATTGACATTCTGCAGATTCCAAAATCTGCATGACAGGTCAGTTTCCGCATGAAAAGCAAAGTGCATGTGATCTGTTGAATCTGGTAGTGCAGGATCTAGGGAACGTTGGCAGGCCATTCTCTGCCAGAACAGCCTGCCAGAAACTTGTACTGAAATGTGAGCATAGCCGAATAAGAAAATATGCCCCAGTGTTGCTCTTTTGGGGGCACTAGTGAAGGCAGGGTCTATATGTGATAAGCTGTGCAATCATACATCTGTTTCTTCTGGAAGAGGTTGGGGAACATTCTTTTTAACATGTTTTTAATAGTGATTCAATAATAAAATATAATAATGACATGTTGCAATGGATTTAAAATGTCACTTATGTTTGAACATCATTTTATACTTCATTTGTTCAGAATTTCTGATTGAAGTGTGCCACAGGAAGCTGAATTATTTTGTGTTTTTTTTTGGGGGGGGGGGGGTTTTATGCAACATTGTAGAGCAGTTGGGGGCCATTTACTATAGCTCTACGACAGTTTTTATGGTGTATAAAAGTCAAAAATGTTGTTGCTGTTGGGCACACGGATGCGGACAGCACACTGATGACCTCCAAGTGTTTTTTTTGCTGGACATATGGAAATAAATGGATCCACATTCAATCTGCAAAAATGCAGATCAGACCCTGATGCATGAGGCCTTAGATGTGTGTTTAATCTTAATAGATTGGTCCATTCTTCCGCTATCAGGCTTTTCTTAATCTTAGTAAATGTCTTTCAACATGTGCTCTTCATTTAAAGATCAGCTGTAATGTTTCTATTAGTATTTTATTTTTTTGTCTGTTTTGTACATTTAATGATGAATTCCCATTTTTAAGATGCTTTATAAATATAATTATTTTGCTTTAGAAGGGTTGAACTCTTAGGGTCCATTCACACGTCCGTATGTGTTTTGCGGATCCACAGATTGCGGACACCGGCAATGTGCATTCCGAATTTTGCAGACCGCACATCGCAGGTACTCTTGTAGAAAATGCCTTTTCTTGTCTGCAATCGTGGACAAGAATAGGACAGGTTCTATATTTTTTTGCGGAACAGAAGTGCAGATCCGCGGATGCGGACAGCACATTCCGGCCCCATTGAGAATGAATGGGTCTGCACCTGTTCCGCAAAATTTGCGGAACGGATGCGGACCCAATTTGCGGACGTATGAATGGACCCTTAAAGGGGTTGTCCAGCTTTTTTCTGCTCCATTCCAACTTCACTGGTCTTGGATTCCCTGTAAACCTCTGGACAGATGAGGTCATGTGTGCCACTGCAGCCAATTATTGGCTTCAGCGGTGAAGTGAGCTAGCAGTGAAGTGCCACTTGGATACACGTCACTGCTGAGGTCAGCCACTTGGTGCAGTGGTGCACTTGACCCTGTCTGTTCATAAATTTGAAGGATGGGGACTGGAATACCAATGAAGAGAGCCAGGTATCCCAAAAGGTGCAGCAGGGAGCAAGTGACTGTGTTTTTTTTTTTTTGTTTGTTTTTCCCCACAGGTACAGCAGTCTGGAGTTGAAATTCAAAAAAGTAAAAAAAAAAAACTGCAACTCTTTCCGGAAAGAGTGGCAATGCCCTTTTGTCCAAGGGCTGTGTCAGGCATTGCAGCTAACTCCCATTCGAGAAAATGGGTTTAAAGTGTAATACCAGACACATCGTGAACAGAAGTGGTAGATTTATTTAAATTTTTTCTAGCCCTGGTCATCCACTTTAAGGTAGCTGTACACATCATTGTGTGCGCAGTATTGTGAGCAAGGTGATGCCCCTCATGGTTTCTGGTAAAGATATTCAAATTGGCTTTCCTAAATCTGATGTCGGCAGATGTTAATTTGCATATATTTTACCCAGAAATCCAGAGGAGCATTGTGTAGCCTACAACTGTTCACATATATCAGCTGGTCTCCATAATAGAAATAGTATCCACCCAGAGGTTCAATCTCCTCCTGTTCTATAAGGCTAGTTTCAAACCAGCGGTAAAGAGATCTGGCAGGCTGTTTCGGCAAAATCTCTCTGTCTGGCATTGCCCAATGCTACCTGAATGTCCCCTGGCCCAATTAACTATAATGAGGACTGTCAGACATCTATTCCCTGCCAGAACAGCCTCCCAGATCTGTTTACCACTAGTGTGAAACTAGCCTAGCCTAACTGACAGGTTCTCTAAGATCTGTAGTGGCCCCCTGCTACCTCAATTGTAGATTGTAGTCTAACTTGGTATTATCAATTGTTCCATATGTTAACAAATATCTTTTGACTTCACATGGAATACATGAGAAAGTCTGAAGTCTACAAATATGTCTTTAGATCATGAGGCTGGTATGCCTCGACTTGTATTAAAGCTCTCGGTAGGAATTACTAGCAAATGGTTAATTGTAGTGCTCACTGTGTATCTGGAAAACATACAGGCGAAACTCGAAAAATTTGAGTATGGTGCAAAAGTCCATTTATTTCAGTAATGCAACTTAAAATGTGAAACCAACATATGAGAGACTCGTTACATGCAAAGCGAGATATTTCAAGCCTTTATTTGGTATAATTTGGATGATTATGGCTTGTAGCTTATGAAACCCCAAAGTCACAATTTTGAGGTCCCCTTTGCTCAGGGGGTATGGATTAATTAGCTGACTAGAGTGTGACACTTTGAGCCTAGAATATTAAAACTTTTCACAACATTCTAATTGTAAGTTGCATTACTGAAATAAATGAACTTTTGCCTGATATTCTAATTTTTCGAGTTTCACCTGTATGTAGAGGAATCTTCATTACATCAGCTGTGGGTAGGTGAAACCAGGGGCATGGATTAGCCCTGGCTTTCTGCTTTGTGACTTATTTCTATTTTTTTTCACCATGGGCTTTTTTTGTTAGTGATATTCTAAAATATTTAATATGTATGTCAAAATGTTAGTATATGAATCATGTTTGAAAGCTGTATAATTTACTCCAATGTCGTCTAAAAACACAAATGTCAAAAAAGCTACTGTATTCCTGGCACCTTTTTCCCGTTTTCTTGTCCCTCATTGCCAGGCTGTAATCTAGCAGAGGTACAGCCAAGTGCTTACGGCTGCAGATCGAGCAAGCCCCACACAAACTGGCTTTTTGACTCTCCCTTTCAGGTTTGTCTGCTTTCTAGTAATGTCAGGCTTTTACTACAAGTCATGCACTACCAGCCATTATGGTTACCCTTAGAGATGAGCGAATTTCATATTTTGAAATTAGTTTGCGATTCGTTTACTGGTAAAAGCAGAATTGCGTTATGGATTCCGTTACCACGGACCAGAACGCAATTCTATGACTGAATGAATACCGGAATGCCTCTAAAGTGTGACCCGCACCTATCTGACATTGGGGGCATATCCTAACGATATGCCCCCAATCTCTGAGATGGTTCAACTGATCATTGGCCCATCTGAACACCCCCAATCAACTGAGAAATTGGCTAAAGCTTGTTTGGCGGATTGGATCTTTTTTCTGCAACCACAAAAATGCCACCAGCAAATCCAGATCTTTCAGCCCGATGAGCGAGCGTTTGCTTGTTCCTCTGGCAATTAGTTTCTGTAATGGGGTGCCTTCACATGGCAGATTTTGTGGCAGAAAATTCTGCGACTGAAAATTGGTTCCATTCACCTTAAAGGGTTTCTACCACTTCGGTGTCACATATTTAGCTGTCAGACACTAGCGATCCGCTAGTGTCTGCTCTGCCCAACCATCCTAATATAATTGCTTTTGGGGCAGCCGTTTTGCTAAAAAAAGAACTTTTATTAATATGCTAATGAGCCCCCATAGCACCTAGAGGCTCATTAGCATATTAATAAAAGTTCTTTTTTTTAGCAAAACGGCTGCACAAAAAGCAATTATATTAGGATGGTTGGGCAGAGCAGACACTAGCGGATCGCTAGTGTCTGACAGCTAAATATGTGACACCGAAGTGGTAGAAACCCTTTAATAGGGCTTGCTGAAATCCATGCACTTACTGCCCCATTCAAATGAATGGAACTGATTTTCAGTCGCAGAATTCCATTATGCAGAAAAGCGTAAAGGGAAAAACATGTCTTCCTCTTGAAATTCTTTCCCGTTGTGAAACCCCATCCATTTTCACAGCTCTGGACAGCCGTATGTGGGGTGGCTTTAAGTGCAAAATCTCTTGGCCTGAATGATTTGCTTTTAAAATCTTTAGGTCAAAGGTTTAGTGTCTAAAAAGCATAAATGGGCAATTAGATTGGGAAAAAAAGTGGATTTGAATGATCTTTCCAGGCTACCACAGTTTTTCTGTCAAATGTACTATTGATGATGATGATGATTTAAAGGTTCATTATGAAGAAAATGGCTTCAGGAAGTTTCCTTGCAAGAAGGTCATTAAGTTACAGCGACATCAAAGCATAAATTGAATTGTTTGTTGGTAGAATGTCTCCCTTTTACTAAGAATACTCCATCTTAAGTTATGTCGTGGTCTATGCGTAAGAGTAAATGAGTCATCAGAAAATTGTTTAAATCATATTTTTAAGTTATTTATTTATTTTTATTTTTTAAGCTTTCTATGTCACTATGTTTTAAAACTGTTCCTAAAGTCCCTGCAATTTTTGCATTGCTCACTAAGCTTCAGAATAGCCTAAGAATTTCTGTTCTGTATAGATCACTTTTCAGTAGTGACCTCATTATCACTACTACCAGGATTACAATAATCGGTAACACCTTTATATGTAAATAAATATCCAACATTCATAATAAGTGATATTCACAGCTTATCTGACCACCCCACCCCACCCCACGATTCACTCTGCACAAGTCACAGAAGGTCTAGAAAACCATCCCATACAAGTCAAAGACCCCTCCAGAGTATTCTGTAAATGCTGTTAAAGAGGTGGTCCTGTTTCAGGTTGAAACTGGATAACCATCTGGCAATGAAGAACGGGCAAATACTTACCTGCTAGAACCCATGCTGCTGCGCCAATTTTACTGGATGGGCTTTATTTACCCAGCTGCTGTGGTGACATTATGAGTAACAACATGTAACTGCTGCAGCCAATTGGTGGCCTCTTCAGGTCCATTGGTGCGGGAAGTGATTGGCTTCATCTGTCACATTTTGTCGACATCACATCACTTCTGCAGCTAAACAAATGAAGCCCAGCTTTAGAATCGGAGCAGGCTGGTAAGTACTTACCTGTTCTTCGGTGCAGTTTGATTCTCAAGATTATCCAGTTTCATTCTGAAACAGGACAAACCCTTTAACAACAGCTCAGGCAACATGGCTTCCCCCATAATATATTACATAGAAAATACAATTTAAAAAAATAACAGATTATACAAAGAGTGTGTGTTACTATCTGTTTTTTAATAGGCAAAAATGTAGGTGACACATTTCCTTAAAGGGAACCTGTCATCACGTTTATGGTGCCCATACTAACGGCATCATAAAGTAGAGACAGGGGAGTTGATTTCAGCGGCCTTTCATTTATAAGTTATAAGTAAGTGGTTGTCGAGAACCAACATCACAATCATTGCAGACTGGGCCTGGAAAAGAGTTCCGGCCACCTGAGAAGAGTCCTGGTTATTCATGGATTCCTGCCTACCTGCTGATGACTGAGTTTTCTCCCTTTCTCTCCAGGAGAGAACTGTCAATCATCAGCAGGTGGACAGGAGAGCAGGAGATTAGGAATAACCAGGACTCTTCTCAAGCCCTGAGCTGCAATGATTATGATGCTGGTTCTAGGCAACCACTTACATTTAGCTCATGAGTAGCACACCGCTGAAATCAGCATTTCTGTCACTATATTATGCTGCCCTCAGTGAGGTCAGCATAACGTTAATGGCAGGTTCCCTTTAAAGACTGAAAGGAAGTGACAAAGAAGGCACAAAAGTCTTCATTTGTGATGTGGTTAATCTTGTACACTGTACATGTACGTGAATTTCCTATTCTATATTAGGCTATTTTAACATCAGCAAAAACGCTTCTGTTATTACAATAACCGGCTGCATCCATTATATGAACGGATCCAGTTGGATTCTCTCTAAAATGTACAAGACTGTTTCGGCACTAACACCATTGCAAGTCAATGGGCGCCTGATCCGCTTTCTTTTGCATTTAGTTCAGTTTTGTCCCCATTGACCATTAATGGGGACAAAACTGAAGCGTGTTCCTCCGCTATTGAGATTCTATGACTGATCTCAATACCGGAAAGGGAAAGGAGATGTGAAAGTAGCCTTCTTCATATTACTATTATTTGTCACACTGACCAGGAGAGATGCAGTTGGGAGAGTAGGAAAGGCTTCCCTGATCACCCCATAAACAAGCATATTTGGCTCTGCCAAGCATACATGTTTATTTCAGTGGAGAAATGGGGATAGAACAAGGATTTGTACATGAAAATTCAACATGCCTGATCCTCATTTCCTCTAACATCTGTTCTCTGGAACATAAAGGTTTCAGCAAATGGCCTTAAAGGGGTGTTCCAAGATTTTAGTATTGACGGCCTACATAGCTCTATCCATTGTGTAACAGCCAGAGATGGTTACTGCTGCACTTCTCCCTTTTAAAGTCAATGGGAACAGCACTGCAGTGACCAGCTCCCATCGACTACACAATGGGCAGAGCTGTGTAGTTCCATCACGTTGCGGTGCTGGAGCTACTCAGAAGCAGCTGATCAACAGGTTTTGGGGAGTGGGACTCCTGACGATCAGAAATTGATGAAATATTAATGGCCTGTGCGACCATTAACAATGCAGTCTGAACAGTGCAGTCCTAATTGGTTTAATTGAAGCCCACTGCGGCTCGCACGGTTGAACCAAAGCGCGGCCGCGTTGCAGTAGTGTTATCACCACACAATGTGGTCATACTGTAAGTAGCAAGGATAGAAATGACAAAGCCTGCCATATGGATCTTATGTGATATGTTGTACTTGTAGGTCATGTGCCTAATTCACCTGGAATCTAGTATTCCAGTGATTTGGAGGTGTAATATTGAAGATCTACGAAGGATGAAAAAGTGGGATAAGAATGAGAGGGTTAGGGCTGGCCGGAGTGTCTGCTGCATCTCCTGGACTGACCACGGCTCCACTAACCCTTCATTATAGTATTTTTTTTGGTGCAGTCAGTTTCTGTCTGATTGTGGGTCTAATGTACTGTGCTCACATCATGTATACAGTAGACCTGCGATTTTCATATGAACTGACTGTATCATAAATCACTATGATGCAGTCAGTTCAGATCAGGGGATCTGTAATCAGTCCGGGAGATGCGGCCAACACACAGACCGTGTTTCCCGTACCCAGGACGGCCGTGTAAATCCATTCTTAAAGGGGTTCTGCAGTTCTTTTAAACTGATGATCTATCCTCTGAATAAATCATCAGCCTCTGATTGGCAGGGATCCAACACCCGGGACCCCTGCCGATCAGCTGTTTGAGAAGGCCCAATGACATCACGACTAGTATCACTGGCCTGGGTGCGGCTAAGCTCCATTCAAGTGAACAGAGCTTGGCCCCACCCAGGCCAATAATACTAGTCGTGATGTCACTGGGCCTGAGGGCGCCACTGCCTTTTCAAACAGCTGATCGGCAGGGGTCTCGGGTGTTGGACCCCCGCCGATTTAGATGCTGATGATCTATCAGTTTAAAAGAACTGCAGAACCCTTTTAATGTAATGTAAAGCACCAGTGTAGTACGGGCTCATGCACACAACCGTTGGATGTTCTCCGGTCCGCAAATTGCTGATCCGCTAGACATGAATACCAGCTGTGTGCATTTTGCAGTACGGAAAGGTCCCCCGCCCTTAATAGAACATATCCTTGTCCGTAATACGGACGCCATAAAAAAAACTGAAGGGACATGGGGAAAAAAACAAGTTTGTAATGAGTGCAGCTATATATTTATGGTCTTACTGAGATTTCTATATTTATTCTTGCATTCCACAGTTTTGTGAAGGATTAGCAAACCTGAAAAACTGTTTTTCTTGCTGACGTCTTTGGCCTTAGGAAAATTCTTTCCAACTACCAGTTTAGGCAAGACCAGCCTGCTGATATTATACTTTAGTGGGACTGGACCTCAGATGTCTATTTAACAGATTGCATTTACCTGGGGTTTTAGGTAGAGTGTCTCTCAGAATGTTTAGGTGCAAATGGTAACAGTATATACTGCATATACAGTGGTGCTTGAAAGTTTTTTTTACCCTTTAAAATTTTCCACATTTCTGACACTGAACAACAGTGGCATGGCAGGATTGCAAGGAGAAAGCTGCTGCTCTCCAAAAAACATTGCTGCCTGTCTGCAGTTTACTAAAAATCGCTTGGACAGAAGGCTATTGGAACAATGTTTTGTGGATGCATGAACAGAACAGAACTTTTTGGTTTGAATGGGAAGTATTGTTTGGAGAAAGGAAAACAATGCATTCCAACATAGAAACCTCATCCCATCTGTTATACATAATGGTGGTAATATCATGCTTTGGGCCTGTATTGCTTCATTTGGGTCAGGATGGCTTGCCATCATTGATGGAACAATGAATTCTGAATTATACCTGTATATTCTAAAGAACAATGTCAGGACATCTGTCTGTGAGCAGAATGTGGGTCCTGCAGCAAGACAACAACTCTAAACACACAATTCGTTGTACCAAACAATCGTTAAAGATGAATAAAGTTAAAGTTTTGGAATGGCCAAGTCAAAGTCCTGACCTTAACCCCTTCAAGACATCCGCCATAAATGTACTGCGGATGTTGGGTCTTTAAATATGGTTTCATAGAGCAGACACATGTCCACGACTGGCGGTAATGCCAATCACAGACATTTAACGTCTCAGATGCCATGGTCAAAAGTGACTACGGCATCTGAAATCCTGGAAGCGCGTGCTTTATGGACAGGAACGCCCCCCCCCCCCGGCTGAGACCGGGGAAGGGGTTCATTCAGAGCAATGAGCCAAAGCCTGTATTAGGCTTCCAGGAGCATTACTTGTATATTACAATTCAGGTCAGCAGGTGGTAGCACTGAACTGTACTATACCTATTTCCATAACGGATAATGGAGAAAATTCCATTACCCTATACAAATTGCAATCTGAAGATTGCATGTTGTGGTCCACTTAGGGACCTAATAAAAAGTAAAAAAAAATTGTATATAAACACCCCCCTGTCCTCAAAATCTATATACTTCAACAATAAAATAAAACATAGGCGTGAAAAATGTCTATAATATTAAAATATAAAAAATACGTATCCCATATGGTGACAGCGAAATGGAAAAAAAAATGTGGCCAATTTGCAGGTTTTTTTTATAACTTTATCTCCCCCAGAAAAACTTGAATAAAAAGTGGTATTATCAAAAACTACAAAATGAGCCCTCACACATCTCCATTCACATAACTATAGGTAAAGGTTATGAGGGTCAGAATATGGCGATGAAAAGAAGAAATTAATTTTGTCAAAAGCTTTTATGTTTTGGGTTTTTTTTCACTTAAGAAAAACTGTACATATGTGGTATGGCTATAATTGTACTGCCCTTGAGAAGGAAGAGTACAAGTCGCAACAAAACCTGTAAAACTAAAGAGGAATTGCTTTTGTTTTTTATTTTTATTTTTTTTATCAAATTCTACCTCATTTGGAATTTTTCCCTGCCTCTCACTAAATTGTAAACCATATTAAACAGTGTCAAAAAAACAAGACCTCATGAGGCTATGTGAGCAAAAAAATAAAAAACGTATGGCTCCAGAAAGGCAAGAAGCGAAAAAAACGCGAAAAACGTAAAATCGCTGTGTCAGGAAAGGGTCAATCTAAAATGTTTTGGCAGGACCTGAAGTGAGCCGTTAATAGGAGGAAACCCAACAGCATAACAGAGCTGGAGGTGTTTTGTACGGAGGATTGAGCTAAAATTCCACCAAGCTGATATGCAGGACTAATCAACAATTGCCGGAAAGGCTTAGCTGCAGTCACTGCTTCTCAAGGGGGTTACACCAGATACTAAAGGCAAAGGTTCACATAATTTTGCCACTCAGACATGTGATATTGGATCCTTTTACTCAATTGGATTATTTTCTTCTACCACAGAATAGCTGACTTAGTGGGGTGCAGGGTGTTGGACCTCTGATCAGATAATGATGACCTCTTTTGGAGGATAGGTCATTACTTGTATAGGGTTGGAAAATCACTTTAAGCCCTGCTCCTTGGTCTACCCGGGATTACCTCCAACATGTTCACTTTGGCTTGCACAATCCACCATACTGTAGCATAGCTAGACAGATTCAGGTCAGGGAAAGCTTGGTAACACATTATGTGGTGCTGTAGTAAGGGTTGCTAAATTCTAAGTCTACCTAAGTAAACCTCCCTACTCATTCCTAAAAAGTGCTATAGCTAGAGAAATTTCGGGGTCCTGGGAAAGCTGTGTTACCACTAGGTCATACTGCCATATCGTGCAGAATACCAAATCTACCAAGATAGATCCCTCTCCTCACTGCTAAATAGTGGCATAGCTAGGCAGATTTACTTTTCAGGGTGCTAGGAAACCTGGGTTACCACCATGTGGATCTGCAATAGAGAATGCAGAATACTAAGTCTACCAAGATAAATCCTCCTCCTCATTCCTAAATAGTGCCATAGCTTGGGAGACTTCAGGGCCCTGGGAAAGCTGGGTTACCACTTTTTTTAAATCAAATATAAGGATGTTATTTTCCCCTTTTCTTTGTATATTTGAGAATGAGTAATACTTCTTATTGGCTATTGGAGGAGATTTACAATGCTAGCTTTCAAGATTGCTTGGTGTGAGAACAAATGTAACAGGACACTTATTTATGCAGAAAGTTACCCTGTAAATTTTATGTTTCAGGCAGGGAAAACATGTTATGAAAGGTGGACTAATTTCATATTTTGCAGCAGCCTTCTTCCCTGATATTCTATAGTGAAGAAGCATTTGTAAATGTATTGTAATGGATGCACCTGATCATGAAAGTTCAGATGTCCACCAGGGGTGGGTCAGATGACAACCTACCTTAACTACAACATGCCATGTACTTAAAAAAAATAATTTAAAACGGCATATGTTCTCATGTGCCCCCCACACACAGTTTGTTTGCATTCCAGACCGAAATAACCAAGAATACAGTCTTGTGTTGGACAGTGGACATTATTCAGTAGCTAATACCTTTTGTGTGGAGAAAAACAAGAAAGGGTAATATAAAAGTAATAGCGTTCATTTTGCCCTTTTATAAATCTCCTTTTTGTATTTCTCTTAACTGCGCAAAGGTTTCTCTCCGTAGAAAGCTTGGCCTCTGGGCAAAAATTTATAAATGGAAACAACTCTCCTCGTCTTCCCACAGCATGCAGTGCAGTAGCATTAACTAGGGTAATTTCAATGATCTTTGTTTTTTTCTTTTTTATGTTCTGTAGGACGTGTTCACATCTGGAGTTACCAGATCAAAGAGAGGAAGCACTTTTTATAGAAGATTATGTTGGTCAGCTAAATACCTCCTCAGTGTTACAACATAAATTAAAGGGGCCCTAGATAGCCCTGGTCATTACCTGTGACCTGGGAGTTTCAGAATCGCATCATGTTTTCCTCAAATTCAATAGTGAAAGTTGAAGAAAGATAGAGAAAAAAAACTCCTATATAGATAGATATGATCTTTTTGAGGTAGAGCTACTAATACTTGAGCAGTAGCAAGATCTGATATTATGCAATAAGTCGACCTGAATCACGGCTACAGCGCATACAGTTTTATAGAAATCCAAAGGTTCATTTACTGCCAATCTGTCCCATTTTCGCCTGGAGAAACTCTGGGGGAGAGGGTTGCGTAGTCAAGGGGTGGTGCCTAACAATCTTTTTAAAATAAAACTGGAAATGCAGCCATTAGAAACGGTTCCCAATGAGAGCTGCGCAAACCTGCACTCTCGACCTAATTATTAAAGACTGTATCTCCGGTTTTATGGCAGCTAGCACCGCTGTCCTGCTCTTATTTAATTGTAGCCTGAGATAGTGTGGGGGGACAGGCTGCAGTGAGGAGAGCCACAGATCCTCTCTCCCTGAATAAAGCCTCATTCACACGTCAGTGACTGTGAGCCAAAACCAGTACTGGAGCCTCCGCAGACATAAGGTATAAGGAAAAGATCTGCACCGGTTCTATGTCTAGACCACCACCTGGTTATGGCTTACAATCACTGATGGAAATCACTGACCGAGCACTTACTATGTAAATGAGGCATGACTGTATATGTCCCCAAGGGAAGGGTGACTTCTGTGCATGTTTTCAGTCCCCCCTTCCCCCATTAATGAGAGACCATACTTTCTCTTTGGTTGTCACATATGGGAGGTCTTTTATTTCCAGGAAAGGTAGTGACAAAATGAGTGCTTGCCCTTTCATCACCGCTCCGTACTTAATTCACCCATTTAGCAGTGCTTCGACACAGACGTTTACCAGTGTCTGGATCACAGTGTCAAATGGGTCACACCAAACACTTGCATCCCATTGGGGCGGATTGGCCATAGACCTTACAGGGAAATTTCCCGGTGGGCCAATGCCCAGGGGGTCTCCTGGGCCCTCCTCACAGCCAGCAGGTGGACATTTTTGGGGATGTATTTTGTGATGGACTGTGGTGTTTGGCTCTGTTGAGGTGGTATAATGTGCCACAATATGGTATTGCTGGCCCTGCCTTCCATCAATTTGGACTCGACTACAAAATGGGGCGACTTTTAGTATTTTTTTCCAGGGCCACTTTAAGTTCCCTGTCCGCCCCTGCATCTCACACTCTCACACACACACACACACACACACACACACACTAACGTTAATATCATTACCATTTTACAATGTCCTGTCCATACCTGATCTTTACCATACAACATGCAGATTGTTTCTCTAGTGATACCAGTTACACTCAGCAATAATATAAAAAAAAAAAAAACATTTTAGCTCACTGTCTGTCACCATAGACAATCACTTTCAATTAGTTGTACAAAACAAATCACTATGGCATACTAGGGTAAGCTGGGTAACTGCACAGGGCTGCAGCACTGAAATAGCCTCAGGATAGGTCATCAATATCAGATTGCCAGCATCCACCATCCCCCCCACCCATTATGATCAGCTGTTTCCTTGCAGCACTAGTGCTGACACTATACAGCTCAGTTCATTGTGTAGTGGACAGAGCTCGTAACTGCAGCTCTGCTGCTATTTGAAGTCCATGGCAGCAGTGCTACAGTTACCAGCTCCATGCACTACACTACTCGGTGGACTGAGCTAGAAGGAAACAGCTGGTCAGCTGGCGTGTGAGGACCTCTGCTCATATGTTATTAAAGCGTTTCCTGAGGATAGGCCATTTGTATTAAAATCCTGAACAACCCCTTTAATATAAGAAAAGCTTAGATATTATTATTTTTTTTTTTTTCATGTCCATTTTGCATATTTAGTGTCACATGAAAAATATTCTGCAGTTTCGAAAACAGCACCTGGATATGAATACTCTTATGATTGCATGTAATTAAAAATGTATCCTAGCCACTGAGTTATTCAATAAAATGTATCTGTATAGCGCCACCTGCTGTTTGTTCTTTTTCTTATTTCTTTGTCCTGCTCACTGAGAAGGCCGCACACGCTCAGTTTCATCCTTCAACTGCCTCCTGAGCTGTGATGGGGAGAGCATGTGCAATGAGCAGGATTTGGGTACACTGACGACACGTATGCAGTGGGTCAGGATATGGGTGGCTAATAGTCTATAGTTTGTTTGTGATGCCAATTGCAGTGTGCGCAGGGCCCTCCCAAGGTGTTATAACGCACGTCCCAGGTTAGGAATGCCAGCGTGGTGTAATTGCCTATAATGTCTCTGTATGGTGATGATAATGGTGTCAACGGTGTCTCCTACCTGGGTACGGCTGGACTCCTGGCTCACTTGCAATAAATTTTAGTGTAGTGATAGTAGGAGTAATAGAGGAATTTTGCAGCAGAAATTATGTCAGACCTTTAGATGAAGTTCAAACTTTTCTTTTCTGATAACTGGTATCCAAGCAGATTACAGCTTTGGTCTTTGGTCCCAGCAGGGGTTGGCAATCGTTGGCAGGAAGGCAGGAATAAATCTTCTGCACTATCAATCTGGAACTTGCAGGATAAGGCCTCATGCACACGACCGTATTTTGTCTCCGTGTCCGATCCGTTTTTTTTTTGCGGATAGGATGCGGACCCATTCATTTCAATGGGTCCGCAAAAAAACGCATCAGTATGTCCGTTCTGTTGCTCCGCCCAAAAAATAGTGCATGTCCTATTTTTTTCTAGTTTGCGGACAAGGATAGGCATTATTACAATGGATCCGCAATTTGCGGACTGCAAAACACATACGGTCTTATGCATGTAGCTTAAGACTCTGCTTAGTAGCTCTGTAACTGTGGAATTTAGCTTCTGCACTTCTCTTTATCTTCTGCTTTGTGAGGACTGACTAGCTGAGGAGGAATATGACTTCTCCTAAGTCTCTGGACTTTACTCACAGATATATTCTCAGGGAATGCTTTCGTCCTGGAACTCTGTAGGTTGTCTGCTTTTTTGTCATCCAGCTGAGGCTGCAGGGCTCAGTCTGGGTATTTGATCAATGTCTCAGCCGAGACAAGATCCTGGCTTTCTTCGGTATGCAGGGGGACTCCTGAACTCTATCACACAGCCTTCCCTAACAGGGGTGGCTGGCACACTGAACCTAACTTCCTTCCCCTCCCGTACTGCAGGATGGTGGGAAGAGTCCACACCTCCACAGGGGTGGGGTGGAGGGCTGGGTAAGCTGGAGTGAACCATTCCAGCCTAGATACACTAAACTAAAACTAGTTCCTTACCAATGCATTGCTGCCACCTGCTGGTGAACATGGAAAATTACAAGGACATTTACATTTAACATAGTTTTAAATGCACAGTTGTGAAGATATGAGCAAAATCATATCTAATGACAATGTAAAGGCACTTAACAGATAGTAGAGGGGTAGAGGCGTGTCGTAACACAACTCTGGGGTGTTACACATGGACACACCCCCTTATCTGCAGCAGAAAAGACACTTCCTTTGGCTGAGTTCACACGGGCGAGATTTCCGCGCGGGTGCAATGCGGGAGGTGAACGTATTGCACCCGCACTGAATCTGGACCCATTTATTTCTATGGGGCTGTGCGCATGAGCTGTGATTTTGACATCACTTATGCGTTGCGTGAAAATCGCAGCATGCTCTATATTGTGCGTTTATCACACAACGCAGGCCCAATAGAAGTGAATGGGGCTGAGTGAAAATCGCAAGCAAGTGCGGATGCGGTGCAATTTTCACGCATGGTTGCTAGGTGATAGTCTATTCACTGTATTATTTTCCCTTATAACATGGTTATAAGGGAAAATAATAGCATTCTGAATACAGAATGCTTAGTAGGTGATCAATTGAGGGTTAAAAAAAAAAATAACTCACCTTCTCCTATTGATCGCGTAGTTGCCGGTCTTTTCTTTACTTCTTTAATGATGAGCTGCCGGCTAAAGGACCTGTGGTGACATCAGATCACATGCTCCAATCACATGGTCCATCACCGTGGTGATGGGGCATGTGATCTGACGTCACCACAGGTCCTTTAGCCCACAGCTCATCATTAAAGAAGTAAAGAATAGACCGGGAACTACGCGATCAAGAGGAGAAGGTGAGTTAATTATTATTATTTATTTTTTTATCCCTCAATTGATCACCTACTATGCATTCTGTATTCAGAATGCTATTATTTTTCCTTATAACCATGTTATAAGCGAAAATAATAACATCTACACAACACCGAACCCAAACCTGAACTTCTGTGAACTTCATTGCACCCGCGCGATAAAAACTGAACATCGGAACGCAATTGCAGTCAAAACTGACTGCAATTGCGTACCTACTCTCAGGGGTTTGCCGCAATATATCGGGACTCATCCGGACCTAATCCGAACACGCTCGTGTGAACCCAGCCTTTGAGTTGTCAGCTTAATATAAATCTGGCAGAGCAATGAATGGGGAGATCTCAGGATCCATGTGAGGTACAGGGCTGGTTCTAGCTTTGTCATGTATTGTATTATATGATGTCTGATTTTCATTCTTTACACTAATTATGGGAGAACCCCTTTTAAGTATTTTATTTTGTTATGACTGCAAAGTAAGAAGCCACATCCATTTCACACTCCATTTAAACTCAAATGTCGGAGTGTCATTACCAGATTCGTGTTTCTATAACTTGGCTCAAGTTAAAAGCATTTCTTCTTGTATTACATGGGCAGTTATTCACTTTAATGGACGGTATGTAATGCTTAATTTCCCCTGCAGTAGTCTGGCTGGTTTTGGCTTGTCCAGTTGATTAGAAAGAGATGGGAGAACCTGGACCTGTAGCAATCGGCTGATCAGTGGTTGGTTGTTTCATTTTAAAAATGTTTAAATAGTAGTTTTTATAATTTCTTTAAAACAACCCATGGCTAGATGTCTTGTTAGGGCAGAAGATTTGATTAACGGTTCAGGGGTGCACGACGTTTCCTGACTGAACCAATGACGAGGGCCGAAATTAAAATTTAAAGATGTATTAACAACTGAAATATTGTACTTATGGCATATTGAACACACATTATATACCATTAATGTCTAGTTACACTTCCAGGACTCCCATCTAATGGGAGAAATACATGAAAAATACATGTGAGCAGCCACAAGACATAGGCATACATGTCTGTTACCAGATGGTTGGGGGCCACACAGAATGGTATCAAGGGCCGCATGTGGCCGCAGGTTGTGCACCCCTGGATTAACCAGACCTAAAACCTGCCTCCAACAGTTGCTCTTTGCCACATTGTAGACATTTCTGATTTGGTCTAGAAGAAGTTTAACGTATCTTAATAAGAATGTATAGCTGTGAGTGTCCCTCTTCCAGAGAGATGATGGAAGATCCGATTCCAATGTTTCTCTAGGAAAGTTCTCAAAACATGGTTCACAAAAACTATATTAGTCACCACACCTGTTCTTCTGCTCAAAGACCAAGCTATGGTAGGCCCCCCTGTGTTTTCGGGTGTTGAAGTATTTCAAGCTTCAGAGAAGGGATGGTTGTTCCTCCCTTCAAATCTCAAAAATGTGCATTAAAGGCTCCTGATATTGATGATCTTTTCTTTGGATAAGTCATTAATATCAGAATGGTAAGGTTTTGACACCCGCACCCCCACCATTCACTGCAGCCTCTGATCCTGGCACTAGCACCTTCAATGGAATAGAAAGCTCAGCTCCTGTTCACTTCAGAGCTGCATTAACCCAGCACAGCCACCACACCGTGAACGGTAGATAATTCATTTTGCTGGCTTGATTCAATTTTCCTTCACATTATACTCTGCTCATTTTCAGTAGTTACAACCCCCCTGTAGTAGCGCTTGCACACTTTAAAAAAAAAAGCAATTTTTTTCCTATAGTGTGCAAACACGGTCACTGCCCCTGGACTGTAGGATGGTCGTAACGCTTGGATACAAGCAGTATATAATGCGATGGAAAAATGAATCAAGCCAGCAAAGGAGGCAATATGGACAATAACATTACATTAGGACGTGCCTTAACTTTATCTACATGATAAATGCCGCTTGCTGAAGTGAGACAACCCCTTTAAAGGGAAGCTGTCAACTAAAAAACGCATATAAAACCGCCAGCATTACCTTATAGTAGCCCCCAGTCTGTTATTAATAATGTGTTTGATCCGGTAATCTGATGCTCCATTAGGGTGGCCACTGACTTCACCCTGGAAAGCAGGACCTCACCGGCCACACCCACAACACCCCAAAATACGCCTCCAAACCATGCGACACCCCCCTCACATCTGTGAAGCCACACCCCCACAGCCTGCCGGAAAAACACAGGGGAGGAGAGGGAAGAACTTTGTGAATGGAAGGAGAGCAGGGGCAGCCGGGTGCTTCTCTCCCCCTCAGTCAGCCACAGGGAGCCATGTCTGCGGCTCTAGTGACTGACTGGAGGTGAGAGAAGCCTCGGTCAGTTGCTGCAGCTCACGCTCAGACAGCACAATGCTGCTGCCTGAGCGTGAGCTACTGAAAGGGAGGACATCCCTGTCTCCGTCCAGGCACTGCGGCAGACGGAGGACAGGGAGCCTGAAAACCGGACGTCTGGCCACCCTATGCTCCATACATGACAAAAGCAATGTTTTAAGCACCATCAGCGCTATTTTGACAGTCAGCCTGAAGTCAAGGGGGCAGCGGCCTCCTTGTTTCAAGTCAAGATAAGCACGCCCCCTAACCATCCTCTCTTGTGTGTGATTGACATCCTGCAGTGCGGCCTGGGATCGTGTTAGTCTCGTACATGAACGGTGCTCCTTGTTACTGTGCGATCCCCTCTCGACTCCCGCAGTTATCCGGGTTTCATCAGCACACCGCGCATGCGTGAGACTTGCGTGATCCCAGGCCTCACTGCAGGATGTCAATCACACACAAGAGAGGATGGTTAGGGGGCGTGCTTATCTTGACTTAAAGCAAGGAGGCCGCTGCCCCCTTGACTTCAGGCTGACCGGCCAGATAGCGCTGATGGCGCTTAAAACATCGCTTTTGTCATGAATGGAGCATCAGATTACCTGATCAAACACATGATTAATAACAGACGGGGGCTACTATAAGGCAATGCTGGCGGTTTTATATGCGTAGGTGACAGGTTCCCTTTAACTTTCCACAGACTGGATTTATGCTGGTCCTCCCAAAGCAAGGTTTCTTTAACCCCTTCAGGACCCTGAGATTTTCCATTTTTGCATTTTTGTTTTTCACTCCTCATCCTTCCCATAGTCCTAACTTTTTTATTTTTCCATTCACATAGTCTTATGAGGGCTTCTTTTTTGCGGGACAAGTTGTAATTTCTAATGGCATCATTTACGGTTGCATGTAGTAGGAAGCGGAAAAAAATTCCACTTGGGGTAGAATTGGGAAAAAACGCAATTCAGATTTTTATTTATTTTTTTACACTGTACACTATGCGGTAAAATTGACCTGTTATCTTTATTCTCCAGGTCAGTACGGTTACAACGATACCACACTTGTATAATTTTTCTTGCTTTTTAATACTGAAAAAAAATTAAAACCTTTTGAGGAAAAAAAATTATAACCATATTCTGACCCCTATAACTTATTTGTAGTTATGTATACAGAGCTGTTTGAGGGCTCATTTCTTACAAAAAAAATTATTTTATTTTTTTATAATCTTTAGCCTATATAGCCATCATTGAACACTTAATTTTCAATATAACAATACAATGCTGCCACCTAGTGACATGTATTGGTATATTCCTGAAATAGGCTCCGAACCTGCTTGAGGCTTCAGGCTCTTTCAGAGATGTAGATGGCTCCCTGATCTCAGCCGGGAACGCTGTTACCAGAACGGAAACACGCGATTTACGCTTCCGGACTGATCAGATGCCGTGGTCACATTTGACCACGGCATCTGAAGGGGAAAATTTATGCGATCAGCCTTATGGCTAAAGGTATTTGGGAATATGTTTATAATAAAGTAATATTTAAGTATTTTCTTAATTCCTGGAGAACCACCTTTAATTAAAAAAAACCTGCAACCCTCTTATAGCTGCAATCGAAAGCCTGATTATAGAGTAGCAGACATGTAGGTCTATCAAGTGGCATTTTATAACCACAAAACAGGCCCGGTGCTTTTGCACGTCAACTAAGTAATAAGTAAATAAGAAAAATAGAGACTTGAATTCTATTATTGGTTAGATCCTGATGGTCCTAAGCCTTTCACAGTATAGCGTCCCCATCTTTGAAGTGAAGAACTTTACCAAGAAATGGGCACTGTGAACAACCCGGCGGCAATAGTTTTGTGGGGACCCTGTAAACCCTCTCAGTAAAGAACAGTGGAAATAGCATCTCCTTGCTCCTTACCATCTACTCTTCCAGGAATTCCAATAATCCAAAGATTATTTCTTCGAAGGTACAGTAATTTTTTAGATCTTTGATTTTTGACATTAGGGCGGCGGCTCCTTGTATAGACTTCTTAGTCCTTTTTCATCCTCAGTAGAAAAGTGTCTGCTCTCCGCTGCACTAGTGTGCCCTCTGACCTCCGCTGCACTAGTGTGCCCTCTGACCTCCGCTGCACTAGTGTGCCCTCTGACCTCCGCTGCACTAGTGTGCCCTCTGACCTCCGCTGCACTAGTGTGCCCTCTGACCTCCGCTGCACTAGTGTGCCCTCTGACCTCCGCTGCACTAGTGTGCCCTCTGACCTCCGCTGCACTAGTGTGCCCTCTGACCTCCGCTGCACTAGTGTGCCCTCTGACCTCCGCTGCACTAGTGTGCCCTCTGACCTCCGCTGCACTAGTGTGCCCTCTGACCTCCGCTGCACTAGTGTGCCCTCTGACCTCCGCTGCACTAGTGTGCCCTCTGACCTCCGCTGCACTAGTGTGCCCTCTGACCTCCGCTGCACTAGTGTGCCCTCTGACCTCCGCTGCACTAGTGTGCCCTCTGACCTCCGCTGCACTAGTGTGCCCTCTGACCTCCGCTGCACTAGTGTGCCCTCTGACCTCTGCTGCACTAATGTGCCCTCTGACCTTGTAAAGGTTCTGTTGTATAGTGAGAGTTACTTCCTCATATTCTCCTCCTGTAGAAAATGGAATTCAGCTAGGAGTGCAGCGATGGCTTTGACTCCACAGGTGTTTCACAGAATTTTTCCAATAGTCATTTTCACAGAAGTAATAAGATTCCATTTTTGCAAGATAAGGTGGCCAAATAATAGCAATTGTCAATTTTTTTTTATTATTTATACATTTTAGTTTATGATGGTAGATTGTAAGCCCTTGCGGGCAGGGCCCTCTCTCCTTCTGTACCAGTTTGTAACTCGTCTTGTTCATGCTTATAGCAGTTGTCTGTATTATGTATGTATACCCCTCATTATATCTACAGCGCCATGGAATTGATGGTGCTGTAATAATAATAAATAATGGTGACTATGCCATATTTATGTAATTTTTATATTTTGTGTTACCATATCCTAGAATCCGTAACCTTTTTATTTGTCTGTTCAGGGAGCTGTATAAGGGCATGTTTTTTGTGGGCTGAGTTGTAGTTTCCATTGGAGCAATTTTGGGGTACGTTTTATGTTTGTTACAGTATTTTTTATGGAGTTAACCATATGGATTAACTTTTATATGGGTTGATATGATGTGCCAAATATTTATAGCTTTACTACTTTAGTATCAAGGAATTCCTTTTTTTATTTTTATTTTTTAGATTCCTTAATGTAAATCATGTAATTGTAGTGAACCCGCACCATATGCATGCATGCCAGCTGTGTAATACAGCTGACACCCAGTCACAATGACATAGATCAGTTCGATAGATGCTGTGGTTTATAGTGACTGCAGCATCTGAGGGGTTACACAAATGGAAGGCTATAGTAAGCTGCCTGTTAAGCCCTACCAGTGACAAGGCTTAATAGGTTAAAATTCCCAAAGACTGTAGTATTCTACATCAAGCTGCGTAAAATAATGCCTCACCTGGATGTACAGTTGCGTCAAAGGGCTGGAATGAGTTAACAAAGTCGCCTGTTACCTCATGATCGCCCCTGCGACGTACTAATGTCATGTAAAAAAGGGGCCTAACAAAGGCCTCATGTCTGCCATGTGTATTGGCCTATGAGGCCTAATAGGTTGCCTGTCAGTACTGCAGTGCATTATTGGAGCGATCAAAGGATTGCACAGTAAACAGTTTATACAAAAAATAATTCAAAAGGTTTAAAGTCAAATAAAACTGCCTGCTTTGAACACCGCTTTCACAATTTACCTATAGAAGGCAGCTACATAAACGCACAATTTTATAGAGAAAACCGTTTTCAAATGTAGCTTTCCATTTCTCAGTGCTGTAACAGATCCTATTACAGTTGCTCCATGGCGTGACCTCTTTCTTGTCCTCTTCCTTGTTTTCTTCCTTGTCTTGACTCTGAAACTGTAATTCCTTGTTGAAATGTTGTCTGTCTAGTTTATCCATTTCATGTGTGTGTGTGTGTTTTTTTTTTTTTCCTTCGTTTAAAACCGCACTACTAATGCATGTGTTTTATGTGTTCAAATAGCAATTCCATCCAGAGATCCAAAGTCCTGTATCATTTCATTGGTTTCATTCAGTTAGTTACAAGATTTCCTGCAGCAGAATTGCATTCGGAAATTGCAGAAAATCCTCACATAACTAGGCATGCAGTCCGGATTTTAAATCCACAGCGTGTCAGTTTATACCATGGGTTATCGATGCATACAGATGTAGCAGAGTTAACTAGGTATGATAACTCACCAAGCCTGACTGGTAACTCTGCTACATTTGTATTTCTCAATTTACAATGAAGAGGGTGAAATCTTTTCACGGCAAATTCCACAACAAAATCCGCCCTATTTGTTCTGGATTCTGTTACTGCGCATTCTGGCAGATGCAATGTCACTATGCAGTCGCTACATGTGGCTGTAGCTAACGAAGCTTCGGAGGGACTAATTTTCGCTCCCAGCTCTCTAGTTATGGAAATGTCAAGAAATACGTTTGATTGTTTGCGGATTATGTTATCGGCTCTTTTTCTCAAGCTTCACATTTATAGGATGCAGACTTGGTGCTCGTTTAATCTTCTAATCCTCCCACACTGGTGATGGCACTTGTGAGACGGAAAAATTAAAGCGGCTGCTCCCTAAAAGGTGATCATAAACTTCAGCGGTGCATATAATGGGAGTCATTTATCAAAGACCGGTTTTTGATACCCCCTGCGCTGCCGGAGGATGCACCTAATTTATGAATTCAGAAAAAGACAAAAGTCTATTTATTTATTTTTTTTTTTTTTTTTTTTGCAAAACAGCTTTTGTGTTTGTGCAAAATTTTGGTGTATGTCAGCTGGTTGGCTTGATCTGCTTCATCCACACTCATATATAGAATTCTACAGGAGGTGGGCAAAAGTTTAATGATGGGACATGGAGCGGAATTTCCTTTGATCCAACATGTGATGTTGGCCTAAGCATCGGATGTTGGAGGGCTCTTGCAGACTTCCTGCTCAATTTAGTGGACTGTTACATGAGATAGTAGATGTTCTCATGTCAATAAAGCCTCATGCAGACGTCCGTGGAACATGGTCCATGAGATACCGGACTGGCATTGCAGGAGCGCACAGCGTCATTGGTTGCTATAACGCCGTGCGCTTTGTGCCGCCACCGCAGTACAGTAATACACTCTTATGAGTGTATTACTGTACAGCAGCGGCGGCACGAAGCGCACGGCGTCATTGCTCCTGCAATGCCAGTCCGGTATCAAAGTGACTGTGTTCCATGGACGTCTGCATGAAGCTTAAAGGGATTCTGTCACCAGATTTTACCCTATTAAGCTAGCTGACATTAGCAATGTGCTAATGTCAGCTAAACCTAACTAGCCTATTCCTAGTTTTATCTATGCCCCCGTTACGCCAGAAATCTAATTTTTATCATATACTAATTAGCCTCTAGGAGCAGGGGCAGGGGGCGTTGTTCGTGCTCCTAGATGCTCTGTTCTCCCACCTTTATCGCCTCGCTCCAAGTCCTGATTGACAGCGCCAGGCAGCGCTCGCATCTGTCTGCTAGCCCTGTGCTCTGGTGAAATATCACGGCGTTTAGCATTCGCCGCAGGCGCAATGAGGAAAAGACTATAACCAGCTGCCAGCCTACTCACCGCGCCTGCGCCGAATTCTGAACGGCGCAAGATTTCACCAGAGCACAGGGCTGGCAGACAGATGTGAGCGCTGCCTGGCCCTGTCAATCAGGACTTGAAGGGAAGCGTCAAAGGTGGGAGAATGGAGCCTCTAGGAGCAGGAACAATGCCCCCCTCCTGCTCCTAGAGGCGAAATAGCATATTATAAAAGTTAGATTTCTGGCGTAACGGGGGCATAGATAAAAGTAGGAATAGGCTAGTTAGGTTTAGCATTTGCACATCGCTAATGTCAGCTAGCTTAATAGGGTTAATTCTAGTGACAGAATCCCTTTAATACATGATGGGTAGTAGGGATGGGCGATATGGCCTAAAATCTATATTGCGATATAATTTTAAGCATGTGCGATATATATCGCAATATATTGTTTTCTATATTTGGGGGGGTTTAAACTTAGTTTTTATTTCATAAGTAAAAATAAAATAAAAATTTGCCTCCTTAAGGGCTAGAACCCTTGTCATATTTACCCTAATAGAGCTCTATTAGGGTGAATAGGACTTAACACTCTCCCTGCTGCCCTGTGCTTTGTGCACACAACAGCAGGGAGCTGACCATGGCAGCCAGCCTCTGATCCGCCCCCCAGCCTCTCCCTCTTATCAGCCCCCTCTGGTAACTCAAACCCACCCCCTCCCTCCCCAGTATTAATCATTGGAGGCAGTGGCCACAGGGTCCCCCCCCCCATCATTGGTGGCAGTGGGCAGTTCCAATCGGAGTCCCAGCAGTGTAATGCTGGGGCTCCGATCGGTTACCATGGCAGCCAGGACGCTACTGAATAATTGGTGTAATAACTTTATAAATTAATTTGTACTGTTTAAAAAATAAAAATTTCCCAAACTCTGGTTCGGTTCCAAGTGTTACCTTAGAACTGAACCAGAGTTCGGGAATGGTTTTTTTTTTTTTTTTTTTTTTTTTTTTTTATAGTGTTATTTTCCTTTTTTTCAATTGCTGCATGCTTAGTGTCACCCTGCCCTAACAGGAAAAAAAAGTAAATAATAATACTTAAATACCTCAATTTCATGCTGTTTTTACATAAAAAAAGGCCAACAAAGATGTAGTGTGGCAGCACCCTAAAGAGTATGAAAAATGTAGCTGATCAACACACCAATTTGTTTTCCCATGTGGCATATGCATTTTGGCCTTCATAGGTGTGGTTCTACCTATTAGGGGTGGGCGATATACGTGATATGCAATATAAATTTGTGCCACGATATGGATTTTGTGCATATCGCCGGACCGCGATATGACCACGGAGCGGTAGTGAAGATCGGTTACCATGGCAGCCAGGAGTCACGCTACTGAAGTCCTGGCTGCCATGGTATGTTAGTGAGCAGCATTATACTCACGTGCGCTATGGCCGCCAGGCGCTCCTTCTTTTCATAGGCCTGTGCGGCGCATTGCTAATGCTGTAAGCATTAGCAATGTGCCGCACAGACAGAAGAAGCGACCGGCGGCCACGGCACACGTGAGTATAATGCTGCTCACTAACATACCATGGCAGCCAGGACTTCAGTAGCGTGACTCCTGGCTGCCATGGTAACCGATCTTCACTACCGCTCCGTGGTCATATCGCGGTCCGGCGATATGCACAAAATCCATATGGTGGCACAAATTTATATTGCATATCACGTATATCGCCCACCCCTAATAGGTAGAACCACACCTATGAAGGCCAAAATGCATATGCCACATGGGAAAACAAATTGGTGTGTTGATCAGCTACATTTTTCATACTCTTTAGGGTGCTGCCACACTACATCTTTGTTGGCCTTTTTTATGTAAAAACAGCATGAAATTGAGGTATTTAAGTATTATTATTATTATTTACTTTTTTTTCCTGTTAGGGTGACACTCTAAGCATGCAGCAATTGAAAAAAAGGAAAATAACACTATAAAAAATAAAAAATAAAAAACATTCCCGAACTCTGGTTCAGTTCTAAGGTAACACTTGGAACCGAACCAGAGTTTGGGAAATTTTTATTTTTTAAACAGTACAAATTAATTTATAAAGTTATTACACCAAGTCTTGTGAGACTTTGCAAAGCAATAACTTCGGCTCAAAGGAGCCAATACATTCTAATACTGTACATAGCTCCTGCTTCATACAGTATTAGAAGGACGTTTTATTCAAATCGACTTCAGATGTTTCATCTTCTTTATTTTTGTTATTTTTATTTTATTTTTTTATTAATTTTTTGCTCAGTGGAGGTCTATGGGAGAAAAACTTCAGGCAACGAGGGGAAAAAGTCAGAGCACTACAAAAAAAACACTAATTTGTCCTGCTTTTAATATTTCCCATAGACTTCCGTGCAACATCTGGAAACTGGCTTTAAGAAAGTGTTAAAAAACAACAAAACCCCTCAAACGCCAGAAAAAAACCTGTGTGGCACTAGCCTAAGGCTGCTTTAAATCTAAGTATAGACAAAATACTGCCAGATGCTGATTGAACATATTGAAAGATCTGAAATATTAGGATTTAAATTGACTTGCACTGCAGCCTTAATTATTTTGAAACATATTTTTCAGGCATTAGCGGAGAACATATGACAGCATTCAGGGAGGAAAAAACGTTGAAAACCTAGCTTAATATTTGGTGTAATGAGGTTATTACCTAATTGGATTTTTCAAAGCTAGGATGTGAGCCAAGGCAATGTTTAGAGAGAAGAGGCTTGAGGAACTGACACACAAATGTGGACAGGAAAAATTTAGACTAAAGAGGGTAATTTACCAGCATGGCTGGAATGTATTTTTATAATATCTTGATGCATCCTAGCCATTTGCGGCCTTTATATAAAATGAAAAGACTGCATAGTATATTGTATGTGGCAGCTAGCATTTTGAGTTATAAATGAACTGCAATACTTGGGAACCCACTAATTCACAACTATACTGGTCCTTACTTGTGATCTGTATAGCATTGAGGTTACCTTTTAAGGATAAATTGCCTTCATCTGGGACCTTGTCAATGGGCATAATGCCCACTTGGACATTGTCCTGCACATGAAATTATGCAGGAAGAATTATAGTCCTACATTTTTGTGTCAACATTTAATATCTGTAGCTAAAACACTGTCTTCCATAGGGATTACAGTAATGAGTAACACAGTAGAGTAGTAATCTAGGAGCTGATCTTGGCCTGAAGTCTTGTTTAGGCCAATCTATGAGATAATTGAGTTCGTAAGAATTTATTACCTAAACTGTAGCCAAGCTGAGAAGTATGCAAGCAATAATGGAAAGCATATATAGAAACATGCAAGAAACCTGGAAATAAAGTGACTGAGTGAAGTTTACTACAGCTGTTCAGGACAGTGATGTTACTTGGTTCCTCAGTGGAGGTCAAGTAGTCACTAGTGCTGTAATGGGACTACTCCTTTTACAATCAACTCTTTTCATATGCCTAATTAGACTTGAGACCCAACTCTGTTAGACAGAGTGAAACGCTGCTGAGAAAGAGTGGCTCTCATTCTGGGCCTGGCTATGTATTAAATGGTTGGCCATTCATCCAAATGGCTGGCATATAGGACTAAGTTTCCCCTGTTCAAGAAGCCAGGGGTTTCAGCTCTTCAGTAGGGTTTTCAGTAACCAAACCCTCTGTAGACTGCTTTTCACCTAGCTGTTTTCATTTGAAAAAGGGATTGTCTTGATGAGAAGACTCCAGGAGATACTGATCTACATCTGCACCACAACAAGCTGGTGTAGGATGCCTTAATTAGGAGAGCATCTGTTTTAAAAAGTTTAACCCTGTCAAAATGTCATTGTTAGGGACAGTTTTTTATATTTTTTTTATTGCTTGGACAAGGCTGACCCTGATAATGTAATCTACAGCGATGTACTTAAAGAGGACCTTTCATCTGAAAATGCAAGTTAAACTAAAGATATACCCTTGCTTGCAGGCCCCCATGGGTGCTTATTCAGTTCTTTATTTTGCACTCTGTGCCCCCGTTTGTCCGCGATGCCCCCCGCAATATTTCCTGCCTTCTATGCCAATGAGCCATTCGGCTCAACTGGGCGGGCCTGCAAAAGTTCTTCCGGGCGTGTGTTTCTTCTCCCTGGCACGGAGCGCATCCAATCAGCGCGCTCCGCTCTTTGCCAGGGAGAAGAAGCTCCAGTTCTCGCGATTTCATCCATCCTGAGCCGCCGCCTCAGACGCTGCTCCAATGCTCGCCGCGGGAATCCAAGATGGCACCGGCTCAGGATGGATGAAATCGCTCCAGTTCTCGCAAGAAATGGAGCTTCTTCTGCAGGGAGAAGAAAGACACGCCCCGGGAGAACTTTTGCAGGCCCGCCCAGTTGAGCCGAATGGCTCATTAGCAAAGGAGACGGGAAATATTGCGGGGAACACCGCGGACAAACGGGGGCACAGAGTACAAAATGAAGAACTGAATAAGCACCATCGGGGGCCGGCAAGTAAGGGCATATCTTTAGTTTAACTTGCATTTTCAGGTGAAAGGTCCTCTTTAAAGCAGATTTATGCCTGTGAAACTGGCTGACATGTTGCATGTGTGCTTGGCAGCTGAAGGCATCTGCGTTGGTCCCATGTTCATATGTTCCTGCATTGCTGAGAAAAATTATATTTTAATATATGCAATTGAGTTTCTGGGAGCAATGGGGGTGTTGCCATTACACCTATAGGCTCTGGTCTCCAACTGCTGCTCCCTTTCCACTTTGATTGACACAGCCAGGTGTGATGACATTTTTACTGCCTGGCCCTGTTAACCAAATGTCAGGAAGCAGGGGGTGTTACCCCTACTCTGGGACCACGGGCACGGCGCAGGGCACGGGTTCCCCTTCAGCTCGGTAGAACACCTGGTGCCCGAGGTGCGGGTGCACGGCGTGTGCGCAGTACACAGGCTGCTCGCACATTTCCGGGTGCATAGAGTTCCTGCATTATCCGGCTGTCAGGTGTGAACCTTGCTGAGGGAGATTCCCAGTACACACCTTCCACCTTCCTCGCCTGCCATTGGTTCCTGGGGAGGGTGGTTCCTACCTTCCCTGGCTATAAAGACCTGGCCTGAGCTCTGGCTCATTGCTGAGTTATTCCACCTTATGGTGAACACCTAGCCTCCCTGCAGATCCTTCTATTGCCTGTTGTTTCTTTGAATCCTTCCCTGCTACTGACCCCTGGACTGTCTTCCGCCTTGAACCTTCACTGCCTGCCTCGACCCGGATTGGACAGGCAGTGGATTATCCCTAAACTTGTACCGCATTCTGGGCTGTCAGCTGCTTACTGCCAGTGGGTTCCTCATCCCACTACTGGCTCCCTGGGAGGTTCTGACACCAAAGTGCAGAAGGCACGGCAGTGGCAGTGAGAGCAGAGCTTATAGGTTTAACGGCACCACCCCCCATTGCTCCTAGAGCGTAATTTGCATATATTAAAATAGGGGTGGGCGATATGCAATATAAATTTGTGCCACGATATGGATTTTGTGCATATCGCCGGACCGCGATATGACCACGGAGCGGTAGTGAAGATCGGTTACCATGACAGCCAGGAGTCACGCTACTGAAGTCCTGGCTGCCATGGTATGTTAGTGAGCAGCATTATACTCGCGTGCGCCGTGGCCGCCGGTCGCTCCTTCTGTCTGTGCGGCACATTGCTAATGCTTACAGCATTAGCAATGCGCCGCACAGACCTATGAGAAGGAGCGCCCGGCGGCCACGGCGCACGTGAGTATAATGCTGCTCACTAACATACCAATGCAGCCAGGACTTCAGTAGCGTCCTGGCTGCCATGGTAACCGATCGGAGCCCCAGCATTACACTGCTGGGACTCCGATCGGAACTGCCCACTGGCACCAATGATGGGGAGAGGGAGGAGGGGGACCCTGTGGCCACTGCCACCAATTATTAATACTGGGGAGAAAGGGTGGGTTTGAGTTACCAGAGGGGGCTGGGGGGCGGATCAGGGGCTGGGGGGCACATGAGAGGCTGGGGGGCTGATCAGAGGCTCTATTAGGGTGAATATGACAGGGGTTCTAGCCCTTAAGGAGGCTAATAGTTATTAAATAAAAAGTAAAAAAAAAAAAAGTTTAAACCCCCCCCCCCCCATATAGAAAACAATATATCCCGATATATATCGCATATGCTTTAAAATTATATTGCAATACAGATTTTAGGCCATATCGCCCACCCCTATATTAAAACATTTTTCTCAGCAATGTGGGCGCATATGAACATAGGACCAACACAGATGCCTTCAGCTGCCAAGTTCACATGTAACAGGTCACACAGTTTCATAGGTACAAATCTGTTGACAGATTCCCTTTTTAGGCTGTAAAAATCTCCTAAGCTTACCAATACAGCTCCAGTGCCCATATACTGTATGTAATTACAAATGCTTGTCAACTGCATGACAAATATCTTTTAGTTTTTGAATTGCGTATGTTACTTTCACAATAGCGTTATTTGCGGATCAGTCATAGATCTGCAAAACTGCCTCCGTTACAATAATACCACCGAATGTATCAGTCATGAACGGATCCGGTTGTATTAGGTCTTCTATAGCAATGACGGATCCGTCTTGAACACCATTGAAAGTCAATGGGGGACGGATCCGTTTTCTATTGTGCCAGATTGTGTCCATGAAAAATGATCCGTCCCCATTGACTTACATTGTGTGCCAGGATGGATCCGTTTGGCTCAGTTTCATCAGACGCTGCAGGCAGTGTTTTGGTGTCCGCCTACAGAGCGGAATGGAAACAGAACGGAGGCAAACTGATGCATTCTGAGCAGATCCTTTTCCATTCAAAATGCATTAGGGCAAAACTGATCCGTTTTGGACCGCTTGTGAGAGCCCTGAACGGATCCAAAACGCCAGTGTGAAAGTAGCCTATGCTGTAGCTAGAAAGCTTAGTTGTAGGTGCTTCTTGTTTAATCAGTACAAATATAATTGGCCCTAAATGAACTGTCTCATTGTATACAGCAATGCATTCTTACTTCTTCCTTTAATCTGATGTAAATTAGATTAGTGCTCACAAACTTTTTATTCTGACATTTCTCTTAGAAATCCACAAACAAAAATAATTATTGTCATGTATCAGTATGTGATGTCCATGTCAAGTGACTGTGGTGGCCAGTTGAAGCCCACACCATGGGTTTGCTTCATTCATATTGACAGCTGGTCATGTGGTGGCGATTACTCACATTGATGTCATTATGTACTATTTTTGACCAAGAAGGACTGAGTATGGCAAAGCATTATTTATGTATTTAAAATGGGGAGGAATTTATCAAAACTGGCATTCTTCGCCTCTGAAGCTTTAGTCTACAACTTGCGCTAGTTTCTGGTGCAAGTTATTGTAAATTCATCAGGCCACAATAGGATCCTCCCGCTAAGCCCCACACCCTTCTCTCACCACTTTGGAAAAGTGGCGAGAAGCTCAAAGAGTCACAAATTATGGCGCAAATTTTGGCATGAATTGATCAAAAATGTAGCACAATTTGGCACATCTAGATTTAGAGAAATTATCTCTGCCCATCCTGATAAGGCAGGAAGCTTTTGGAAGGTGTTGTTTAAAACTTTGATCCTTGTTCAAGTATGACCACAAGGTGCGGTCGCACAAGTCGCAGCGGGCTTCAATTAAATAATTAGGACCGCACTGTTAATTGTTGTGCAATTAGATAATCCAAGTTATACTTTGAGAATTCCAGGCAAGCATTGGTAAAATCCTCCATTTTCCTGTTCCAGGAGACACCAGGGGAGGAAGCCTGGCTGAGGTCCTTGGCCCATGAGCAAAACAACCCTAGGTGTGTAGCATGATCACTTTCTTTATTTATTATATACTTGTTGCCCAATGAAATATTGTTGTCGTCGTCCCCCTCCATTTTCATATAATGCTGTCATTTTATGCTTCAATATATCAACTACAAGAAGCGTACAACCACATGGCACTGTCGTGACATGATTGCGAACTGGCCACGCTGTGGTTGAACACCACATGGCCATACGAACTGCAGCAGGCTCCAATTAACTGTTGGTCTGCACTTCTTTTTTTTTTAGCAAAAATAGGCGCCAAAAAATCTGTGTTTAATTGGGGGTTTCTTCCAGCAAAGGGAAGCCTAAATTACCTTAATGTAACTCTGTTTTGTAATTAATGTAATTCGGTTTTGTGTTTTTTAGTTCTAAGAAGTACTCCCATAAAAATGTTATTCTCTGACCTGTTAGAAAGGTACATGAGTTAATTAGTAGTAAAGGTAATCCTCTTTCAGTGGACATAGTTGTGAGTTATAACCTCCCTTCTGTTCCACAGATGCGTCATGTGACCGACACTGACTCTTCGACTGACTCAGTATGTTATGTTTGGACAGGCAGTCAGTTTCTCTATTCATTCCTATGAGACCGACCTCAAAGCTCCTGTAAGAGTGAATAGAGAAACGGACTTCCTGTCCATACATAAGACGCTATGTCCGTTGGAGAGTCTGGTGGAGGTCAGATGATACAACTGAGGATCAGAAAGGAGGTTATAACTGACAGCTACACATAAGGGGATTACCGTCACCTCAATTTACATCACGTTCTTTTTTTAACACGCAAGAATAAAAAATTTTGTGGGAGTGCTTCTTTTAAAATACTGTGCATTAATCCAATGTGTGGTTTCACATATCTACATCAAAAGAGTGTTAAATCAACATGAAATCTCTAAGTAGAATTTCAGCTTTTCTTTTACACTCTTTACAAGTTGGGTCTTGAAAAAAGCAGTACTTGTTTTATATGAAAGTGCATGGAAACTTCTTTACTGTCAGAGATTAAAATACATGGATAATATACGTTATATTTCCTGTAACCAGCTATTCACCAATGTGTGTAATAATGGTCCGCTTGGCACGGGCACTCTGTATTTACCAATGTGTCTGAACGACCAGCCAAGTCATACAGGCTTTGTCACAAGTCTTGCTTGGCAGTATCGATTGACATGTTCATGGAAAACTTCAGCTTTGTATCTCTGTGAAGGAGAAGCAAGACAGACATGCTGCGTTAAATAAAGAGTCTTCCTTCTCTTTGTTGAGAGTGGCAGGAGTCTACAGAAGCTGTTGGGCAAGCACTTGGGAAACAAGAGCGCAAGTTGAGTTGTGTGAAAAAAAAGGAAAAAAAAGCCACTTCAGAATTGTATAGCTCTCGATAATTTGGTAGTCCTTGTTATTTTAGGAACAGTGTGATGAACAATGTGGTTCTGGTCAGGATAGTTAACATCTGAGTTGGGGGTATGAGTAGTTCTCGAAACCTACTGGGAAAAGCATTTAACCCTTTTGGAGATTTTGTAAACTGGGAAAAAAAAATTAATCCTGCTGCTTTTAAAGCAATGTCTAATTTTACAAGACTATACGATGTAGAAAAAATACACTAGAGATAGTTCAACCAATTAATTTTACCCTCTAAAAGGGGCATATCCACAGGTTATGCCCAAGATGCTGGCAACCCACACGGCACCTCTGAATGATGGGAATACTTTAGGAATGGGACAGTATTGACTAGATCTTTGATATGACTACCAAATGATTAGATTGTAAATTAGACAGTGTCTAGTATTATGAGATTTTCATTCCACTCAAAATACAATGATGATGGTTATGTGAAGCATAGGGAGGGTTATATATTTTCCAGCATCCTCCACCTGGCTTACTGAATAAACAGAAACCATCTGCCTAGCTTAAGCCTAAGTGAAAAGACACTGTTGTCCTTTTTGTTGAAAGACCATAATATTAAATTGGCAGCAGTGTGCTTCATTAACAGTAACATTACACAGGCTAATAGCTGGGCTGGCTCTTAAATTATAATGTATATCACTGGTTTACATCTGTGTGCAAAAAGGTTTCGTGGTATCATTATACCAACCTGCTTAAGTAGGGTGCCACTTCAACAAATATTGCTAATGTACATACACAGGACAATGTAGGATATGAATATTCAATGGGTAATATGGCATCTCGCAACCCCATCCTATATAGAACCGGGATCTATGTATATTATAAAGCCAAAATATAATCTGAATGATAATTTTAAATGTTAGGCAATAGAATAGAAATTAAATAAAGAGTATGTGTGGAGAGTGCCTTCCTCACATGCCTATTAGGACTAGGGATGAGTGAATCGACTTCGGATGAAACATCCAAAGTCGATTCGCATAAAACTTCGTTCCAATCCAAGTTATTGCTTCGCGAAGTCTTGAGAGACTTCGGGTAATGCCTTCATCAATTAATTTGTACTGTAAAAAAACATTTGGTACCTTGGAACTGAACCAGAAATGTTTCAGTTGGGAAATGTTTTTTTTACAGTACAAATTTATTTATGAAGTTATTGCGCAAAGCAATAACTTCGGCTCATCGGAGCCAATACATTCTGATAATGTACGGAGCTCCTGCTCCATACAGTATTGGAACAAAGTTTTATGCGAATCGACTTCGGATGTTTCATCTGAAGTCGATTCGCTCATCCCTAATTAGGACCTATCGATCCCGCCAGATGCTGGAAAATCTTTGTATAGACTAATAATGCCCCCTATATTGCCCGCAGTAATAATTCCCCTAGAATGCTTCGAGTAACAATAATGTCCCCATAGTGCCTCCAGTGTAATATGCTCCCTATTGTGCCCCTAGTAATAATGACATTGCATCTATTGTGCCCCCAGTAATACGAACAATGCCTTCTATAGTGCCTTCATTAAAGTGTCCTATAATGTCCCACAGTAATGTCCCTTATAGTGCCCGCAGAAATTAAAAATGTACCCTACTTCATAAGCTTGAGATCTAGTGGCCTGTGAGGGTGGATGACAGGACGCCATCGGCTTCCATCCCCTGCTGCAATATTCCATTTGTATTACCGCCCTAAGGTCAGCGATAGTTAACGTCAGGGAAGTACCTGCGGTCACTGGTCAGGTGCATAACACTGAGGCTGTCTGATCATTCATGCACCCGGCTTGTGGCCATGAGGAGGGCTTTGATACCACACTAGGCCACAGCCCACCGGGAGTTTTTTTGGTAGGTTCAATGACCAGCACAATATGTTTGGATCGAACAGAACAATAAAAGAAAAAAGAAAATGAAAAAATACTAGTAACAAAAAGAGATGGAAAATCTGTAACCATCAGACTGGCGACCTGCTATATCCAGCTGTATGTCTTTTCTGTCTTATATGTCCATGTGTATTAGTATGTTCAAGCTGTAGATTGCAGGGTCCTCTCTTCCTCTGTACCAGTCTGTTAATGAGTTCATGCTTATTGTATCTGTGTTGCTTTATATTATGTATTGTGGGGATTCGCTCTGATAGACAGGATAAGCGGACGCAGTATGGAGGCACAAACCAGTTCTTAAATCAAAAAGTTCAGTGTTTATTCACACATTAGCAAATTCACAAAACAAAAAATCACTTTCAAGCAAAAAGCCACCTTGCAGTATTGCTGTTGGTTCACGCCAGGCGGGCTGTTCTGCCACAAAAAGTCCATCAGCAGGCTTTACGCTGGCTTCAGACCTGAGCGTTCGGGATGTCGCGCAGATTCTACGGGCGTCTGACATACGCGACTCCAGAACAAGCGAACGCCTATTGTCGCGCGTTACCGCTAAGTCTATGTACGGGAACGCGCGAGAAGACGCCCCAAAGAAGCTCATGTACTACTTGGGGCGTCGGGCGTTTTACTGTGCGATCGTACGCACTGTAAAACGCCCAGGTGAGAACCATTCCCATAGGGAATCATTGGTTCTTGCCTGCTGAGCGTTTTACAGCGCATAGGAACGCGCTGTAAAACGCTCGGGTCTGAACCCAGCCTTAGGATGCCTGTTTCCCCTCACACGGGTCTCAGCCCTCCAACTCGGCACAAGCCTCAGATCCCAACACAGAGATCTCTTCTGCTGATCCCAGCTGTCTTTTAAAGGCAGCTAGGTGTTGCCAAAACCCCGGACGGACACCTGAGATCTAGTCTGGTGTTTGACCCCACCTGGCTGCAAATCAGTCCAGCAGCGCACACTGGGAGGAAATGACATGCCTGTTTTTAATAGCTTCATGGATTCCCCATGTAATAACAATTCTGGAGCATCTATTCTTATGGCTCCATGTTGTGCCATTCCTTTATTCCTACTAGAAGTTATGAATGAGTTGCTAGCAGTCTGCAGTAAGGGTACAGAGGGGTGGTAACCAGTTGGGGGGGGGGGGTGTACCTGCACAGGCTCACTCTATCCAATCAGTGCTGCCATTGTCAGACTGTGCAGGTACACCCCCCCCCCCCCCCCCCCAAACTGGTTACCACCCCCCGTACCCTTTCTGAAGGTTAATAGCAATTCATTCATAACTTCTAGTGCAAATAATATAGGAATGGTACGACACAGAGACATAAGAATAGATGTTCCAGAATTATTACATGGAGCTATTAAAACCGGCATGTCAGGAGAGGTGACAGGTCCTCTGTAAAAGTGAATATTAATAAATGCGTGTGTCTGAGATAAAGCACAGGTATACCATACGTGCAGAAGCGGCACACTTATGCTCCTTCCTCAAACGTGATCATTTTGCAGACAAGAAAGCTAGGGCTGCACCTTGCTCATTTACATTCCTGATAAAACCAGTTATATGGCTAGATCTTAGAATCTGTAAAAAAAATTATATGGACCCTCCCTTGCTTCAGGGAAAAAATTAATGTCACAGTAAAGCGTTTTCTGGAGCAGTCCTACTGTGATAAAATGGTGATAGATATGATAACAGTGGTACTAAATGCAGATTAAATTCTTCTTTGCTGATTTACTCCCAAAGTAAGAATGTACATAACCTGCTGGAAATGAATGTGAAGCTGGCCATGCACATTGGATAAATGTCGGCCGAACCTGCTGATTTCAGCCGGAGCAGCTGACCATCTTATGTGTATTGAGGACTCCTGAAGGATGGTCCGATCCTTTCCCTGATTGGGAGTGTAAGCACTGATTGGACCACAATACTGCCGCGAGTAGGCCCAGCCCCAGTCGCTGCACTCTGATCCAGCCTCTGAGACATCTATTTGGGGGAGCAGAGAGACGGAAGGAGGGAAGTGTAGGCAATTTTTTATTTTTATTTTAAATTGCGCTGTTTTATAGTGCAACTCCTTTCTAGTTCAGACATCGAATCGGTAGCAAGGCCCTTTCTCATTGACCCAATGGTATCTGACTGAACAACTAAAAGGAACATTAGGCAGACTACATCATTGAAAACTAACACATCGCCATTCTGTAAAGGTAAATGACCCGCTAAAGGTTCTCGCTGGATTGCTAAATAAGCGCAAAATTCAGACCATGGATTTTGTCGCGGAATGTTATTTTATGAGCAGGATATTTTTGTATGTGTTTCTGATGATGGTTGTACAGATTTATGTACGATGTTGTGTCTTAAATGAAGATATTTAATAAAACAATCTCTCACACAGGTATACTACCCAAAAGTAGCCTCTGAGAGCCTTTTTATAGAGCTGTGGGGAAGCACTTTTACGCTCTTTTGCTATCGGACCCAGTTTCTAATCAGACCACACATTGAAACATTTACATATCGGACATAACTGCACACCAAGTTTTGCTGAAATCCGACATTTCTATCTGGGTGCGTTAGCTTATTTATTTATTTTTGTCAGGGAGTGTATTTGCACTGTTTAGGGGTAAGTATATGTTTGCAATATTGTCAGAACAGATGTATTGTAACCAGTGCATATGGCCAGACCTGACAACTCCAATGGTAAGCCACACATTCGGGGGTCGCAAGCCTCCTGTGGCTTGGGAGCCAGTGATTGGGCACCACATATTTACGGTTTTATTTCAGAAGACTCCATGGCTAATTGCCTAATGCTGAGCTGTGATCTAAAGCATAATCTACGTTCAGCTCCATAGTTGGACTGGATATAGAGCACCTTACATTTGCACTCACAGCAGTGGTCTCCAGCTTGTGGCTCCTCAGCTGTTTGTAGAACTAAAGCTAAGGCTGTCAGGGCATACTGTTAAAACTTCCATAGATATGGTTGTAGCAACCGATAAGAGGCAGCCAGAGTAGTAATGATTGCATATATGGTGACAAAGTAATTCATCGGACCTAGGGGAATGTAATCTTGGCTTGGGCTTTTCATTTCTATGTAAATTAATTTATAACATGTATGGTAATGAGCAGCAATGAAAATGTTCAAAGATCTGTATATGCAAGTTTGTGATGCAACACAACAATTTATCTTCCTCAAGGTGCTGCACTTTATTGTTTTACCTATATGTGTATATGTATATAATATATATATATATATATATAATATTGTAAAAAAAAGTCCAGCGGGAGCACCAACCAGGGAACGGGTGCAATGTCCACAAGGGCAGCAGCAATACCCCAATAGTACAGCTTAGAAAAAATAGGACTGCACTCCAGAATAAAAGTGAAAATTGTGAGCTTTTATTCACCCATCATATGGCAACCTTGCCATATTATGGGTGAATAAAAGCTCACAATTTTCACTTTTATTCTGGAGTGCAGTCCTATTTTTTCTAAGATTATATATTGTGGGGTTTCGCTCTGGTAGATAGGGTAAGTGGGTGCAGTACAGAGGCAAAATACAAGTTCTTGACTCAAAACGTCACACTTGAGGCAATTGCACAAAACAGCACATAACTTTGCAGTCTTGGTGTTGATTCACACACAATGGAAAGTTTATATACCATAAGTCACCTTCCTGGCAGTTCGCCTTCAGTAGTCCACAGCAGGCTTTAGGGGTCCTGTTTCCCCAGCATGCGTCTCTCAGCCCTCCAGCATGGCACAAAGTCTCAGATCCCCAAAACAGAGACATCTCTGCTGAGCCCAGCTGCCTATTTAAGGACAGCCAGGTGCTGCCAAAACCTGCATCGGCACTTAAACTCCGGTCTGGTATTTGACCTCACCTGGCTGGAAACCAGCCCAGCCGCACATGCTGGGATCATAGTGGCATTTTTTAAGTGGGTCCCGACTGTAATTAGCCACAAAAACACCACATGGCAATATCCGCCTCCTTAACACAGCATCTGCAGGTGGTAAGACCCAGTAGCCCAACAGCACCCCTTTAACCCTGGTGCTTTAAATAAGCAGGTGACTGGACAGTGGTTAATGTCTATTTGGTCTGTCTGGTTTCTGAGATCACATGGAAAGACGCACTTATGATATCTGTTCACAAGCGGTACTGCATGGGGGCTGTTGTTGCTGTGGTCCTTTGCCACGGAGGTTGTGTCTGACAGCAGGTGCTATGTTGTGGCGACAGTGATCACCATGTGGTGGTCTGCCGCATTGGTATAGAACCCAGTTGAAATAAGCCACAGTGACGGTGGGGAGTGGGCAACGAAGCTTGTGTTCATGTTTATAAGTTATGCTTGGCAGCAATAGATCAATGCATGGCATGTGGATGTGTAATCCATGTCTTTATTTTTAAAATTTATTTTATATTATGTATATAGTTTTTTGTGCCATATATCTATATGTAGATTTATATATCTTTTTACTGCACTAATAATCACTAAGGAGTAAAGCTGGAAACACAAGTCAGTAGTTTGTATAGAACTTTGCATTTTTATATATTTTTTAAATTGTATTACAACTGGATAACACATTTTTTGTCTTCTACCTGCCGAATTGTTAATTTGTCACTTTGTGTTTGCTTCAGTGTTCCCCTTGTGAAGCCTGTTGCGTTTGGGCTGTCTAATGACAAGGTGGAATAGGCTTTTGTTAGAACGTCAGGTATCTTATTACAAGATGAAGAGGTTCTCTTCAATAATTGATCCTTTAGACAAAAGGCCGCACGCTAGCTGGGCAGCAGGGGGAGGAGAATAGGCAGGCACCGCCAGCAGCTGCTCTTTCCACAGCCAGGCAGGAGGATCAGGCTTCTTATTTACCCATCCTCCCGTATTCTCTTTACATGTGTCTGCTAGTTTTTATTATAGACGACAAGCTGTGTTCCAATGGGCAAATCCAGCTAAATCAGTCACTTGACCCCCTTTTATTTACGTGGACGGAATAAATTTTAGGATAAGAAAAACAACAAAGAGGGCATGTTTAGAAATGATTAACATGGCCACCTGATGCCAAAATTCTTGGCAAGTCTGTCTAAATATGAGGGGGGGTGTTCATAGGCCTTTCCGTGATATTTTTTTATTTTTATTTTTTTCTGTCACATTCAAAAGTTATTTAAAGAGGACCTGTCAACGCTCCTGACATGCCTGTTTTATTAGCTACATGCATTTGCTGTGTAATAAAAATTCTGGAGCATCTATTTTTATGGCTCTATGTTGTGTCGTTCCTTTATTATTTCTACTAGAAGTTATGAATTCATTGCTAGCAGTCTGCAGCAAGGGTACGGAGGGGTGGTAACCAGTTGTGGGGGAAGGGGGGTGTACCTGCGCAGTCTGACATTATCCAATCAGTGCTGCTGGTGTCACAGTGCAAGAACACCCCCCCCCCCCAACTGGTTACCACCCCTCCGTGCCCTTACTGCAGACTGCTAGCAACTCATTCATAACTTCTAGTAGAAATAATAAAGGAATAGCACAACAGAGTCATATAAGAATAGATGCTTCAGAATTGTTATCACAGGGGGAATGCAAGTAGCTATTAAAATAGGCATATCGGTAGAGGCGACAGGTCCTCTTTTTAAAGGGGGCGTACTGCATCTGGTAATAAGTGTGCACATTGATCTGACACAGATCATTGCATGCACATGCAACCTATTCTTATAGCCATGGACATGAAAAGTTTTACAGTGACTTGATCAAGAGGTGAGCGAAGAATGTGTTGATTTTTGAAAGCGGCAGACTGCACTGACCCGCTTTTGTAGTACAGGATCTGAGCACTGAGGCTGTCGTCCCATGTTATTTAAATAGAAATGCCCCTTTAAACGGAACCTGTCACCTCTACTAAGCTACCCTCACCTAATTTCAGTGGTCTGTCACTTTTGAGCTGGCAGTCAGTACTTTTATACTACTGACATTCTGAACCTCACAGAACGCACCAGCTCTGCAAGGTAGATGAGTCTTATGAGACTTGTGGCCCCGCCCCCCACTTTAGGGTGACCACATTTCCTAACTGCCATTTAGGGACACTTACTTTCACAAGTGCTGGGCCGGTTCTAGGTGAAATGGGGCCCTGGGGCGAAAAACAATAAGGCCCCCCCCCCCCCCCCCCATGACACTTGATGACTTTTACAGAAGAAACTGTATATTGTGGGGCACGGTGTATGCTATATGTGTATAACATAAACAAACATATTTCATATGAAAACTTACAATTACTTGGCTTGACCCTTGGGGATCTCGGTCACCTCCACTCTTTGCACGGGGGCTCGGCGGAGCTGATGTGTTTTATCCTAATGAGAAAGATTTCATAATAAGGATTTGGAGAAGGGGCAGAGAGATAGCAGAGCAGGGATAGGCAGCTGGGGCTGCTACTAGGGGCTCATACCATGGGGGAGTAATAAAGCCCACCATAATGCCCCCCCCCCCCCGTAGAAATTATTCTCCTTATAATGTGACAGTGCAAAAAATACCCCCTTGTAATGCCCCCAGTTGAGCTAATGTCCCCATAGTGCCCCCATAATGTGCCAGTATAAAATACCCCTATATAGTGCCCCCATAGTGCTCCTCTCCCCCTCCCTCCTAGTGCCCCCCATAATGTACCAGTATAAAATGCCCCATATATAGTGCCCCAGTAGATGCCCTCAGTGTCCCCCATAATTTGTAAGTATAAAATCCCCCTATCTCAGTGCCCCTGTAGATGACCCCATAGTACTCCTCTCTCACCTTCCCCATAGTACCCACCATAATGTGTCCCAGTATAAAATGCCCCTATACAGAGCCCCCATATAAAATAACCATTCTTTGTGGCCTCAGATGCCCCTATAGTGCCCACCAATAATGTGCCAGTAATAAGTGCCCCCATAGATGTCCCCCAATAATGTGCCAGTAGCCAGAGCCCCCCACCATCATGTGCCAGTAGCCAGAGCCCCCCACCATCATGTGCCAGTAGCCAGAGCCCCCCACCATCATGTGCCAGTAGCCAGAGCCCCCCACCATCATGTGCCAGTAGCCAGAGCCCCCCACCATCATGTGCCAGTAGCCAGAGCCCCCCACCATCATGTGCCAGTAGCCAGAGCCCCCCACCATCATGTGCCAGTAGCCAGAGCCCCCCCACCATCATGTGCCAGTAGCCACAGCCCCCCCACCATCATGTGCCAGTAGCCACAGCCCCCCCACCATCATGTGCCAGTAGCCACAGCCCCCCCACCATCATGTGCCAGTAGCCACAGCCCCCCCACCATCATGTGCCAGTAGCCACAGCCCCCCCACCATCATGTGCCAGTAGCCACAGCCCCCCCACCATCATGTGCCAGTAGCCACAGCCCCCCCACCATCATGTGCCAGTAGCCACAGCCCCCCCACCATCATGTGCCAGTAGCCACAGCCCCCCCACACTCATGTGCCAGTAGCCACAGCCCCCCCACCATCATGTGCCAGTAGCCACAGCCCCCCCACCATCATGTGCCAGTAGCCACAGCCCCCCCCACCATCATGTGCCAGTAGCCACAGCCCCCCCCCACCATCATGTGCCAGTAGCCACAGCCCCCCCCACCATCATGTGCCAGTAGCCACAGCCCCCCCCACCATCATGTGCCAGTAGCCACAGCCCCCCCCACCATCATGTGCCAGTAGCCACAGCCCCCCCACCATCATGTGCCAGTAGCCACAGCCCCCCCCACCATCATGTGCCAGTAGCCACAGCCCCCCCACCATCATGTGCCAGTAGCCACAGCCCCCCCACCATCATGTGCCAGTAGCCACAGCCCCCCCACCATCATGTGCCAGTAGCCACAGCCCCCCCCCACCATCATGTGCCAGTAGCCACAGCCCCCCCCACCATCATGTGCCAGTAGCCACAGCCCCCCCCACCATCATGTGCCAGTAGCCACAGCCCCCCCACCATCATGTGCCAGTAGCCACAGCCCCCCCACCATCATGTGCCAGTAGCCACAGCCCCCCCACCATCATGTGCCAGTAGCCACAGCCCCCCCACCATCATGTGCCAGTAGCCACAGCCCCCCCCCCAATCATGTGCCAGTAGCCACAGCCCCCCCCCCCCCAATCATGTGCCAGTAGCCACAGCCCCCCCCCCCCCAATCATGTGCCAGTAGCCACCAGTATTGACAAAAAAAAAACACATATACTTAGCTCCTTGGCAGCGATGTGATGCAGGCCTCTTCCGGCCTGTGTCCCGCGCTGTACGGCTAAGGGCTCAGGCGGCGGCGTCTGATAAGCTGCAGGCACTAGGCCTGCAGCCTATCAGAGGAAGGGGAAGGGACACACCTCTCCCTCCCCTGCCCTGCTGCACAGCCATCTGTATCGCTGTCCTGAGGACGGCGATACAGATTACTGGAGATGAGTGCTTCCACAATGGAAGCGCTTATCTCCGGCCCCTTGCCTCTATAGAAACGCCGGCCCTGACTGTCGCAAAAGCAGCGGTCGGTGGCTCAGGTCATTCCGGGACACTGCATTGTCCCAGAATGAGGGTGACCGGGACCCGGGACAGACTCTCCAAATGCAGGACTGTCCCGGGCGATCCGAGACACGTGGTCACAGTACCCCACTTACAGGCCATGGCTGGCAGCTTTATTTCTAATCATGCCTAGGAAAGAAACCTGCTACTCATGGTCAGGAGGTGGGGGAGGGCGGTGCCACAAGTCTCATCAGACTCATCTACCTCTGTCTGTGAGGTTCAGCATGCCAGTACTATGAAAGTACTGACTGCTGAAATCCGCACATCTGTCGCTATACCATGCTGCTTTCAGTTAATAGAGGCGACAGATTCCCTTTAAAGGGAACCTGTCATCAACTTTATACAGCCCATATTGATGGCTCTCGTTTACCAAAAAGGGGGCCTAACCTGGGTAAAGGTGTCTATATACAAAGTCATTCCTGCTCTCCTGCCCACCTGCTGATGACTGACAGTCTTCTACCTAGTTTTCTCCCTTTCTTTCTAGGAGAGAACTGCCAATCATCAGCAGGTGGACGGGAGAGCAGGAATTCATGAATAACCAGGACTCTTCTCAGGTGGCTGAGACTCTTTTCCAAGCCCAGTCTGCAATGATTGTGATGTTGGTTCTTGGCAACCACTTACTTTTAGCTCATGAGTGACACACAGCTGAAATCAGCATTTCTGTCACTATTTTATGCTGTCCTCAGTGAGATCAGGTTCCCTTTAAGACCACTTTCACACAGTCCGTGTTCGATCAGTGATTTCCATCAGTAATTCTGAGCCAATGCCATACACGGGTCAAAAACGCACATGTGCAAATCTTTCCACTCCTGCTTTTGGCTCATGGTCACTGATGGAAATCACAGATCGAACGCTGACCAAACACTGATTGTGTGAAAGCAGCCTACAGCCTCCTATTCAGATTGGTCAATACTGCTTCTGTACACTTTCTGAGATAGAAAGCTGGATGGAGATCACATTTAGTGAGCGAATAGGAGCCTCCTAGCAGCAGGCGTGCTTGTATAGGAGATCACCTGTTGAGAAGAGCTGGGTGTTCGAGACCCCTCCCTCCCAGCGCTCTGCTCTCATTCATCTGTGCTCTTTGCCTGAAATGACAGCCCTCTTTTGTGTGAGGGTAATTTGCTTATCTACTGCGTGCAGCTCCCACTGCTTCCTCTTTTCTGTCCTGCTCCCCTCCGGCTCTGTCTCTCTCTTCTCCCTCTCTCTTTCTGAAATCTGCTTCTCATGCTAGAGGCCTACATGGCAGCTTGTCGTCTCCGTCACCCTCCGCCACGGCTGGACCGTGTTGTCACCTCGTCTGAAGTCTTGCCAGGGACACCCAACTTGTGAAAGGTAGTATTGCACAGAGAGTTTCATGGCAGAGATACACCCAAACTGCTTGAGGAGCAGGCACGGGGAAGCCCTGCCTTCTTCTTTCCTACACTTTTCAGTAGATGCATCTGAATATGTAGGACTCTGTTTTACTTCAATCTACTTTTATTTATACCGTCGCTTATTATTTGTGTATTGTGCGGCGAAAGTTAATACGCTGCCTCCCAAATGAATTAAATGTATACGCTTCCTGTTTGGTAAGTGCGACATGATTGCCCTACTTGCTGCTTTGCAAGTCATTTGTTGCCTTGTGTACTGGTAATTGTAGTAACAAGGAAAAAGAAACGCGTCGAGCGAGCTGTTGTAGAATACATTGTTGTTAAAGTCCTTATGCCTCTGAAGTGAAATGTCATGAAAGGGGTTAACAGCATATTTTTAGCGGTGGGAAGAATATTAGTCTGTGTATATTATACTTGATGGATTAGATAGTTTTTATATATTTTTTTTTTATTTTACATGTGTACCAATGCAATAAGAGGAAGATTAATGGACAGAAGGGCACTTCATAGTTAACTATTTGCATGCAAAAAGGAAACCATATATTTGCCTAGTTGTATACATAGCGTCACGATTCCTATAATAGCCCATTATAAGAGAACCGCTGCGTTTCCGTCATTGAATAAATGTATGCCTATTTTTTCTCTTTTTATTATATTTAGTATCATTTGAAATTGGTTTAGATTTTCCTACTTTTTTATGATTTTTATATATATTTTTTTTATCGAAATTATGGTTGAATTTGGTTAGACGAAGCAATTTGTCCATGTCCAGTAATAACTCAAAATTTGCGAACGGCTTTGATGTTGGCAAATCAGTTTGCTCACCCGAATTGTCTTCCTCTCCGCTTCGCCAAGTTCTAGGATATATTGTTTTTTTTTTTCCTGTCTTATCCCTTTACACTTAGAAAAGACAAAAATGACAGTATATTTTGTTTTCTGTCGTTTCATCTCTTTTCCTTTTAGCTGAATTTCCCTCTAGACACTCCCTGGGGCTCCGTACATGACCCTGCCTTTTAAGAAAATCGGAGGTAAATGTTTACCGATATTTTTAAGGGGTGTGTAGATATTTTGCTCCCCTCTTCAGATGATGCCACTCTTTTTAGGCCTCATGCACACAGGCGTATCTGTTTTGTGGTCTGCGGATACTCGTACAAAAATAGGACATGTTCTATAAATTGTGGCAAATCGGCAGGATTGTGGACAGCACACAGATGACATCCGTGTGCTGCCATTGTTTATTGTGGCCCCACAGAAATGAAAGAGTCCACATGTGATCTGCAGAAAATGCAGAAAATGCAAATCGGATGTGTGCGTGAGACCTTATTAACTCCACGGGTTCCTACTATGGGCTCGTGCTCGATATACTGTATTTTATTTCATATCTGCATCTGTTCTCTGTTTCTATACACTCCTAAGGCCTTATTCACACTTGGCTATCGATTTCTATCGTTCTGCTCCATTATAGCCGCAGAACAACAAAAATAACGGACGTGCAAGTTTCATCACATAACTGACCAGAATGGGGCCAAACCGATCCAGTTGACTATAATGGGGTCTGTTTCAGGAGTCCACTTTTTTTTTTTTGCATAGAATAATGTCCCACATGCAAGACTTTGCTTTCCATTGTTTTTGAATCTGCGACAGCCCCTGAGTTGCGTCTACGACACAGATGTGAGCAGGCTGTATGGGTAGGTTCACATCTGCTACAGGTAAATCCAGTAGTCTGTTTCAGCAGAGTTGCAGCCAACTGGAGTAACCATATCGGGCATAGCTGGGCACCACTGGATCCCCATTCGCTATAATGGAATCTGATGGGTTTGTGGCATAAATGCCAGCATTGTGAATGCAGCAGTATTTTTCTGGCAGAAAGCCAGCAGTTATGCTGTTAACCCACTGGATTCCCATCGGATCCCATTACAGTGAATGGGGATCCACCATTGTCTGGCTGTGTTGGATACGGTAACTCCGGTAGTCCTCTACTTTGCAGGAACAGACTACCGGATTTACCTGTCACAGATGTGAACCTACCAAGTCACATTAAAATAGGTTATGTGCATAGGGGGGTATACAATATCCTGCATGTCCTGGATTGATACTGAGCATGGTGAAGGTATAGAGGAGGAATCGCTCTTCTCCTTATTACTCATGCAAACAGACATGTCCATATTTCGGTCCACAAAATATTTGTGGCTATTCTCATCTGCAAATACGGGCAGGAATTGGGCCTCCCCTATAGTTTGCAAAACGGTCACACAGATTCGCAAAAAACACAGATATGTGCAAGGCTCCATAGACGTGAATGGGTCAGTTTGCTATCCACAACAAGCACTGAAGAAAAATTCACTCATGTGCATGAGGCCTATGGATCAAATAGTGAGTGCAGCACCTGTATATATTTTCTCACTAGACGTAATCCTAAAGGCCGCTGGGGAAAACATGGCTAAAGCAATTTTTTATTTTACAAATTCTTTAGTTTTTAGCTGTTGTCCCTAACCAGGCCTTCGAGCGGTTCTACATCCAAATTTAGTTTTTACCAAAATATGGTGTCGGTGGCAATAGGAGATGTCAAAAAGTGTGCCCCCTCTACTCACATCTCTGCCATGTATACTAGCCTTTAGTGTGTGTCGTATTGACTTTCCCTTTTGCTCTGGATAAACATAATAGAGCACCCTGGGAATAGGACAAAGCAATTGGAATATTCAGGCGAGTGGCTCTGGGGGCAACCAGGGCGTGTACACCTGGTACAGAGTTTGAGGGGAGCGCCGTCAGCCTCCTTGCTTTGGCTGGGGTATTCAGATACAGGGATAGGGTAATAAACTGAACCTTTGTTCCGGGTGAAAGAAAGCCTAGCTACAGATTACTACCTTGAAGGGGTTGTATCACATAATTTTTAGCAGAAACTGATGCTGGCATTGAGAGATGCAATTGCACATTGTAAGTATCATACACGGGTCCTATTAAAGGGGTTTTATGGGACTTTAACCCTTTCCAGACCTTCACTGTAAATGTACGGCAGAAGTCTGGTCTTTAAAGAGGCTAATGTCTGCGATTGGCGATAATTCCGATTGCAGACATTTAACCCCACAGATGCAGTGGTAAATTGTGACCACAGCATCTGAGAGGGCTAAATCCAGAAGCCCTGCACTGCCCAGCTGGGGACGCCTTCCCCTGACTGAGATCAGGGAAGGTGTTCCTTGGTAGTAATATGCCTGAGCCTCTATGAGACTTCCAGGCTGATTACTAGTATATTGCCATGCTGGCCTACTAGTGTTAGCACTGCATTGGAATATACTGAATCCTGTAGTCTGTAATGGATTTCTATCCATTACAGAATACAAGTAGCAGTCTACTAATTCAAGTAAAAATTCAAATTGCCCCGCTTTCCTCACAATAAAAAAATTTAATAAATAATAAAATAAATTAAACCTTATGAGCATTGCCGCGTCTGAAACGCTCGTACAAATAAAATCTAAAAATATTTATGCCATACGGCGAAAGGCATAACGGCAGAAAATCAAAATAGCCAATTTGTAATTTTTACTTTACCTCCCAAAAGAATGTAATAATAAGTGATGAAAGTCATACACACTCCAAAATGGTATCAGTATTAACTACAGATCGTACCGCAAAAATGAGCCCTCACACAACTCGGTAGATGTAAATATAAAAAGTTATGGGGGTACAGAAGACAATTGAAAGGAAAAAAAAAGGTCTAAAGTCTTAGAAAAAAACACTATAAGAAAACGATCTAAATGTGGTATCATTGCAATCGCACTGACCCAGAGAATAAATGGAACAGGTCAGTTTTACCGCACAGCGAACTCCATAAAAACAAATCACATAAAACTATTTTTTCTAATTCTACCCTATTTGGGGTTTTTCCAGCTTACCACAACATTGTATGCCATATTAAATTGAGCCAATAAAAAAGTATGCAACAAAACAATCCATCATATGGCTATGTGAAAGAAAAAAGAAAAAAGTTATGGCTCCAGAAAGGCAGGGAGTAAAAAAAAATGAGAACGCAAAAACAGAAAATCGTAAGGTACTGAAGGGGTAATATTGTTGACCTATCCTTAGGATAGTTCATCAGTATCTGATTGGTTGAGGTCCAACACCTGGCACCCCTGTCAATCCGTTGTTAGAAGAGGTCATGTCACTCTGATGAGTGCTGTGCCCTCTTTCTACAACACTGACGTTATGTTCATCGGTCGCATGGTTTAGGCATAGCTGAGTCCGATTCAAGTGAATGGGCCTGGGCTACAATACCATGCACAGCCCTACAATGGACAGAGCTGTGCTTGGTAAACTGTGAGGTAGCAGCAGTGCTCACCGGGGTGCCACGGCCTCTACAAACATCTGATCGCGGGGGGTGGAGCCTCACCCATCAGATATTGATGACCCTTTCTGAGAATAGGCAATCATTATTAAATATTGTGTTTGTCCATATTGCCTTTTTTGCTGGCTTGATTAATTTTTTCCATCACATCTCGTTTCCAGCAGTTATGGCCATCATTGCAATCCAGCAGCAGTGGCCATGCTTGAACATTATAGGAAAAAGTGTTGGCCACTCAGTGGCTAGGACCACAGGAGTGCACAGCAGCTACCATCCGGTCCACCTCGTATCTGTTCTGCAGTGTTGGCCATAAACCCCGGAAATAAGCAGTGTATATGGAAAAGGATAATAAAAATACATTAGTAAGTGGCTTATAATAACTTTCTCTACATGATAAATGCCATTTGCTGAAGTGACAAAACCCCTTTAATGTAGGTGTCATATTTGCATCGTGACGAGCACTGAGCCTGAAAAATTTATGTTTGAAACATCTGTAGAACACAGTGGTCCAGCTATGGTCCGCCCTGATTAAATAATAAATTAATAAAAAAATTAAGGGATTGGCTCATCAAAGGGAATCCCTCGCAGAATGAGGCCTCTGTTTGGTGATCAGATGATTGCGTTTGGTCTTTTCATGGAGAAAGCTATGGTCAGCCAGGATGCTGCTGCAGGGGGTATGTAGTATTACATGGCCATTAGGGTGAATAATGTCTAGTAATACATGGACAGCTCAAGACCACCACAATAGAAGTCGTTCGCTCAGGCCACCTCACCTATGTATATGGACAGTGGTGGTCTTGATGGGACAACTGCTTTAGGTTGTATTTATTTTTACGTAAATCAGGGCGGTCCCTAGCTGAAATTGGCTGGTCTAGCACACACTTTTTTTTTTTTAGGGAGGAGAAATTAGTTCTGCTACCATGTTGAGGTACTTGAAAAGAAAGCAGGTCACTCAAGAAGAGGACAGTGGTAAGCAGGGCCAAGGTACAGGAAGAAGTGAGTGCTAAAATAAAAATAGCAGACATCTGTTTCTCTGTGTAGTCATCTTCTGGTATGTGTGTGTTCATTGTTTATACTGTTTCATTGTCTATTTATTATCTTGCTTACAATTTTTTGCAGTCTATTTTTTTTTGTTTGTATTGCTTCTTTTTAGCAGTTTTTTGCTTGAAAAAAAAATGAATAATCAGATTCCTAGGACGCAAGCACACACAGGCTTTCCTATGAAAAATTCTTATTCTACAATCCACAGGATAGAGGAAAAGAGTCTGATTGTCTAGGGCAGGCATGCTCAACCTGCGGCCCTCCAGCTGTTGATAATCTACAACTCCCATCATTCCCGGACAGCCTACAGCTATAAGCCTACAGAAGGGCATGGTGGGAGTTGTAGTTTTACAATGGCTGAAGGGCCGCAGGTTGAGCATCCCTGGTCTAGGGTCTCACCGCTGAGGGCCCTGGTGTTGACGAGAATAGAGCCACAGTCAATCATGTGCAATGCTACTCAGTTTAACTCTGTGGGACTTTCAGAGATCCAGAACTTTTTTTTTTTTTTCTTGGATAGTTAAATAGCACAGAATTGTGAAATGCTTCCGTGTTTGTCTAATATACACACAGGATCCTCCTTTAAAGTTTTCTTCGAATAGCTAGTCACTTTAAGGCCCCTTTCACACAGGCGAGTATTCTGCGCGGATGCGCAGATGAACGCATTGCACCCGCACTGAATACCAACCCATTCATTTTTATGGGGCTGTTCACATAAGCGGTGATTTTCACGCATCACTTGTGCGTTGAGTGAAAATCGCAGCATGCTCTATATTGTGCGTTTTTCACGTAACACAGGCCCCATAGAAGTGAATAGGGTTGTGAGCAAGCAAGTGCGGATGCGGTGCGGATTTCACGCACAGTTGCTAGGAGACGATCGGGATGGAGACCCGATCATTATTATTTTCCCTTATAACTTGGTTATAAGGGAAAATAATAGCATTCTGAATACAGAATGCAGAGTAAAATAGCGCTGGAGGGGTTAAAAATAATAATAATTTAACTCACCTTAATCCACTTGCTCGCGCGGCCTGGCATCTCCTTCTGTCTTGATCTTAGCTCTGTGTAGCAACAAGGACCTTTGGTGACGTCACAGTCATCACATGATCTTTAACCATGGCCATGGACCATGTGATGACCGGAGTGATGTCACCACAGGTCCTGTTGCTACACAAAGCTAAGATGAAGACAGAAGGAGATGCCGGCTATGCGAGCAAGTGGATTAAGGTGAGTTAAAAAAAAAATGTAACCCCTCCAGCGCTATTTTACTATGCATTATGTATTCAGACTGCTATTATTTTCCCTTCTAACCCTGTTTTAAGGGAAAATAATACAATTTACAGAACACCGATCCCAAGCCCGAACTTCTGTGAAGAAGTTCGGGTTTGGGTACCAAATATGCACGATTTTTCTCATGCGAGTGCAAAACGCATTACAATGTTTTGCACCCGCACATTTTTCCGTCTGAAAGAGGCCTAAAGGAGATGTCTAGATATTGATGGCCTATCCTCAGAATAGGTCATCAATATCAGGTTGAAGTGAATGGCACCTGAGATTCAGTACGCTTGCTCAGCGGACAGAGCATTCTGCTTACACTGTGTTTTCTCAGACGCCAGCAGCTGCCAGGTGTAAGACCCCCACCCAGGGGCGTACACAGAAATCATTGGGCCCCATAGCATGAATTTAGATTGGGCCCCCATGCCCGTTCCTAGTCCCTCCTACTATGCACCCTGGCTCCTCTTACTACCCTCCCTAACTTCTCCCCTGCCCCACCTCATGCAGAAGTATTTTGTTCTACAAAATGGCAGTACTCATGCCGGATCCCAACAGACCCATTAGGCTACTTTCACACTTGCGGCAGGACGGATCCGACAGGCTGTTCACCATGTCGGATCCATCCTGTGGCTATTTCGCCGTGCCGCCGGACCGCCGCTCTGTCCCCATTGACTATATGGTGCACGGCGAAAGTCGCCGGACTAAAAAGTCAGACATGCAGTACCTTTTAGTCCGGCGGCTTTCGCCGTGCACCGCCATGCTGCGCCAGAGCTCCGCCCCCGTTATAGTCAATGGGGATGGAGCGGCGGTCGCGCGAAATAGCCACAGGACGGATCCGACATGGTGAACAGCCTGTCGGATCCGTCCTGCCGCAAGTGTGAAAGTCGCCTTATAGAGAATGGGATCTGATAGTTCCCGGCGGTGTTCAGCATATATTGACAAGAATCTGGGGCGTTACATGATGTAATACCACCCAACTTTCCTGCTGTCCAGCATGGCACATGCACATGCGCATAGACATGAGAAAAGTTTGAGGAAGCGAGTGCCCCCCTTCCCATATCCTCTGTGTCATGCAGGACAGCTGGGAGACACTGACATTACTCGCTATCCTGCATGACACATGTGCAGAGACAGGAGTCTCTGGGAAAGCTGGGTGAACCCCTCCCCCCTGCCTTACCATCTTCTTATTATCTGCATTTATGCCTTGCAGGATAGCAGGAAATCTGAGGGACATGATGTAATAGCACCCAGCTTTTCTGCTGTCCTGCCTGCACATGTGGAGAGACATGAGAATAATCTGAGAAAGCTGAGTGACACAGCTTCCACCTCCCCTCATATCTCCTCAGGCCTCTGCACTTGTGCCATGCAGGACATCAGGAAAGCTGAGTCACATTACATAATAGCACCCAGCTTTCCTCCTGTTCTGAATGGCATATGTGCAGAGGAATAGCCTGGGAAAGCTGAGTGACCCCCCACTCCACTGTCCTCACCTACAAGCGGTCACTTACTTCATTACTGGCAATCCAGAGAGGAATCAGGCATAATGGAGCTAACAGGCGGGAGGCGGAGCTAGCCGACGGGAGGCGGGGCTAGCAGACGGGAGACAATTAGGAAGATAGACGGGGGCGGGGCCTCTCCTCCACTGCGGGCCCCTCTTCCTCACGGGCCCCATAGCAGCTGCGTGGTCTGCCTATATGGTAGGTACGCCACTGCCCCCACCAATAATGATATTGATGAGCAATCCTTAGGGTAGATCATCAAAATCTAGAAAACCTTTTTAAAATTCAGTTGTGGGAGCAGTTTTCCTTTCTGAGCGTCACATAGTAGCGGAGCACATTTTGTGGCACAGTCCCCTTGCTAAAAACTTGTACTATCCAATGACTTTTGTAACTTGACTAACAAGTGTATGTGAAATGAGGATGTATGTAATATTTTTCTTTTTAGATTTGTTGTAGTGTTAGCGCAATTCATGTGATTCTCATCTTCTTGTGTGGTGCCAAATCAATTAGAAGTAGAAGTATGCATAGGCCATACTGCTTTCATGAGACCACACACACAAGTTGGTTTCATGAAAGCATCTTCTCATCCCCCTGAGCAAGAGCACTTTATTCAAGTTACATTCACTTAAATAGCAGACATGACATCACAAAAGGGGTGTTCCTTAAGAAAAGACTATTGGCTCTTTGACAAAATGGAGTATTTTGCCAATTTTATCCCTGAGTTTCATTGGCACGTTCAAAAATGACAACCTAACTCCTCCCTCCCCCAGTGACCTTAAGACAAATAAATGCACATGAGGCTCACACCTCTGGTTTGCTGCCATCTTGTGGACAGAAAAGAGTAATACAGTATATATAGATATAGATATAGAGAGAGACAGAACGAGAACCTATCTCTCACAGTAGTGTCTGAAACTTGTAGGTGCAGCCACATTATTGCCATACTGATGCATCCTTTCCTCTTGGCTTGACATGCCCTGATAGGTGTGTCATGAGATGACCAGCTTGTGTCCATGTGCTGCCACCCAGTGATTGTGTTGAAAATTGCAGCCCTTAATTTATTTCATGAGCAGTTGAAGTCTTTAAGCGCCCTAGGACCGCCGTACGCAGGATTCTTGTTATTCTTCCTGGACGCGCCGGCGCGAGAGGCGAGATTTCCTGTGAACGTGCGCACACAGGATCGGCCGGTAAGCGAGTGGATCTACAGCCTGCCAGCGGCGATCGTTCGCTGGCAGGCTGTAGATGCGATTTTTATTTTTTTTTTACATTTTTTTTTTTAACCCCTAACAGGTATATTAGACGCTGTTTTGATAACAGCGTCTAATATACCTGCTACCTGGTCCTCTGGTGGTCCCTTTTGTTTGCATCGACCACCAGAGGACACACCCAGCTCAGTAAAGTAGCACCAAGCTCCATTTTATCATACTGGTGCCCTGTGTGCTCTGCAGGTTCCTTAGGAAGCTCTAATTCTCATCATAGAAAGTGATCTACAGCTTTCAGCATCTATTTCTGACCTTTACATAGTTTTATGCAAATTGACTTTGGAAGTTTCATCCGAAGTCGATTCGCTCATCCCTAGTTTTAACATACAATGGTTGATACAGAACCCGTTAATATTGTAACTTGAGGGACCACTGTAGTTTCCTGTAGAAATGTAGAAAAACACTGTATTTCATCATTTGTGCCCTACATACTGACTCTAAGGTTACCTGCTCAAGTTACAGATTATATTTGAATTTTCATGTGGAAAAACTCTCTAGCGTGATGCAGTAAATTGACCTCCCGTACGGATTTTGAAGTCTGCAGGATGTTGATTGTGCGATCTTTTTTCCTCTGGATTTCACCCTTTGCAATGGTGTGGATATCTGCAGAAAAATCAATGTGGAATTTCTGTTCAAATCCTCCAAATCATATAAACCTATATATCACAGAGCTTAGCTTATTTCCCTCTATAGGGGCTCATTCAGACGGCCATATGTACGGGTCTCCATCCACAATTGCGAGGAACGGGTGCGGACCCATTCGTTTCAATAGGGCCGCAAAAGATGCGGGCAGCCAACCATGTGTTGTCCACATCCGTAGTTCCGTTCCATGGCCCCACAAATAATATAGAGCATGTCCTATTCTTGAAGACAAGAATAGGCATTTCTGTATAGCGCTGGCCCTGTGCATTCTGCGGACCGCAAACACCGCCGTCTGAATGATCCCGAAGTGTGGAGTGCAAGGTATAACCTATCTGAAAGCATCAGAAGCTTCTGTTTCTTTTGCAAGAACCATATCATGTAACAGGGCCTAACAGCTACCCTTCAATTACAGGGGTTGTCCTATTCCAAGCACTTTTCCTTTATTCACAGGGTAAGGGGATGTGTCTGATCTGTGGAGGTCCAACTGCTGGTGTGGACCACAAGAATGGGACCCCCTATGTTCTCTCATTGGAGCTCCAATAATGCAAGCTCATTGCCATTCAACTCTGTCAGACACAGCGACTATGGATTGGGATATGTGTTTGTAATGGGGCAACGCCTTTCACTTAAAGGGGTTATATTCTACATTTTCTAACCAGCACCTGGATCTGAATACTTTGGTAATTGCTTGTAATCAAGAATTCTGTATAGTCACTGAGCTATTCAATAGAATGAATCTGCATAGCACCACCTGCTGTTTGTTCTTGTCCTTATTTCTTGTCCACCTCACTTTGGGGGTCACACTTACTTAGTTTAAGGGGACATTCACATGAACATACTTTGTCTGTATCTGATCTGCATTTTTTGCAAATCAAATGCGGACCCATTCATTACAATGGGACTGTGTGCTGTCCACATCCGTATGTCCGTTCTGCAGCTGATCCACTAAATGCAAAACGCACACGGCTGGTTTCTGTGTGGATCCACAATTTGGGGACCACAAAAAAAAGCTAGTCATGTGAATGCCCCATTAATCTTCAACTGTCACCAGCCATATATTCTATTAGAAGCTGTGACATTTACAAGGAAAGAGCTACGGCAGAAAACCATTTCCCGAACTCTGATTTGGGAAATGTTTCGGGAAATGTTTTTTTTTGTTTTTTTTGTTTTTGTTTTTTATACAGTACAAATTAATTTATAAAGGTATTGCCTGAAGTCTCGCGAGACATACATTCTAATACTGTATGGAGCTCCTGCTCTGTACAGTATTGGAACAACGTTTTATGCGAATCGACTTCGGATGTTCCATCCATAGTCGATTCGCTCATCTCTATATATGATGTCTGATTTTCATTTTTTACATTAATCATGGGATAACCCCTTTAAAGTGAACCTGTCACCGGGATTTTGTGTATAGAGCTGAGGACATGGGTTGCTAGATGGCCGCTGGCACATCCACAATACCCTGTCCCCATAGCTCTGAGTGCTTTTATTGTGTAAAAAAAAATAAGATTTTATACATATGCAAATCAACCTGAGAAGAGTCCTGTCTGTGAGATGAGTCGGGGACAGGACTCATCTCAGGTTAATTTGCATATGTATCAAATCGTGTTTTTTTACACAATAAAAGCACACAGAGCTATAGGGACTGGGTATTGTGGATGTGCTAGCGGCCATCTCGCAACCCATTTCCTTAGCTCTATACACAAAACCTGGTGACAGGTTCCCTTTAAGTGCTTGTTACATTTACGAAGGAAACCGCTATAGCAGTTTCCTTTCTTGTACAGTTTTGTCATTTTTGGTATTTACATAAGATATACTGGAAATAGATATATTCTTGTGCCCCTGTACAACGGGCAGATGAGATGACCCAATTGTTGTATGGCAGTAATATTTTGTCCTTCTATCAGTTATTGCATGCCCTAGCCTAGCGATATGTAATGACTGTTGGCCTAGAAGCGGTCTGGCGTTACTTGCCAGATGTTTATCCATATATCTGGTCATTGCAGCTCCTGAGTACATTGCACAGACCCCACTTACAGACGGGTATGAATCAGTGCTTCAGGTATGGGATGCAACTAGAGGTGATGCTGCTATATGCTAATGTTGCATCCTATTCTGCTGACGTGTAGCTCAAGCCCCTTGGACTTTTTGACGTGTTCACAATTTGCCAATGGCAAATCCAACATGTTCTAGCAAGAAGATCCATGGCAGAAATCCAAGGCCGACACTATGATCTCTGGCACACATATGCAGCAAATGTGTCTGCACATCTGCACGAGGATAAAGGGCCCTTTACATAGGACAAGAATTTGCCAGATATCTGCCGGTTTAAAGGTCTCGCCATGAAACGCTCATTCGTCAGGTAATTCGATCATTTGTGTAGGCACATAATTTATCGTTTGCTGGCAGCAAATCATGCTGTGTAAACAGCACTCCGCTGCTACTAAACAGTGATTCTGTATGGGGACAAGCTATGGCATTAGTGATCGCTCCTCCTCATACTGTGGAGGGGATCGCTGCATGTAAATGTCTTGCTCTCCTCCACTGACGAGCAGGTGATTGCCTTCCCGACAATCACCTGCCGAATCGTCCCATCTAAAAGGACCTTTAGCCCATTGTCTCTCAGTGGGGCTAATTCACAGCTTTTTCAGTGCAGAATACACAAAAAGAAGAAAAAAAAATGAACATGCTCTTTCTCATCACTGATTTTTATTTTAGTTTTTTTCCTCATGACACAGACAAAAATGTGCTGAGTTTTTCCAGAGCATGTATGTGGGGTATGTAATACCGATTCACTGGATGCAGAATGCTTGAGGATTTGATGAGGCTATGGAAGTGGAATCCATGTATAAATCCTGAACACACTTGTCGGTATTGATACAGACATATTATGGCCATTTGAAACCTGCTGAGAGCCCAATTCCCCTTTTTTTTATTTTTATAGCATTGTTGTTGTTTTTTTAGGTACATTTATGCCATGTGATAGTCTCATGATCACTGGCTCAAAGGGCCAAGCCAACAGATATGTCAAAACTCATACGGCACATATTTCTTCCTTAGAAACAGGTTGATATCTAATGTTAACGTAGACCATGATGTGATTATGTGCCCCCTACAACATGTTTACCTGAGCAATTTTATCCTTTGTGTAATATTACTGGAGACCTTTGTACAGACAAAACTATAAAAGTACAGTAGTGATAGAAATTACTGTATGTAGTAAAAGTTCTCTGGCTTGGGTATAGCACATCTGCTAGGCTTATGAGCTACTCGTATTAGTCATACTGCTGAGATAAAAAAAAAGATGCAGTCATTTGAATGAGAAAAAAAAATTACAAAGATTGTCAACTTTGCCCAACCCTTTCACTCCCTTCCGGAGGATACCAGAATTGTTGGCGTAGCATACCAGCACTTGTATTGAAACAGTTAGGTAAGCTGCGTTGCTGCAGGCTGTGCTGAGTCCTGCTGTATCATTGCCCCCGTCTTGTTCGACCCTGGTAATTAGTCAGTACCTAGCAAGGAGCTATAACTTTTCCTGACATTTCTTATAGTTACTTATATCCCCATGTAATAATGATTCTGGAGCATCTATTCTTATGTCTCTTTGTTGCGCCATTCCTTTAGGATTCCTGCTAGAAGTTCTGAATGCATTGCTAACCGCTTGCAGTAAAGGTCCAGATGGGTGTTATCAGTTGGGGGGGGGGGGGGGGTACATGGATAGTCTGATACTAGCAGCACTGAATGGATAGTGTAAGACTTAAGGGACACACAACCAACTTTGTAACACCCAGCTGGACCTTCATTGCAGATTTCTAGCAATTCATTCATAACTTCTATAAGGAATAATGAAAGAATGGCACAACATAGAGCCATAAGAATAGATGCTCCAGAATTATTACATGGGGAATTCAAGTAGCTGCAAAAAGAGACATGTCAGTGTTACAAGCAGTCGGTGTGAACCCACTGTACCAACTAACCAGTTTGATGTTGTGTTAGTCCTGTGGTTGTTATCATGGCAATCCCCTGGTTTACGCTCTTTTACCCCTTTGCTGTAGGGGACCTACTGGGCTACTACCTATTTGAACGGTATATTTGGCAGTTGACCCACAGGGTCAGAGAACCCAGTGCAAAGCTTCAAGGGGTCAGGCCTAGTCGGTAAACAGGCAGAGGTCAGCACAGACAGAGGTCATGCAACTCTGTGTGCGAAACTCATCCGAGCTCAGGGCAGGCAGCAAACCATCATTACTGTAGACAGGCTAAGGTCAGGGCAGGCAGCATAATTACAGAGTCAGTTAACAGGAAGAAATGCAGCACATGGGCAGACAATCAAAATAGCACACCTTCACTGGTTAAAGTAGCAAAATAGGCACCTGAAGATCAGGCAAGTGGTGGAACCTCAGATCAGCATTTATAGGAGGGCCCATTAGTCATACAGCTGCAAGATGAACCTTTGCTGTACTGCAACAGAGGTGTCTAAAGGGACACTGGCCCTAATTCAGACACAGGCAGCCGGTACCCATGCGTACAGGACAGCGGTGGCCATGAATCGTCATTGTAACAGTCTAGAGAGACTACAGGTCCTTTTTAACTAAAGCTATAGCACACTTCTAGATTTTAAATCCTTATGAATGGGAAATCCTTGCTATGTATTAATTTTAAAATGAACTAGATCCATTAAAGTTCTTAGAAGTGTCCATCACCACAGTATACGGGACCACAAGACAACACCACCACCCTATCACAGGCGTATGCAGGAGATGTTTGCAAACAGTGAAGTCTATGGGAGATGGCTTAGCCAGTGACCCTCAGGTTAGATTCACACAGCAAATACACTTCTGAAACTTCTGACTTGTATTTGCTGTCCAATCTGCTCTATCAATCTGAGGCATTGCCATTGCCTGGCCCTGTCAATGAAAGCACCCAGGGAGGAGCTGGCCACAGAAATGAGTGGAGCTTGGGTGCAACAAGAGCAACAGTGACGCCTTCTTTGCTGATTCGGCAGAGAACTCAAGAGTAGAAAAAATCCTTCCATGAGAATGTATTGTAACACTTATTGTATGTTCACAAGGCAAAAGCCGCTGTGGACCCTCTCGCTGGTTGATTCTAAAGCACATGTGGACACACACCACGGCGTCAAGCAACATCCGTCCGGACACTGTGCCAAGAAGGAGCCTTCTTGGTGCCTTGGCGACTTTTAACTGCCATTTGTGTGAACTTCACAGTGGTGCTTCCGATTGACAATAGACTCTACATGGCTGATGCCGGAATTTTGGTACAGTGTCCACGCTAAAATTTTGGCAACATAAACAGCCTTGTGAACATGCCCTAAGGCGAGGACTATGAGGTAACTTATGGCCACTCAACATAAGATCAGAAATTCTTGCGGCTACATAGTAACTAATGATAGTAATTGTGGCTGCGTTGCTCAAAATGCCCTAGATGTGAAGGGATGGATGCTTCCTTGTTGCACATGTTCTGAGAGTGCTCCGAGTTGAGGGCCTGCTGGGAAGGAGTAATAAGGATCATTGCTAAAACAACTCAGATACAGATACAAGGGGGACCATAGGGTCCATGTGCTGGGAATTTTAGATTCACCAGGACTTGATAAAATATCCTTGTGTATTCAAAGAATACTTTTCCAGGCCAGAGTGTTGATAGCTAAACATTGAATGCAGAGTAGCCCGCCTACCAGGCAGGAATTTGTGAACCGCTTGAACACAATTTTACAATTTGAAAGGGGGGCCTACCTGAAAAGGATATTCCCCGCCAAGTTTATTAAGATATAGGAGGGTTGGTTTGCGGTCCCTGGATTAGTGTCTATGGTGTTGACGAGGGATTGTTTGAGTGCGCAAATGTCCATATTGGGGCAAATTATATGAACACACCCATGGCTCTAGGTCTGTTTTTACAGCCGCACCTGATTATATATTTCTCTGCATTTCAATGTATAGGATATTTTTCATATTGCGCCTACCATATTAGAGTGCAGTAATTGTATTTATTTTTTTCTGCTCATTCAGATGTGGTCAGTCGAAATCGTCTCCCTGCAGGACAGTTAGTTGGGGGGGGGGGGGGGGTTTTGCATCATACGGTTTATTTATTTGTCAAACTATGTGGATATCTTTACAAAAATCATTCTGAAACGATGCACTATTTGTATATGTTAAACTTTTATTTTAATCAAAAGTTATACATGATAAAAAGAATGTGGCTGCATTGAGACCCCCAGTTACTGTGACACCATAAACTATAAAAAAAATAACCATAATATGTGTCACTGTGTCTGAGAATGTCCAAACTCTTAAAATATAAGACTATTTATAGTTTGCAGCGAAAACTGTAACGTGGAAAAAATAGACGATTTGTTGTTTGTCATGTTGCCCACACCCCCAACAAAAGAACATTGAATAAAAGGTTAGCAATAAGTTAGTATGGACTCCAAGATGGTACCAATAAAAACCACGACTCGTTGCGCAAAAAATGAGCCCTTTCACAGCTCTGAAAAATGGAAAACTAAAAAGTTATGGTTGTCAGAATATGGCAATGCTTTTTAAAGTAGTAAAACATAATAGACACATATATTTGGTACTGCAGAATAAGGGAGTCATGTGAACACCATAAACACAAGACCAAAATAAAACATGGCAGAACTGCATTTTGTTTTTTTTTGTTTTTTTGTTCGTTTTTTTTATTACAATTTCACCCCACAAATAATTTTTTTCTGTTTTCTAATACAAGCTATGCCCCGAAACAAATAAGCCCTTTAAAAAGTTATAGCTCCTGGAAGGTAGGTAAGAAAAACTGAAAAACGCAAAAATGAAAATTCTCTTAAGGGATGTATAGTAACTAGGGCGGATTCTCATGAAAAAGTGTATGTGCATGGCGTTTTATGCATCCATGATTTTGAATTTCAGACTTTTTTTTTTTTTTGCAGTTGTATGAAGCACTTATCATATCGTATCATACACTCCTGTGCTAATATTAGCATCTGTGTTGGTCCCATGTTCATATGTCCCAGCGTTGCTGAGAAAAATGATGTTTTAATATATTCAAATGAACCTCTAGGAGCAACAGGGGCGTTGCCATTACACCTAGAGGCTCTTCTTTCTCTGCCACTGCCACTCCACTGCCATTGACAGAGCCAGACGTTACGATCTTATGATGACTGTCTGGTTCTGTCAATTAAAGTAGAGTGTGTGCAGCAGTTACAGAGAGAGATATTAAAGCATAATCTTTCTCAGAAGAACATGGGACCAACACAGATGTCTTCAGCTGCCAAGTGCACATGTAACAGGTCAGCCAGTTTCATAGGTACAAGTCTGCTGACAGATGCCCTTTTAATGTATGGTAAAAACATCATATACGAACGCCATAGGGCCCTATGCGTGTCAGATGCATGTTCAAGGTGGAAGGCAGTGATCTATCCAGTGCTTTAGAACAGGACTTTGTGATACAGACAAGGGTGGGATGTAAAAAATTAGGGATTACCGGAAATCCTCCATTTTACCAGTGCATGTATAGTACTCATGGGCAAGAGGTCTCCAAAACACTTTGCTACTTGTGCTTTAAGTGATTTTCCAGCCCGCAGCCAAGCTTAATAGCCATAATCTATTGGTAAACGGTTTTGTGGATCTTTCTGTCTCGTGTAATGAAGATTGGACCAGAAACCGCTGCAAGCAGCGTTTTTATGTCCGGTTTGCAAAACTGAACAAACCTGATCGGGCAGCCGCATGCGGATCTGGGACGCATTCACTTGAACGGGGTCCGCGGTCCGCACTGCAAAAATTACTTTTTTGCAGTGCGGAGGCACGGGCAGAAACACCACTCCATAGTTCTTCCGTGGGGTTTCGATCAGTGCTTCCGCACCGCATCTCCGGGTTTGCAGACGTATTCAAGTGAATGGGTCCGCATCCGTGATGTGGGGTACACACAGCCTGTGCCCTGTGTATTCTGGGCCGCAATACTTCCACGGCAGAGCAACGGCCGTGTGCATGAGCCGTAAGTCAATGGCGTCTGATACATTTATTTCGTAACAGAAAAAAAACGGATCAGGCGCCCATTGACTTACAATGATTTTCATGCCTGATCAAGTTTGTTCAGTTTTGATTTTAATACAACCGGATCCAGCTGAAACTGAGCCATCGGGAATTATTAAATGGAGCGGATACTTTTAAGGCTACATTCACACTTGCAGTAGCCTTTTCCGGCAGGCTGTTCCGGCGGGGTAACAGCCTGCTGGATCCGTGTTACTGTAAGTCCACCGTGCTCGTGAAAGTCGCTCCGGCCCCATTCACATGCCGAGATGCGGCCGGAATAAAACTACAACATGCTGCGGTTTTTGTCCGGCCGCCTCTTGGCTTGTTTGCCATGCTGCAGCCGTCCTCACGGCCTGCCCCCATTATAGTGAATAGGGCCGGAGCAGACTTCCACCAGCATGGTGAACTTGCGGTAGCACGGATCCCGCAAGTGTGAAAGTGGCCTAATTCAGGTTTTGAGATCATCTGCCGGATCTCAAAACCTGAATTAAAAGCGCAGATGTGAAAGTAGCCTGACAAATTTGCATGGAAGCTTGGCAAAAAGGCACCTGTATGTGGGCTTAATAGTACAGTTTGTAAACCCAGTGCCCATAGACTCTCTCACATGTAATTCCAAACACATAATTAGTGTCATTTTTTAGCATTTTTTTTATTTTTTTTGATTGTTTTATACTGATATGCATTTGTTTTATTTTACTTTTTTATTTTTTAGCGGGCATCTGATGAGCTTCTCCGTTCTGGTATCGCTAACGGGCCTTTTACCATGAGCCATTCCACTCCAGCTACAGGTACAGTGAGTCTTTGAGAGCCAGCATGCTGTGCTTTGCTAGCCTCTCATGAAGTGATATTTTCTTAATGCAATTTATTAGTCCTAGCTAAATGTTCCAGATGCTGGGAAATTCTCTTACTGGATGAGAGACCTGTCCTACTGTATATAAATAAAATAAGAATGCAGTACACCTTGTCAGGGAAGGCTGGTAAAAATAGTGTTAAAACGTGCTGATTATTACGGTAATTTACTTTGCTCATAAAGTGATTTAATATTTCCACGTATATCAGTGCTATACTTTATTTAGCATCTGACATTTCAATATCCAGGGCTGATATTAGAGTAAATAACGCCAAAAAATAAAAATGAGATCTTCCCCATCATTAAATAAACCTAACTCATAGAAATAAATAAAGATGAAGCCTCACAGCAAATAATTTGTCAAAACTTCTATTTCCTTATCATAAAAACTTAGATTTACATGCAGGAGAATAAAACCAGAAAAAGTGCTCTAAACTTTGAGTTTGTCATTATTTAATAAATCAAGTGTATAATATACATTGCAAAAAATATATAAAACTACCATACAATGGACAAGTCAGTCACTTACTGACCACATAATACTGCCCTACAGTGCCCAGCGTTTAAATAATACTGCTATATAGAGGGCAGAATATTCTATTGGGTGGATTAAGGGTGAATGATATATCTTGTGGTCTAGGGTGGCTTAATTCTTCTGGCTATTGGTAATATCTCAGGTGTTCTAGGATGATTTAGGGATCAATGAAAATGTTCTAGTTTCTTAACAGCATTAGTGATCTGGGGCGGTTGAGGGGTTCACACTTTATATTGCTTTGCATCTGGCATGGTTTAGGGGCTAATATGCAGTGGTTATGAAGAAGGTAGAGGCAGTGCATGCAGTCAGTTTGTCCAAAAGTCAGTATAGTGAGCGAATATGTTCCCAAGAGCTCTGTAACTTTGGTGCATCAAATATGTGACCCTGAAACACCTAGGACTGGAAATTTTTAGATAAATCGTGAGTGTAAATTTGTGCTAAAGGCTCTGCGTGACAATTCGCTGTATCTCATGCCCACCAGATTTTTTTGCCCACTTGCATGATTGCATTGTGTGTCTGTATGTTGTATTTACTATGTATGTAATGTATTAAAGAAAGTTTGTATTTTTTGTTTTTCAATAAATATGGTAATGCTATATATATGGTAGTCCAGATCGCAATTTTTTTTTTTTTTTTTTCTACTACTGCTGTTCTGCTGTCAACGGTAAGAGCTGCACTGAAATACCTTATCAGGACCGCTGTGGATACACACAGGAGTCCCCTCCATTATGTTAGCATGGCTCAGCAGTCCGGACTTGAGCTTTGAGCACCGACGGAGGGGGAAACAGGGGGCAGTAGGAAAATAAAAAATGGCAATCTGGACTCCTTAGGGTACTTTCACACTTGCGTTTTTTTTTTTTTTCCGGCATTGAGTTCCGTCCTAGGGGCTCTATACCGGAAAATAATTGATCAGTTTTATCCCCATGCATTCTGAATGGAGAGCAATCCGTTCAGGATGTCTTCAGTTCAGTCTTTTTGACTGATCAGGCAAAAGAGAAAACCGCAGCATGCTACGGTTTTGTCTCCGGCCAAAAAAACTGAAGACTTGCCTGAATGCCGGTCAATTTGCCATTTTTCATTGCTTCTCTTAGCCAAAAGAATGTAATACAATGTGATCAAAAAGTCACACATTCCAAAATTGTATCAATAAAAACTACAGATTGTGCCACCAAAAATTAGCCCCCACTCAGCTCAGTAGATATACCTATATAAAAGTTATGGGGGTCAGAATATGGTAATGAAACCCAATTTTTTTTTTTTTTTACACTATTTAAACATTAAAAACCTATACATATGTGGTATTATTGTAATCTTACTGACCCAGAGAATGAAGGGCACAGGTCAGTTGTGCCGCAAAGGGAACGCCGTGGGAACAATTCCTATTTCCACCACTACATTGTATGCCATATTAAATGATGGCATTAAAAAGTACAACTTGTTCCACAAAAAATCAGCCCTCATGAAGCTATGTGAACGGGAAAATAAAAAAGTTATGGCTCAAGGAAGATAGGGAAGTGAAATGTGAACCTGAAAAAACCTCTGGTATCCTAAGGGTTAAAGATGCCACCTGAACCAGAGCGAGCAAGTCTTTTAGGTGCCGGGTTTCTGATCTTTTACACAGCAGGCATCGGGGGCTAATTTCTGCCAAGATGGAAGACTTTTTTAATGCCTCAGATGCTGTGGTTCATTTGTGAAACCAGCATTTCAGACGGCCTTCCCTGGAAACGCTGCGCTTCCAGGACCTGAACAGCTTCCCCACGCTGAAACTTTTAAAAAGTATGAAAATAAGTGAGAAAATGTTTTTAAAAATTCAAATCGCCCCCCCCCCCTTTCCCGATAATAAAAATAAACAAACAATAAAAAGATCATAGGCATTGTCATGTCTTTAAAACATTTATAATTTCGCCTCCCAAAGAAATGGAATAAAAAATAATCAAAAAGTCTTCCACAGTCTAAAATGGTATCAATAAATACTACAGATCGCCCCGCAATATTTTTTTTTGTATTAAAATGCAAGAAAAAGCATATAAATGTCATATCAAAGTAATCATACTGATCCGAGAATGAAGGTAACAAGTCAAAACAAAACCCATAAAACTATGGTGGAATTGCATTCTTTTTCCAATTTCACCACTTTTAGAAAAAAATTATAATTCTAGCTTCCCAACATTATAGAAAAGCAGAGAGGGAAAAACTAAAACACAAAAAACGGAAAATTGTCGTGTCAGAAATGGTTTAAACATGGGACAAAAATGTCATGTGAACACAGCCTTAGTTTGCCTGGCAGTAAATGTTGTATTACGCTACATAAATTGCGGATTTGTGTCTCCTCTATCGCTATTTGGAGACTGTACGATGCCCATTAAATTGTGATGTTGTGATATAATAAATCCTTTTGTGATTTTATTTTTTCTATGAATCTGGTGCTTTATTTCAGTCGTTTAAGTGATCCTCTTTGTAGCCCCATATTTTTCGTTATTATTATTTTTTATTTATTTTGTTATTTTAGATGTTGTTTCCTTATGTGATGAAGCTCCTTTCATAAGCTGGAATTTCAGTTCTAAGCAGTAGCTCCACTTTAATGAAAACCTTACAGACATGTCTGCATTGGTGTTACTGACTATTTTAATTTCTTTCTTTTCAGCTAATGGGAACGATAGCAAGATATTTAAAGGAGATCGCTCTCCCTGTTCCCCTTCACGCGTTATCCACATTCGCAAGGTTCCAAATGAAGTCACAGAAGCTGACGTCATCTCATTAGGTGTACCTTTTGGAAAAGTTACCAATCTTTTGATGTTGAAAAGTAAAAGCCAGGTACTATATATTATATTTTGCTGTTAAGCACATTTCTGTTATCTTTCATTATTATTTTTTGTTTTTGATATAGTGCAACATGGGTATACAATGTAAAAAAAAAAATGAATTTTTTTTTTTTTTTTTCATTTCTAGATCTTTGCATTTCAAAAGACATAACTTTTTTATGTTTCTGTTGACATAGGTGTAAGAGAGCTTGTTTTTTGCAAGACAAGTCGTATTTGTATACCATTTCGGGGTATATCTGATGTGTATAACTTTTTTAAGGTTTGTTTTTATGACATTCGCTGTGTTTTATTCGGCAGATTAGGAGCATGACACAGATGCCACATTATACAGCGTTTGTTTTTCTACTTTTGATATAAACTTTATTTTTGAA